>NC_139710.1:6285895-6413395 GCF_964188405.1 Protomyctophum parallelum | reverse complement strand
GTGTGCAGCCATTAATGTAGATTGTAGACAGTCTGCATGCACCTAGATGTGATGGAACCCCACACACTTCAAGAGCGATTGTTTCTTTGATGCAAACCCACTCTCTTATGCAGACAACGGGGAACTGTGTGCGTGTGCATGTACGTGCCCGCCAGCGTGGGTTTGCAAGCAATGTCTTGTGTGTTTGCATTTGTGCAAGAGAGAGATAGGCAGCAAGGGAGGGTGGTGGAGGGGAGCTGGACCTTTCCACAGGGACAGTAGTGATGTATGACGTGCAAGGCTGTTACGGTGAACAGGGGCTGGCAGGGAAAAGGAAATGTTCCTATACAGATATCCATCACTCTCAGCTCATCACCTCCACCCCACGGCCAATGACATCATCACAGAGGACGGGGACAGGCCGAGTGGACATGATTGGTTCCGTATGTTGTTTACCGATAGCTCCGCCCATACAGTAGCTATATCGGGGGGGGGGGGGGGGGGGGGATACTTTGTCTTGTGATCTTTGTTCGATTTGGAGTAGCCTAATGTGTTAAATAGCTCCATATTCCGAAGGTAATCATTGCTATCGTGTGTTTGTTCAGTAACCAGAACTCTGTGTGTCTTCAGCTGTTTAGACAGAAAATGCATTTTTTCACGGTCGGAACACTCATTTCATACAGTGGAGTGAATACGCAGGGTTGTCAGGACGGCAAGGTGCACAGGGAATTGTGCATTTCTTAAAAATAAAAGTTTTCACATTAAGTGACCCTATGGTCAGAAGTGAAAGGGTTTTGGAGGTGCATTCGAAGCAGTAGAGGCCCCTCAACATGTGATTCCAAGTTGGGGTTGATTGGCTGTTGCCTTCATCGACATATGGCATTTTCTGTAACAAATAAGAAATATGACCCTTCCCCTAATATTGGAAGGCATTTTCAGATTTTCACAGTGGAATTATCATTTTGATTTCACCACAGTAGTACATGGTAACGCATAAAGAAATGCATTTTAATCTCATTTATAATGCGCTCATAAGACATAACACTCGTCATTAATGTTTTTAATCATTTATGAGAATTTATAACGTTTTTAATGTATTATAAGTGTTGGCGTGAACCTCTAGTAATTATATAGCCTATAAGCATCTGTGTTGTTTAGATGTTGAGATTTGAGATGTTTTCCAGGATTGAAGGGGTTAAGAGAGGTGGCCTTGTGGTTAGTGTCCGCCCCGACTGGAAGGTTGGGGTTCTTTCCCCCGTTGGGTCGTACCAAAAAATGCCTCCCTGCTTCGCACTCAGCATCAAGGGTTTGATTGGTGTAAGTCCTTGCGGCATACTAGCGTCATGTCCAGGGGGTGTACTTTACTTGTACATCATGTCCAGGGGGTGTACTTGTACATCATGTCCAGGGGGTGTACTTTACTTGTACATCATGTCCAGGGGGTGTACTTGTACATCATGTCCAGGGGGTGTACTTGTACATCATGTCCAGGGGGTGTACTTGTACGTCATGTCCAGGGGGTGTACTTGTACATCATGTCCAGGGGGTGTACTTGTACATCATGTCCAGGGGGTGTACTTGTACATCATGTCCAGGGGGTGTACTTTACTTGTACATCATGTCCAGGGCGTGTACTTGTACATCATGTCCAGGGGGTGTACTTGTACATCATGTCCAGGGGGTGTACTTGTACATCATGTCCAGGGGGTGTACTTGTACATCATGTCCAGGGGGTGTACTTTACTTGTACGTCATGTCCAGGGGGTGTACTTGTACATCATGTCCAGGGGGTGTACTTGTACGTCATGTCCAGGACGTGTACTTGTACGTCATGTCCAGGGCGTGTACTTTACTTGTACATCAAGCTGCCTCACGCTACAGAATCAAGAGACGGGCTCCTGCCCTATGGGCCTCAGGGCTCAGCAAGGCTTACATGAAATGTCTTGGCTGCACCAATGAGCTCTTTTTGAGGCTCCACTACCCTTTGCAATTTAACCAATAAACCAAGTAAAGAAGTACAATTGTTTGCTTCTCGCAAATTCTACCATGTAGTTATCGCAATGCATATTTATATAGTTTCCTTATAACATTTCTACCATCATTTGTTTTCATTCTTCACTGTATACTATAACCGTAGGGGGGGGGGGGACAGACATAGTTCCTCTCCTTCTGTCTGTCTCTCTCCCTCTTCTGTTATTACTCCTACAACGTTTGAGGAACGAAAACCAAGGATGTGTTCTAGTATATCAGATGTAACAATAAAGAAATCTTGAATCTCTCACATAAACATTCCCTCTTTCCCTCTCTCCGTCCAACTTCTATTCATCTGTCTTTCCAGCTGTTCTGTGGTGATGAATCTCTTCTCGAAGCCCTAGCACCACCACTGCCAACACACACACACACACACACACACACACACACACACACACACACACACACACTGGCCCTTACTACTTTCTTGTAGAAGGAGTTGTGGAGGATATAATGAATTAGGTGTCTACCCAGGGTTCCCTGACCTCCGGCCCGTGATATCATCAATCAAGGAGGGGTCCTACAGTTTAAGTGAAGTGCAAAAGTGGGCCACGCCAACCACCCCACCACCCGCTTGGCCCAGGAACTCTTAAGTCCAGACCATCCCACCCCCATCCCCAGCACAGCAAAGACAAGGCAAGGGGCCACTCACTGATTTTCACTTGTTTTTATTTATTTTCCTAAGTTCCTCACGCTCGACCCTCACTGACGTGTTTGGAGGGAATACACGGTTCTGTCTATAATTTGTTTAAGGCTGGAAAAAGAGAAATATATATACTGCGTTAAGTGAGAAGGGAGAGGACTCGAAGATGGATGAAAAAATGGCAGTCCTTGGCCTCCCTCTTTGCACATATGGAAAGAATTTCTCTTTCTCTATTCCTTCTTACTTACTTGTACCCTAAGCAGGGCACACTCTATGGCTGAGGCCCTGATATGTTTATGTATTAGATGGAATGCCCATAGAGCATGCATACAGCATTTAACACCTTGCAACTCGGGCAACGACAAACTAAGTAGGTAGGGAGTTTACTACTATTTGCCAAGTATCGTTCAACCAGACACATTGCAGTGGAACTGTAAATGAATTCTAGATCACTGTAGTTTACCGCTGCAACCTGTGTTTCCATCTGTATGTCGGACACTGTAATAGTAGTAAACAGTAAAAGTACCTGTTGATTGGTACTAGAAGCTTACAGTTTTCTGCAGCAGCAGTAATGCAACCTATGGATTCGTGATACAGATGAGGAGCAAAGTGACGAGTGCTGTAATTGACTGCTGGTAGGAGAGGAAGCACCAGGCTGACGAATGGAGTCCAGAGTGGCTCTGTCTCTCATAGTGTCAGCAGGCTGACGAATGGAGTCCAGAGTGGCTCTGTCATGGTGTCAACAGGAGCTTCCAGTCTGATAACCTCTCTGCTCTCAACGGCAACCCACTGTGGTTTCTCTGGTTTTCCACAGAAACCACAGCTTCTCCTGATTCTGTGGGCCCTATTTTGCATGTCTTAAAGGACAACTTTGTTTTATTTTTCAACCAAGGTTCATGTTTTAGGTTATTAGAGAAAGTTTTCGTGATTTAACTATTTTTGAGAGGGGGTCGGGGGCATTCGAACAGGTGGCTAAATATGTATTTTTATACAAAATTATACAGCAATTTCTTTGTTATTATTTACAAACTGATTGAGTGACAATGACAAACTGATGATTGAGCCTATGACACACAGTAGGGAGGCCCCTATAGTACCTCCTCCTTCACATTCAATAGATCCTGTGCTCTTTTGAGGCCAGATGTAATTTCCTGGGGTCTGCTAGGGATATAGTAAATTATAATAAAAGAAATCTCCGTAAAATGTTGTAAAAAGAAATGCCCCCAAAAATAGCTAAAATGAAAGAAATCAGCAAATGGAAAAAAGAATTACACTCTTACCTAAACTACTGCACTGAAACGGACACAGAGGCAGTTATAGTGGACCCCCGCAGATAATAATAATGCAGCTGGTAATTCATTGATTTAATCAATTCTTGTTTTGTGCTTGCGTGTGTGTGCTTGCGTGTGTGTGCTTGCGTGTGTGCTTGCGTGCGCGCGCTCGTTAAAGCAAAACAAGGGCATTTATTTATAGAATGCAGTCATTTCTGGCAAAAAACACAGAATGGTATACTGTGGGACAGACTGTCATAAAGCTCACAGCGGACCACCATGTCAAGTCTTTGCTGGCACAGTTTAAAGTCAATGTTACGGGAAGGAACAAAACTCACGTACAATTCAAATAGATAGAGTCAGCTGGCTTTTTAAAAATAATGTATAACATTATCAATTCTTATATTTGCAGTATGGTAAGGAGATAGTTGTGCAGAACAGCGCCACCCCCTCATCCATCTCCCTCCATCCCTCTCTTCCTCCAGCCTGTATCAGGTCCAGGCCCTCTGCTATTGGCTGGTTACGAAGACGGCTCCCTCCTTCTGTGGGACGTATCCCAGAGGTCTGTGCTGAGCCAAGTCTCCGCCCACCCTGAGCCCATCATGTGTCTGACCTTTGACCCCGAGCGTCTTCGCGGTATCTCGGGCTCTGCAGAGAAGAACCTCTCCCCCTGGACGCTTGGCGGACAGCTAAGCCTGCAGGTTAGTGGAAGGAGATGGATAAAAGAGACAGGGTGGGCTTGGTGATGAGGAGGGCAAAGAAGCAGGGCGTTACTTAAAATCTTAGACTTAGAGACTAGAAATGATTTATTGAGAAATGCACTCCACTGTCTTACATGGGCAGCAATACTTAACGTTGTAAGATTTTTGACGACGTCCCACTGTTGCGCAACATTCGATGTTGCGCAACAGTGGGACGCCATCGAAGCGCTCCCAGGCTGTGGAGCGATGTGATCAGTTTTGACATCAATAACCTTTGATAAAACTGGGCGCTGGGTGTTAAGGGCAGTCCATACTCTCTCCGACCACTGAACTTTTCGTTGGAAAGATCAGACTTACATTTTTTTCTCCGAAGTAGAGTTCGCAGAGTCACAACATCTGGGAGTGCAGCTTTCCGAACAAAAATTCGGAGGAATGCGTTTCAGATGTTGCGAGTGACGTCATGTTGTAGTTGTGCCGGAGCTTTCCGACGAAAGGTTTGGTGATCGGAGAGCCCTTTACTAATTGAAAGGACGGGGCGATCGGGGTGTTAATGGGTTACATAAAGTGTTTTTGACCAAAACACTAAAATATACATACTTCGTCTTTTTTGTTTTGTTTTTTCAATCATATGTCAGTCTGACCAGTGCCTCTTCACACCCATTCCTTTCTCTTAAATTATGACTAAATAGCTAAACTGTAAATTGGACAGGAGAGCCGGAGAAGTGCATTTTCTCCTCTCCTCTCTCTTCTCCAGACTGTCTGGGAAAACACTAGAGGCCAAAGAGGAAGAGACTCAGCAGGGCTCTGGGGTCATAAATCAGCTGCTGGTTACACAGTGTTGGCAAGGCCAGGGCTAAGGGCTGACCTGTCACTCCGGAGCCCGCCACCCATGCACACACAGTCAAACGCAGTAGGACTGCCTGAAATTGTGTTTTGATACTTTATAAGAATCTTATTGTTGTGTGTGTGTGTGTGTGTGTGTGTGTGTGTGTGTGTGTGTGTGTGTGTGTGTGTGTGTGTGTATTTTTACTGTCTGGCATTTGATTGTGTCATTTTAAGGTGGTTGCTGGTGTCACGTTCGATGCGTTGTGAGCTATTTGTGCCAAATGATCACACGCATGCAGCCATCAGACTCTGTTTTGGGCAGTTTTCTTCATCTGTCCCACGATAATCTGGTTGTCTTTGCCTCACTCTGGACTGATCTTCTCCAGGTCTGTTTTGGCCAGGTATATGACATGCTCAGATTGTGGATGCTATAGGATTCATGTGGTTGAGTTCCAGAGTCCAGACATACATAGACACACTTTTGGGGGTGGACCATACGCACTCATGCTGGGGCCAGAACATCTCCCACCATCCTCCATTTTAACTGCTTCAGTAACTCAGAACCTAAAAAAAGAATTCCATCAGTCTTTGTACCATAATTCATTTTAAATAACGGCCAGCTCATCTGACTTGCAACGCCTCATTTGATGCTATATTTTCTGTCGGATTTCACAAGCGAAAGGGAACGGCCCCATATTTCAGTCGGCCTCCAGGAATCGGAGCCGAGAAGACAGAAGGACCTGGGCTGACATAGTACACTCCAGCAGTATGGAGGAGTGTTATTCTTTCCGAGCCATTTTACAAATGAACGCTTGAATTACAAATATTTGCGGGAAAAAAAAAAAAAGGAACCCTTGCATATTCATCTCGTGGAAAAAACGTGTCCAGAAAAACACTGACAAACATTTTATTCATTATACCTAAAATAGGGACAGAGAGAGGTCATTTGGTTTATTTCGCATGAGCAACAAAATATGTATCGGGCGCATAATCCAGAAGGAGGGACGAGAGGGGAAAAAGGGAAGGGGGGGGGGGGGGGGGAGTAGGGGAACGGGATCCAGCAGGGGCTTTTAACCCATTCTGAACGGGCACCCATTTTGGTGTCGGCATCATGTTATGCTTTAGCTATTTAAAAATAGCAGATCTACAAGCTCATATCGCGCCACCGAGTGGCGCGATACGAGCTTGTAGGTCTGCTATTTTTTTGAAAAATCGAAGAACGACTGACATTTTTAGAATCTGATCTCAGGTCAGAATGGGTTCATCAGACCAGTGTGTGTCCGGCGGAAACCTCGTGTGAATCTGATCTCGGGTCAGAATGGGTTAAATTATCCTGAAGTGCAGCCCAGTGTGACGTCCAGACAGCTATCCCCAACTTCTTCCCACAAAAGTATTTTTGTGCCTCTGTAGTGAGGAGTAGGTGGGGGGGGGGGGGGGGGGGGGCATGGGGGGGAAAGGGGAGGCTGCCGTACCGGGTGGCGTATCCCATCCCCCCCCTCCGACGGACAAACCCGTGAGAGGTAATAAAAATATCAAAACCACTGAGGCCCCTTTTAGCCAAACATAAAACACATCTGCAGTAAAAGGGAACAGTAGTTCACAGTGGGAGGCTGCAATAAATGCTTGGTAGGAGGGTTAAGAAGTACAGCATCCCGCTTGCCACAAATCACTGCCTGTGCCGCACACACAAACACACACACCTGTAGTCTTCACACACGCTGAGAGTGTAGACCCTTACAGTAAAAGGTTGCGCATGCGCGCGCGCGCGCGCACACACACACACACACACACACACACACACACACACACACACACACACACACGTAGTCACCTGCATGTTATCATTAACCAGCCAGAGAGGTTTTCCCACTAGCTGGCTGCAATCTGGAGGAGAGGAAACTGAATTTGACACACCACAGTAGTGGTTTTGATTTAGTGGCGGTGGAGGGCTGTGAAAAAAGCTTATCAAGGGCCAGATAAGGACAGATAGCCTCAGGAATGAAGGTTAATCTATTACACATGGCTCCCAGAAGCCTTTATCTGTTGCTCTGCAGACTCTACGGTGACCTCCGTGGACCCCCTGCTACCTGGCTATCTGTTACTGTAGGACCCACCATGTATCATCTGCGCCGACTGTTGTTCAATCCTCTTTCCCTTTCCAGAAAGCATTTTTGACGTATGTGTCAGAATGAGATTATGTGGGTGTAGGGCATTCAAGGTTTAAAAATAAATCCCTTTTTAAGCCGAATGGACGGTTGTAAGGACAGATTTGTAGGCGGCTGCTTAATGTATTGACAACAAGTGTCTACAGACTGGTTTCTCCAGAACGCAGAGAAAAGAGAGAAAGGAAGAATGCTAGGGGGAGAAAGCCATGGTTAGGTTTAACAGGGTAAATCAACCATGGCTGACAGTGAGTTGTGATTTTCTTTTCTTTTTTGAGATATGATGACAGTTGCCTACAGGTTGAGCTACATCTCCCTTCAGCTCAATTCCACCTAAATGTAACACTTCTTGTATACTGTATGTAGTGATGCACACATTCACCTCCATGATGTATGATATCACGCAAAGCACACAATATATACATTTTGCTGTAGCCTTTCCATTCATCAGTCATTGGAGAGTAGATTTCATGAGCATTTCCAAAAATAATCTGGAACAATGTACACTATGAGGGCTGCAGCTCCACTCTGTGACAGTTTATTTCCATTTTGCAATGACCGTTTCAGTTAGAGCAGACGTTCTAATATCTATAATTTTAATACCTGTTATTGACTGCTGTAAAACCATATTTACACTGCCCGCATGCATCAGTCTTGTCTAGTCTAGTCTGAATGAAATTTCTGGAGATCAGCTGACTGGATTGTCATTCAACTCTGTGGGAATGATTGTTTATTACTTTTGGGGACTAAATGGTCAAGGTCACAACAATTAAGGTCAAGGTTGAAATGGATCCAACTTCATTAAACATTAATTGGTTAATAGTTATTAGGCTGCCCTGAAGAGATAATTAAATGTTGAAAACGGTCACGCTCACTAGCAAGGGCAAAATGACATAAGGGGTCATATGAATGTTATTAATAATTACCCCTCATCAGTAATTTTTTGTCCTATCTTGAATATCTTAAAAGGATCCCTGGCTAATAAGCTAGGTATGCCGTAATGCATTATAATTGCCCTCTATAACTAAAATGTCTTGAGATATTTGAGTTATTTTACAAATGGTTAATCTTTTACTCAAGGGGGACAATGCCCATCACAAGTTGTCATTTATCCATGTGTGGTCCCAAACAACGTAATACTTCCTACGGTTAATATGAACATCAAAACAATATTCTAAATATGATGAATGTATATGCATCCATACATTCCATAGGGCTTGACCGCACATGGACATATTACATCATCAGCCTGTGACGGGTCAGTAAAAGATCAAGCAAAAGTAGTGAATGAAGGTGTTTTTCATCAGTTCTAGACGTCAATTATAATAGCCTGGAATCCATACTGATTGCCTACGTTCACTATCAGTCTGGCAAGGGTCACCTCGCCAATTATGTAGGAAAGTCAAGAAGTGAGTGTTTTACACTCAGATCCTAGAAATTATAATGTATTATGGCATATTTGGATTATTTGAAAGCTTTCACCACATATATCAATATGGACAATATGACATGACATGCATGATACACAGTTTACGCGCAATAACATATAACTTCCAATGACAATTGTCTGACAATCGTGACACAGTCATGATTTCTATGGCAGGTAGTCTCGTCTGTCATAGAAATCATGACGTATGCCTTATTTTACCACCCCACCCACACATTACCCTCTTCCTGAATAGAACCGCTCACCTGTTTGACATGTCCGTCTCCTGTCAGCCTCTTTGGCAAGCGAGGTGTGACAAAAGACTGTGATCTTGTGTGTGTGTGTGTGTGTGTCACGGCCTGGGGTGTGTCTGGAATACCTGTGAAAACCCTCTATCACCTCCACCACACGACAGGCCTCAGTGCGCGAGCGATGACGGGTCGTTTCAATAGTTCAGCGGGAAATGCTGAGTTTGGTGCCAAGAAAGAATGAGAGAGAGAAGTGAGACTTGAGTGAGTGCTGCCAAGCGAACGCTCTGCTGTTTTCAATTTCTCTGCCGGCGAGAGTCTGGAACAACGGTTCCTGGAGGCGTGACTTCGTCCTGACTACTTAGAAAGACTATACACTACAGAACCACTCTGAGGTCCCAGCTGCTGAACAGAACTGGCCCGTTTCTGACAGCTGAGAGCACTGGCACTTTTTGCTCTGTGTGTGTGCGCGCCTACGGTATGCACTTGTGTGTAGCCCTGTGCACAATCATGCACACCACACATCCGTGTGTGTGTGTGTTTCCCTGTATGTGTGACTACACACATTGTGAACACAAGCCAGGAAGAAGGATTCTCTCCCGAGGAGGACAAAAAAAAGAAAATGAGCGATGGGGCCCAAAGATGGATTCCATCTTTCGATGATGAGAATTTGATAGCGAAGGGAGGAAGGGAAGGGGGAAGAAGAAGAAGAATGGGGCATTAAGGAGAGCTAGCCAAGACTCCCAGGTTACAGCTAATGGATTTCATTAAGGACTGAGGCCTGGCTAATAGCACTGCTAGGACATCTGGACACTGGATTCATTCAGCAGTGCTGCACAGCTAAAGCAAAGAAGTGTGAAAATAGAATAATAGTATAATGATTTTCTCCGTCACTAATGCAACATTGTAAATGTCTAACATTCAAAACAAGATATATCTGCATGCTCCGGAAGCCTTTCTACTATAAAAGGTTAAGTCAAATGTATATTGATGATATACCAAAGTATCTTTGTATATCGATGCATTTAGCAGATTTTAACAGGGTGGAATTCTTCAACTCAACTCGTGACATCACAAAACTGCTGTAGCAAATGTAGTCCCCCCCCAACATTTATAAAACATTTATTGTTTATAAGAATACCAAATAATAACATTATTTGAATATCCAGCATTAACTTTTTTTCTTAAGTTCTTTGCCCACTGATCCTAATAGTGACATGCGCAGTGACAAAATATACCAAATAGGGGTGGACACTAAATTATTATTACATATAGGTATATAAAAAGAAATGCTTTATTATTATGTACTTTCAATGTATGTATATCTAGCAGCTTCCTGCACTGGTGATGACATCGCTGTGCAATTCCATTCTCCTACCTTTACAGTAAGTTGTTTCCATATAATTCTGTGCAGAAAAACTGTTATCGTTTTAGTATTTCAATATCAGAAGTTGTCCCTTATCTTTTGCCCAACCTTTAAATACAGGTAGGGCAATTTTAAGTATAATAAATAAATAGTCATGTTATCTAAAACCATCAACACTAAGACCATAACTTAACTTACTCTAGCTGTTTTGACTCAATGTCTAAGCTTTAACATTATTATTTTGTTGGCTAAACTGTTGTCTTACAGCACTTAAATAAATAAAAAAGTACTAGGGCCATAACTTGTACCTAAAACAGGAATGGATGTGGTGCCCAAGCTAAACTTACCCCCAAGCTCTACCGGAGCTTCCAAATCACAGAGGAAAGAAACACACCTCTGTGTTCTCACTGCAGGAAGTGTGTACGAACTAGGCCTATCCTTTGAAAAGCCCTCGGCTAATTTCTACCTGATTTCTTTTTTTCCTGCAGCTTTCTCAGAGCAGAGAAAGTAAAAACAATTAGCCACCCGACCGCGTCGAGTGACACATAACTACATCACCGTCCATTTACTGCTCACGCCTGACCCCTTAATGAAATAAATACCTTTTCCTGACACAAACTATGGGAAGCAAAGCAAACAAAAATAGACACTTAAACCCATCATTATCAGGGCTGTAATGGAAGCCAGATGGAGAAAAGTTGGGGGCATACCAACTTCTTGAGGTAATAATGTTACTCCAAACGATTCATCTCTCATCTTCGCGGTGTCCTTTGTAGAGTCATACCTAGCTTGTTCGGGCCTAGAACCCAGTGCACACTGTTTCACACTGCCTGCCTTCGGTGATGATGGTATTACTCCACCGAATTCCTGTAAGGAAAACAACGCTATCTAGAAATTCCGCTCTGTTCTTATTTCGGCTTTCTGGTCTCCCATTTTGATCAACGACATTCCTCCCCCTGCGCTCCCTCTATCACTCGTGCATTGCATTCCACTTCCTCCACCCAGGGTACAAGAGTACCTGGCTTATGTCTTCCACATGCGGGCCTGCTGACGTTGGCCGGAACAGGAGCGAGTAGATAAATTCTCCTGGCGTCTCCTCCCGCACGGGGCCATCAGTCTCCCCGGACGTGTCTTATGAAGTCAATTTTACGCTGTCCAGTTCGATTTGGGCTGCCACAGCCAGATGTTCCTCCTATCCCGCCACACCCGCCTCCCTTGGTTTGTCCGACACAGTGTAGATCCCCAGGCTGCAGGAAGAGCACGTTCGCCTCCCCAGGAATGTCCGCTGCGGCAGGCGCCGTTTTAGACGACGATCACGACCGCCATTCATTACAATATGTCAGAATGTTGCCCCTTTTACAGAGATTGATTCCGTCCCGGGGACACCGTAGATCACAGGGAAGATGGGAGCTGTGGATAATCTGGTGCAGGCAGCCGTTACCAACCATGTATTTATCGGGTCGCTCTCGTTCTCCTGCTGACCAGACCTTTCAGTGTGAATGTAATTCATCAGAGGCGCTTAAAGCAGCAAGCGCCTTGGCAAACAAGCATTTCATCAAGGCCGTCGCTCTCTCTCTTTTCACGTGAGCAGGGGTGACAAAGGTAACTTGAGTCCCATCCCGTGCTGTCCCATTGCACATGTAGGATATACACCCTCTCTCTCTCTGGCTCTCTTCGACTCCAAACCAAACAGAGAGGACGCAGAGAGATTTGCTCGCGGCCCTCGTGCCATAATGTTTTATGACTGATGATTGAGTCCCAGGAGTGGCCTGGGCCAGGTTCAACAGGCATCCACGGGCCTTCCATTCTGGACCTCAGTCAGCAGATCAGCTGATAGACTGCTGCTTGTCCGCTGTTTGTCTTGGGCACGCTTCCCTAGAAGGCAATGAATGATTAAGTAACTGGCTGCCCTACATGTACAGTGTATTTAATTGCTTTCTTATCTTGTAGTTGAGCAATAGGTGAGCTGAATTTATTTTATTTTGTTCAAGTAATAATTATTTCAGGCGATAAACATGAAGAATATGTCAGTGTGAGTGTCGCCCTCAAAACATGTTTCGGTGTGGAGTGTTTTATTTGGCTCATTGTGACACAGTCTTGTGTTACAGTGCGTAGTACATAATCACAAATACGTGACAGCTGTGTTTTGTCTGTGTCTAAGCACCTGTAAGTGCATGTGCACATGCCCTTGTCTGTGTGTGCCTGGATATCTCTGCATTAATTATTATGCACTTATATATAGCAATGCTATATATGGTACACATATCTAGAGAATATTCATATTTTCTGTATAGGCCTATGTGTGTCTTCCTGTCTTAGTTTGCATATGACTGCATGTATGTGTTGTGCTGCTTTGTAAAGGTCAAGACATAATTTGTTTAGTTAGTTGCTGCTACTTTTAAGAGCAGTCTTTAGTGTTCCTTGAAAACCTTTACAGAATCAATTTGCCTGAAGACCTCGTTTTTGGTCAAAACATGTTGCCTCTTTGATTGCAATTAGTGATGCTCCGATGTATCGGCCACATAATCGGTATCGGCTGATATTGCTGTTAACGGTCATTATCAGTATGGGCAAATAAAACTGACATTAACCGATTGCAGTAGCCGATGTTTATCTGTTGTTAACGCATACATTTTCCATTGGCTATGTTGGTATGTAGGTTATCCGTAGTCTACCAAGCTGTAGATTCTGAACATGTATTTCTTGTATTGAAGATCTATTAGTGGCTCATGCGCATAGTTTCCCTGGCACAAAAGGGGAAATAAAAACAACAAAAATGAAATAAACATATCTGTATCAGTATCGGCTATCGGCTAAATTGTTATGTTATCGGTATTGGCCAAGAACTTCCATATCAGTGCATCCCTAGCACAAATACTTTATACCTTTCTTTTACTTTTAGTATTACATTATTAGAAACATAGCTATTGTCAGCAGGCAAATAATTAATTGTCTATTTGTTGTGAATAATGAATGCATTATATTGGTTCACGGCAAGTGAATACTGTATTTCTTGGCTACTACTGAAAAGGTTTGTGGATCCCAGATTAGAGCCCGATTGATGTCAGATATTTGGGTCCTATCCCACCAATTACAGATGTTTTGACTGATATTTTCATTTTGAAAATTAAAAAACAATATACAAACTTTTAAGATTTGATAGAATGTTCTATTTGAGAGCATTTTCTTGTACACAAGAAAATATATAAAAATTAACACAAATGAGTTAACTTTATTTAACCACTTAAGCCCTACTCAAAAATGTTGACAATCATCACCTGTGAAGTGCTTGAATTCAGTTGACTGAATAAACCGTGTTAATACTGGTAATTATGACATGCACTCCCATAGTAGTGCTTTCGCAAAACGGAAAGTCACAGGAAATGGTTATGGTTTTGACTTTGACTTGACTTTTTGTGAACCTGTCATACACTTTGTCAGGTCCAAGCCTCTGTGCCCCTGACCAACCCCGGGGTCTCCCAGCTGAGCGTCCGTAGCGACGGTAAGATCCTGGCGTCGGCCGGTTGGGACCATCGAGTGCGCATCTTCAGCTGGAAGAAGCTGCGGCCCCTGGCGGTCCTCCAGCATCACACTGACATGGTGATTAGTGTGGCCTTCTCAGACCACCAGGAACCCACCCACAGGCTCTTGGCCACAGGCTCCAAGGACCAGCGCATCAGCCTCTGGTCTATATACAACCAAGCTTCTGACACTGGATAAGTTGAGCTATTTAGGATGGGTAAAGGGTGGATGGTGACGCTTCCTTCAGGAGGATTCAATCAATGCAAAGCATGCATGCTGTATGCTTTATTCTTTTCTTTTATACAAGTAAGTATTATGGAACTGATAGTCATTGAGTTGAGCTCCGGGTTATTGTTTGTGTGGAACATTGGTCCATAGCTGCTTCTAGAGGGCAATACACCTGGAGGTAGTCTCAGAAGAGAATGAAAACAACTTTGACTGATGACACACAGGTTGAGATAGTCACTGCATTTTTATGTCATTCCTCATTGCAAACATGTAAAACAAACTTATCAACAATATTCACATAATCTTTTAGCTCAGCATCTATTTGTCTTATACAAATCTTTATTCTGTAACATCATACATTTCTTGGGTGCAGTTTGTTTACTTTGCCATTTCTGCATTATGTCAACACAACAGCTGTCGATATGAGAATATATGTACACTGTAGATATCTGATCAAAGATTGTTCAAAGAGACCAATTGGTTCTGATTAAAATATAATTTGCACTTATGGCATGGCAGTTTCACATTGTTATTACTTTAATACTATAGATGTGAATAGTTCTTTACCTCCAAAAATGTGTAAACTATTAGATTGAAATTTAGCCTAGGCTCCATTCGCAAGGACTGTTGTTATCAGAATGAGAGGCATATAGAATTTCTATTGGTTAAAAATCATAGCCGGTTCATATGCCTATGTGTAGATTTGGTGCAGCGACATAAAAAAGTTTGACAATTTTTTTTTCTCCCAATGGAAATATCCTAAAAAGCAGAGTCGTATTATAATCGGTGACTAGACTATTTGACATTCAATGTTCTTTTTCCACAAATGAGTCTTGTAAAATAGAGGTTGTCTTATAATCAGAGTTGTCTTATATTCGGCCGCACAATACGATATTAACGTATTATATACATGGGTCAGTGACGTGACACCCCAAAAAAAGTGTTTTTTTAAAACCTTTAAATAACAGGAATAAAAATGATTTACTTTTGTTCTACTCACTCTCATCTTTATGGAAACATATTTTGTTTTTAGATATTTTATTGGAATCAGAATTTATTCAGCATTTTGTTGTACTTGTGCCTAAAATCGTCATATGGTGTGACATGACAATAATTGTTTATAAAATGAAAATGGAGTACAACTTTCTTAAGTTGCTCACTTTATCAAAGTCCTTTATCATAACTAACCTGTGATCCACTATAGTTTTGTGAAAATGTATTAAATCTGTATATTATTTTCGTAATCAACACTCAATGTGAGGCCCATGTTATCGGTCTTTCAATATATTTTGCATTTATTGTGACAAAACTTTCTCTAAAATTACACAAATATTTGTGACTCTTCCTTAGACTATTTGCTATGTAATCCATAAACATTAATGGTTTCATCATTAATAAAGGTATGATTTTTTCACTATTTGGAACGTCACACCAAATTATTTAGTGTAGAGTACTGTAGAGTACTGAACTTTACAGATTGATTAAACAATTACTCAGGAAAAACAGCAACAGGAAAATTGCTTTAACATTGAATAACATGGCAATGACTGAATAAAACAAAATTAAACACTTTATTGTGGATAGTTGCAGATTTTAGGTGAAAATGTTTAAAACAAATGTTTAAATGGACAAAAGAAACATGGGACTTTGTTATTTATTGCTATATCTGTAGGAAATTACAGTTTGTATCATATGGTGTGACAAAAAAGTCATATGGCGTGACAGAAAAACAGTCACACCATTATGATAAAGTGTCACACCATATTACGTTTTCTGCACTTAACATAACCTTGAGGCTACTAGCTACACATTAGCATGCTAACAACATGCTAGCTATAACAAAGCAACAGAGATTTACATGTAATTATGACCAAAAAATCTAATACCTTAAGCTTTTTTAATGAAAAAGGTGTCACACCCACAGACACTTGGAAGAGTCGCATTTGTCAGCGTTCCAACAAGATCGTATTTTATGAAAATGTTAAAATGATAATTCACCACAGACACCTGTCATGCTATTGTAATGCAAGTGCTGAACAGCCTTACTGAAGAAGTACCTCTCTATCCCAATGGGTGTGTAAACAATTGCCTGTTGAAATTTCCCAAAATGGTGTCACACAATATGATTTTGGTTTGGGGGACAAAATATTTTTGATCAGAAATGACTGAAAACATTATGCTTGGACTTTGAAAAGATTAGGCCCACAAATAGACATCTATATTATATTTATGGATTTTTTTTAAAGAATTTTAGCATTTTTTTCCTTAGTTTTATTTAAGTTCCTACTTTGAGAAACAAGGCCAGGACAGTCGCACCATATGAGTTTTGCTGTGTTTGGTTGACAATTCTGAAGAAATGAGGAATGAAATGTTTTAATCTTGAGTATGTTCACATGGACCATAATGTCCTGCACAATATTCAGAAGGTTTTTGACAAATATATTTCTTATTTATACATGAGTGACACTAAGGACAGCCAGGGACACCATGTCACGTCACCCACCCACATATTAAAGTTTGACATTACACATTGACACCAGGACGGAGGACCACACATAGGGTCCAAGAGGATATATTATCCAGTCTATAGGAATAGGAACACTAGTCTATGTGGTTAAAACAAAGGTGGTGCATGTCACATGTGCAACTACATTACTGTTTATGGTATGAGGCCTGCATATACACCAGACTTGCATACACCCCAAACTGGCCTGGTATCCAACCCTGCCAAAGCATTCCTCCTTTGCATCTGTTCGTCTCCGTTTTTTGGACTGCTCATAAATAAATAAAATGTATGAGGGACTAGGGAGTGGACCATCCTGGGGTTTTTAACTACTTTTACATCTAAAAGTTGACATTTTGCAAATAAGTAAATACCTGACAGTCAAATTTCACCTCCCATTGTTTGCCAAACTCCTGGCGCTTTGTACTGCTATGTTATTGTGTTGTCTTATCTGGTAGGAGATTTGCGCCAGTGGACTTGTATATTTGTGCTATAAAGTCGCACCTGCAGGGCCGTAATCCACTGTTATTCTTGCCAGCCTTAAATTGAATACTGCCGCCCAGAAGAGAGAGAGAGTGTGCGTGCGTGCGTGCGTGCGTGCGTGCGTGCGTGCGTGCGTGCGTGCGTGTGTCTTTTTTGCCTCTGCAAGCATTTTTGCGCCTGTGTTTGTGTTCATGTGCATGCGTGTTAATCACATAAAGGGCCCACAGACAACAGAACGTTTAGTTGGTTTAGTAGAGCTGCTTATAAACAATGGCTTTCCACAGCCTTGACTATCGGAAGCCTTGATGAAATAAATACACCCCCTCTCTCTTTTTTTTTACTTAACTTTTGTTCTTTTCTTTTTTTAGGTGAGCAAGCAATGTCTTATTTACAGATAGTAAGCAATGGCTAATGCTTACTTTTGTAACATTTCCTTTTCTCATTTACAAGATAATTATTTCTCCAGTCTGTAACTTTGGTTGTCTTTGCTGCATGCAGAAACACATAGCTGAGCTTTAAAAAAAAAAGAAACAAAACTTTCGAATGGATTTTTTTTGCAACTTGCGACATTGAAATTAATCAGCTGCACTAGTACACAGGTACATTTCACATGTATTGGAAAATATACACGTTTTTTTTTTTTTTTTTCATTTGAAAAAGTTAAAATGTTTGAACGCAGCCACAGAAACAAATTGAGCTGTTGGTTATTCCTCCTGGTTGGTTTCTAACCCATTCTGAACGGGCACCCATTTTGGTGTTGGCATCATGTTATGCTTTAGCTATTGAAAAATAGCAGAGCTATTTATTTATTTTTAATTCGAAGAATTTTTAGAATCTGATCTCAGGTCAGAATGGGTTAATCAGACCAGTGTGTGTCCAGTGGAAACCTCGTATGAATCTGATCCCAGGTCAGAATGGTCTGATTCAGTGAGCAGCACTGTCTGCATGGTGCGAGCTGCCGCGTTACAAGGCCAGTGCCGAGAGGCCCTGGCGGGGGCCCAGACTGCAGACAACCACACAGGCGTTCTGCTTCATATAAACCTGGTCCCCTGAGATAACCCCACTGAGTATCATTTGTGGTTTTTGTTTTATTTACGGGAACAATATCACTCAATGATGTGCAATAGCAATGACTAATTGGCCAATAGTCTTTATAGTTCTACTTCTCCAAAATGAATATGAATTGGTATAATTAAATTATATGTGGCAAATAAAAAGTTAAATCTTGTAAATATTCTCAATTCATGGAATGATTTGCTAAGTTGTATCCACTGCCATTTATCTAGCGATCGTTAATAATGCCCACTAGGCTCGCCATGTCGCTCTCAAAGCATGGTGACTTTGTCCCTGGCCATGCTGATGACAGCCTACATTCATAATAGCTTCCTAGTTCTCCTGTAGACTTTGAACAAACAGAGCTGTGTCATCGTGGCCTGGCTTCCGTTCGTTCACTGATAAATCAAACCATGGGTCCATGTGCCAATGACTGCTGAATGGAGCACACAGCAAAGCCTGTGCCTAAAAGGTGTGCAAGTTGAGGGGGGGGGGGGGTGTCTGAACGTCATAAATCACTTCATAATGGATCAATTAGGAAGTCAATAAACGGACAGGGGGACTAGGGGAACCCCTCCACCCCACAACAGACCCGGACCAAGACAATAGGCCTGCTGCCCCAGTTATCACTAATGTGTATCCTCCCTGGCTTTGCAGGGCAGGGGTCAGCCTGGCTTTGTGATTGCCCATAATCCATTCAAATGGGTGAGTAATGTAAGGGCATATTGTGCGTGTATATACAGGCACATATCACAACATTCACAAGTGTAGCCTACACGGGTGCAATATAAAAAAAAAAATTAATGGGCACATTTGTTATTAAGCAGTTATTTAGTCAATTGTGAAATCTATGTAATATCTAATGTGTCCAGTGATGTATTGTTTTTATACAGTACTTTGTTTTATTTTCCCACATTTACTTTCCACGTAGAATGTGATGGCAAATGGAATAACTTTTGCATCATTCTGGTTTGTTTACCTGCAGTGTTTTATTTTTTAATGATGGTACCTAGGACGGAATATATGGGCAGGTAAGGCGGCAGAAATGTACACAGAGGTTAGCCTAAAACAAACGGAGCGGCACATTGATAGGCCTGTCACAACAGATGTTCCAGATGCGGCGGAGTGTCAAATGATGCCTGGGGTCGCATTATCATCCATCCTCCCCGTACTCCTGATACTTCTCTGGCCAAGCCCCCCCTGGCACTCCTGTCTTCTTGGAGCTGAAGACATCTGGGCATAGTCAACTCTCCAACATTCAGCGATTTGACGTAGACTCTTATATGCAGGGTTTTTTCGCCGTTCATCAGTGTGAAGTGAGTGATAGATGCATTGCATACATTATGCTTCAAAATAGCCTAGACTTGTTGAAAGCATGCCAGAGCCGATTTACGTGCTTGGGCAGAAAAGGTAAATGGAGATGGTATTTTGTTCCCTTTACACGTTACACCACATTGAATTGATGGTAGGCCTATATGGGTTTTATATTGAGTTGTAATTCCTCGTAATTCCTCTAGCAGGCGCAAATTCATTGATATACCAACAGTTTGTGTGTTTGAAGCTCTGGCCAAGAATAGAATGGGGTGAAACAGGGCTTCGTCACTAACTGTGGTGTGTGTGTGCTAACGAATATGTTTCCCGAATCCCGATCTTTTAGTGCAGGGCTATAGGCCTATTAGCATATAAGAAAAATATACCTTTTCTAATTTACATATAGTTATTAATCTGAATCCAATCAATGACATAATATTATTTGTGACTGTTTTATCTAAATCAAGAAAATGCATTAGAAATATGAAATGTGTGGGATTTCGACGTATTCGTTGTCCCTAATTAAACAAATGTCAGGGTGGCAAGTTGTCCGCAACTCTGCATTATGAAGCATGTGATCTTTGTGCATGGTGTCAGAACAGCAGTTAGTGGCTATAGTAATTATTATGGCCATGAAAAGTTTTTTTTTTCTTTCTTTCTTTCTCTCTCACCTGCTGACCCCCCCGACTAGCAAAGTGTCGGCGCAGGGGGTACAGGTTCGGCGACCACCGGCCCACATCAAGGCCGGCGCTGGGTGGATAAACACAGCTGGGTCGCCCTAAAGGAAGAGTCGCGGGGTGTCGGTGTCCTCCGCCTTCCTGGCGGGTTCCTCTCCTCTCATTACCTCCAGTCGGACCTCAGCCTCCAACCTCCGTCCAGACGGACGCTTCCTGTCCACGCTGGAGGGAGCTGCAGGAACTGAGAATATTCGAATGGAAAAGGCAGGGTACGTGTTTGTAAAATAGAAAACGCAGCACTTGCCTGCATAAATAGCCTATAAATGGCATGTTGCCCTATATTTTTCATTCAGTCTTTGTTTTCGGTCCGGTGCACAAATATAAAAGACATGCATGCTAAAAGATAACGGACAAGAAGGAATATTATACATCGACTCTTCTGAAGGTCAATACAATAATGATCGGTTTCCGACATTAAATAGATAATTAGTCTAACAGCTAACGCGTGAGTGATAGGCTATGCTTACATTTTTGAGGGGGCTAGCTATAGCCTCTATTTGTGTATAGATTTTCGTCTTACACAAACATTAAATTCCCATTTACAATGAATGGAGAATTTACGTCATATGTGGATGAGCAAATGATGATGATGTACGATTATAATTGCGCCCCTCACTTCACACGGGTGTTATTTTTTTTAAACTATTTAACGATCCATTCCAACGCCATTCAAATGACATGCCAGCCAGACCTGGCTAGTCTATTTCAATGGCATTATAGGCACATATTGGCGGTAGAGTGGTATAGAGCCTACCCTAAACAACACGAAATTATACGACCAATTAGTCGCCGTTTAAATAAGTGGAAAGATGATTTAACCTTTGACATTTTTACAAGTCATTAACTGTCAAAGGTCAGGCGCTAGCGGCATCCTTTTCCTCTAGCCTACCTTGGAGCTCAAAGCTGCGACGGGGAGAGAAAAATAGGATCTACATTATCGGAATGAATCATTAGGCTACGTTTCCTTTTGTTACCGTGACAGTCACAAATCCCCAAAGCAGACAGTTTTTTTCTCGACGAGATTAACCTTGACAACAAAGCATTCCTCACGGAACTTCAAATGGAGATGGAAATCGTTCAACAGATAGGGGGGTTTCTCAACGCTCCAAAAATATAGGCCCAGACTACAACTGTCCCATTAAACATGAGAAATGATATCCTTTTGGAAAGGAAATGTACAAATGCCTTTTTCCTATTTGTGTGACATGGAGTTCTCATTTTCTGGGAACACAGGTAGTTCATGTGGTCGCTCCTGCTGTTACACACACACACACACACACACACACACACACACACACACACACACACACACACATGTACACACACACACACACACATATATATATATATATGTACCGGTATGTATATATATATATATATATATATATATATATATATATATATATATATATGATAAAATCACTGCAGTAATTTTGCCAATGAGGGGTTTTCTTATAGGAAAGTATGGACAACTACAGTCTGTGGGAGGGCTGGCATGGTTAATACTGTTTTATTACAGGTGTGTGCGTGCGTGGAAATGACTTGGTGAAAGTAGAACACTGTCTGTGTTGAGAAAATGGGCACCTCCTTTCTGATTTACATGTATTTAACATGCATATGATGGCTATACTAAGTATATGTGTATATGCATGCGCTTCTTCATATAGAGCCAGGTGCAGAACGTGAGATTTGAACTGCTGCCCATAGTACAGTTCAGTCAGTGTTTAGACAGCTTCCAGCTTCTCATTCCCACTGATACACTAACACTGCAACATCGCAAACACAGCGAATCCGCTCGGAGAGACCCGAACAATACTATCAGTGAAGTAAGCTTTCGTGTTTCCCTCCGCCCCTGCATGTAGTCGTGCAACAGCAGACCAAGTCATGTGAATGGAAGACTGTCAGAGAGACCCATATGTTTTTTATGAATTAAAAAGTAAAAGAATTTAATGTTTATTTTACAGATACAGAGCAGTCATTCTGCTTCTTTTTTTATTTACTTTAGAATTGCTGCAAGTCAGTGCCATGGTACAAGCTTCTCAGAGCTGCTTGAGACGTCCATAATGTTTCAGAATCAAACCTTCTGCTTCCTCCTCAAACAAAAACATTTCAATGTGTGTCGACACCCCCTCTCTGATGAGCTCAACATGCAAAAATCTCATCTACCTAGAAGCTCGATGGACTATGATAACATATGGCTTTTTTGAAAGCGAGAAAACGAAGAAAAACAAAAAGTGCATCCAACACAAAAAAAATAATCATTCAATTCCAGTCCGTGATCAAAACAGTTTGTCCGTCCATTTCAAGGAGTCGTCCCTTCCCGCCTGCGTCCTTTATTTGCATGGCTCAATGTATATGCACTGCACAGGCAACCGGGTGCCCTGACGAGAAGGTATTGCTGTTTGGGGTTAAAGGTCAAATCAGACCTCTTCGAGGGCTCCTCGGAGGACCTGGCTGTCATCCATCCCGTGAAGATACGTTTCCTTTAAATAAATATGGCAGGATTTAGTTTCTCTCTTAGGTGTGTGTATGTGGGGTCTCCAGCAACCAGGGCCATAGCTTGCGAACCCACCCCCCTTGTAGGTTGTATAAGAGCCACAAAGACAGTCATCTTGTGTGTTTTTTTTCCTGCCTGTTCGCATGCATTCCCCACAGTGCCATTATCCAGAATCACAGTTCGCCCTCGGTGGGCAGCAGTCATTATCTCGGCCCATAGTCATAGTTAGAGGGAGCACTCGTGGCTGAGTACATGTTCGCCGTGGCGGGATTCATGTGATGGTGGTACGTGTGGCCCCTGATGCCGGGTAAAGGATAGGGCGAGGGCCGGGTTTTGGCCCCCAGGTAGTGTTCATAGCTGGTGGGGTACTTGTAGGGGTGGTGGTGCAGAGTGTCAGGGGGTAAAGAATGGGGATCCGACCGCAGGTCGTGTGGAGGACTGGGGCGGCCGCCGGTTAGGGGCACGGCGTGGAGCCCTCCCGGGACGGGCAACGCGGGGCTGAGGACGCGGGACATGAGCTGGTGAGCCGGGTCCGCGTGTATGGGTGTGGCACTGGGGTCTCGCTCGTAGTCCCGTCTGCTGTCCTCTGTAGAGCAACAGACACATAGAGGAAAGTCAGAAATAAGTCATTCGGAGACGTTGTGTGTACATGTGTCCAACAAGTGAGCCTTGTTCTGTACTAATAATAACTAGTAATATACTGTTTGATTCTTGTTTTTTTCATTATATTTATTTGATCCTTTTTGCATATTTTTTAAATGATGCTTTAATGTATTGTAATCACTTTGCATATATTATATTATAAATGTACAAATAAATCTAAGAGATAACACGAGACCTAAACAAAAATGCCTGAATGTCTGTAAATTTAATATCAATAATATTGATATTAAATTTACCACCATGATTATTTATTTATTCTATATTATAGACTTTGGCTTAGCCACTATTCAGTCTAACAAAGACAGTATATAGACAACATAATAATACTGCCCAAAAAATGAAGGCGTGGAAGAATGGAAAATGTGTTGCAACTTTTGTTATTTTTATTTTTTAAATCATCTAAGTTACCGTAATGTGACTTTGTCTCAGGTGAATATGAAACAAAGAGAGCTAGCTGCAGACCTTTCTCTGAGCCGTTCTGCTGAGGGGGAGACGACATTGGGTTCCTTGTTCTGGCAAAGGCACTCATTATTGGCAGGGAGCCTGGCCTGTGATTCCTGGGCCTAGAGCAGGGAGAGAAGATTCAGTTACACAGACAGTTAATGAGCGTCAGCACCACAGTTCCTTTATTGTACATATAAAGATAGATGATGTGTGGGCACAATAAACATATTTTCTACACTGATGCAGGTGCATAAAGGGCATGTATTTGTATTATAGGTATTCAGATGATGTTTATTTCTAGAATAAGCATCAATTATATATACATCAGCATTACAAGCAACCATGAAGCTTACAAAATTCCTGCATTTATCGCTCAACAGGGCCAAAAAAAGATTACGAATAATAGTATTGTTTATGCAGTCGGATACATGACTTAAATTGAGCGGTTATAGAGACATAGGGTCATAAATACAAGCTTGCAGATTATTTTCATACTTTCTAAGATTGTGCCATGATAGCCTAAAAGGCAACATTCTTGCAGCATCAGAACAATAATTGGTGTCAGAGAAGTCGTCAATCTCATAGAAATGTGTATCGACTTTCCAATGTTGCCCTAGGATTGTCTAACTCTAACCTAACTCATTCCAGCAAACCTTGCCCACCCAACACAAACAGACTAAAATAACATGAAATCTTGTAATCAGGACTAGTATGTTATTTTGTCTTTCTTTTTTAAGACTGCCAACAAAATTCACGGTTCGATTCAAGATGGTGTCATGGTTCGACAACAGAAATGTAGATTTTTTTATTTTGTAATTTATTAAAACTACATATTTTTGGTTTTAACTTTGAACAATACCCAACTTCTAGGGCAGTGGTTCCCAAAGTGGGGTCTGCGGACCCCCAGGGGACCTTGAGGGGGTTCCCCAGCAAAATGTGTTAATATACAGTAGCATAAACATCTATTAATTAACCACTTTAACCCATAGGATATTTGAAAATGTAACAAGTGTGAACCTTTTCATTGCACATTCCATTCAAAGGGTGCAAAAAAAAAGCACTGTAGCTTTTCATTTCACTGTTCAATATTGACGTTGAGGTACGAAAAACAAGCGCTCCTCTTCCCTAAAACACTCCACTGAACTTAGAGAGCATGGTGTTGTTGTGAATGGGTATGGTGCACAAGGTTATATGTGTGTGTGAAACTGTATTTTAGTTCTGCAATAAAATAAAATAAAGGCTGTTCGGCACACACACACACACACACACACACACACACACACACACACACACACACACACACTCACACACACAGTATATTCTATATTCTATAAATATATACCTACCAGTCCTCTGGGTCACAGTCCCTGAAGCCCTTGGCGAAAGGATTACTGGCTATCTTCAGCTGTGTGATCTGGAAAAGAACATAAAATGTGCCATGTAGCATTGTTGGAAAGAATGTCTTCTCCAACTCAACCAGATAAGTATAGGCCTAGGCCTATACTCTGGCTAGACTTCATGTATATTTTATATATTTGTAACGTATAAACTGTATGTCTTTTGCATTTTTTCTTTTATGTTTCTGTAAAGCCAAACAGTCTTCATCCAGACATGTAGACTAAACAATACAAAGAATGTAACCTGCACTCCCCATTTGCAATGAGCACCTGAACCCCTGTTTGATTAAATACCTTCATTTTAAATAGTTATAGGCCTATGACTGTACATGATTATGCTGAGCATGAGACATTTTAGTTAAGATAGGCCTAATGCTGACAGACAGGACTTGGATCAAAGAGGAATATAAATTACAGGTGTATTTATGAAGTTTGACCAATTACAATATAATCAAAGACCTTTTCATAAAAGTGTAATTTGTTTATTCATAGTCATTGCACCATATATCATTTGATTATATCATTGCATGTGAACTCTTTTTTTTATAGCTTTTTGCCAAGTGAAAACTATTTTATTTTCAATAATCACAGTAAAGAAATATGGTGAAAAATATCCATCTCATGAGGAGTTCTGAGATGGATATTCGTCCACAAACTATATCCATCTCATGAAGAACTATAGTAATTCTTTGTGAGATATATATTTTTCACCATATTAATTTGTCCTTACGATAATTAACTTAGAGCACATGTACCTTAGTACTATATACCTATAATCCTATACATATACCATAATTAAAGGTGGAAAGGCATGCCTAACTATAAGTGACACATGTGACCTACTTTGTGCATATTTGCCTTATAACATTTAGATGAAGTCACAACCTTGCACAACCTCTAAGTCAGTTGAATAAATATTATATGACACTAAAGTTAATAGACTAGGCCTATAGGTCTACCCGTATTACAGTGATATGATTTGAACAAAAAAGAAAGAAAAAAATAAAGAAATCAGTCCGGACTGCAGTGACATTGACTGACCCTCTCCAAACATAATAATTTGTTAATTCGTTTCTTTTGACCGCAGGGAAAGAAAAGCAAAGATTTTTTTTTAAAGGAACTCAATCGCCTTTCATCTATTTCCTGACATTTTTGGCCACATATTTGCCTCGTGGAGAAATAATAATGGAATACAAGAAGACTCACCCCGTTTCTGTTTTCCTCCCAGAATTTTCCCCAGTGAGGGGTGGGAGAGGCTGGACAGCAGACGGCTGGACTTTGAATTTCTCTAACTATAAACTTTCATGACAGCAGAACAGCCTAAGTACAAATATAATTTATGAAAAGCTACTACAGTGAAGTCTGTTCACAGAAGTTGTTGTAGGATATGTGGGGATTATCTGACGAGGTACCATTTGAGGGGGCAAAACCTTACACTAAATAATACTAAATTGTTTATAGGGTCAATATAAGTAATATAATATAGCCTTTCCACAGGAGTATCTTTTTATATTTTTCCCAAAAGAATACAAACAGCCAATAGCATATTACAAAGTTATCCCCCTCACTGGGGAAAATTCCGGGAGGAAAGACGGGCACGCACCGGGGTGAGTCTTCTTGTTACCGTATAACGCTACTCCCTCTTGCAAAACGGTTTGTCCATCAAGACAACTAAATTAATACACAAATTAAAAACGAAAAATAATATAATTCCCATTTTATTGCATTTAATAGCCTACGCAGATACCTATGCCTTTCATGTTACATTGTTTTCGTTCATTTATCTCTGTGGTAGAAATGAATATAGCTTTTAATGATATTCCCCAATAACCGTTAGAACCGGATATTTATAAGTATCAAGAAGTGTAGCCTATAAGCCATGGCAATACCGAGATGATCGAGGGCGTCTGTGGTCTGTCTATTCCCCCTATTCCCTTTTTGTTTTCAAAATCATAATGGCACTATTAATATAGACTTATTAGTCAATATATGTCTCGAGTCAAGATATCCTATTTAGAAGTAATTTCCGTTTAGTCTTATAGCGGACATTCATTCACATCTGTGCCTGATTCATATAAGCCTTAAAATAAAATAAAAATAATCTTAGAATCCAAATATAGACACACGCGGGGGCCTTTTTGGGCTATACAGTATGTGTTTGCATGCCACACAATATGTTGTGTTATTTATCATAACATAATAAACCATCAAAGTCTCAAAGACTTTCCGGTCCGGGGTTATAATAATTGCTTCTCTTACCCTGTGATTCTGGTACGCTGTCACCGCTGTGAATCGTGTTTCTTCAAAAACAAATGTTTTATAATTCTCTTCGGCGTACTTCTCGCTGTCTTTCCGGGGGTCGACATAGACGACGTGGAACCTCGGCTGGTATCTATGCATGGAGTTTAGAATGATCTGCAGAGAGGAGAAACGACATACCGGTCATACAGCATGCATTCATTCGAAGGAATCGAAGCCTATTTGAGCTTAATTCTGCACTAATTGTTCAACTTGACTGAATGGAACGACTAATGCTCGTGATTAACATCTATATGGGCATATACATTTGTTAAAAGGTAGATTGCAATGATAATGAAACATCACAGCTAATGCATTATAATATTAGCTTGTGTGTTATGGTGCACGTATAACTGACGGCCTATTATTTTCCCCGTTGTGCCCTGTCCTATAGCCATTAGCCTATCGATTCATTTATACTTTTTTTGCGTTTAACTTTGTGCACTTTGACGCAAACTATGTAGCCCACTATAGGCCTGCAGCTTATTGCAACGCACATCAAATTATAATGTAATGCATGATGCATCGTGGTCAAGCATGGACAAATTGGACCAATAAATAGCTAAATTGAGAATGAGCAAATGTGTCGTAATTAGCCTATTAGAAGCCATCTGCCACCATGGCCTCGCGTCTGCATTTGTGTATAGGCTCCTAGGTTGAAGGGCTTATGTGAACGTGCACGGTCTTAATTGAATGCATATGTTTTCTTCCCGTTTCGTCTCCCATTACAACTCTTGTCGATGCAGCCTATATATATACTCACATGGCCATTATCGTCCAGTAAGTTGTTGGTGAGTTTGAGTTTATCGAAAGAAACGATTTGCTTCATCCACTGCGCGCCTTTGGCGGGGGAGTCGGGGTGGTAGTGAACTCTCCCGGGAGTCGCGGGGTCCGCCTTACCGGCGACCAGCCACGAAGAGCTGTGAAACGCATACCTAGAATGACACAACAAAAACACCGCATGAACACCCACGACAGGCCAAATGTGGCGTCTAATTTCCATCGACTCGCTTAAATAACGAACCTATACGGATAAATCTTTCCAAAAAAGTGGACATTTTAAGGAGTTAAAATATACCTCAGGGTGTTGTGGATAATCATTTTACTGTACCAACGAAACTGCATGCTTTGTTATATTTTACCTATATCGTTTGTCGTCAACGGGTAGGAAGTCCATTAGTAGCATGTAGTCCGCCATGGGATCCATTCCAAATATTTTCACTTGGAAAGTTGGAAACATTCGCCTGGCGAAGAAGAAAATGTGTGTTGAGTTGAGTGGAACGTTTTGCCTTCTATAATACCTATATTGCTCGTTGGAGAGGAGTCCTATAGGCCTATAGTTATTCTAAAGGATGGCTTGCTGTTTCTAGCTTCTTCCGTCCGAGCCTGCATGTGCAGAGCAGAGGCTATAGGAAGACAGAGGCCGCGAGCAATTGAACATGACGTGATTGAGCGCGTGCATAAAGTGAGTACAGACCCATGGTTTAGATTCTGGGTTATCCAAATGGGGATTTGGTTTTGTAGCCTCTTTCACGTATAGGCTATATAACATCTGCAATTCACTGCGATTTTCTCTTCTGTCTTCTGATGAAATCCAGACACACACACACACACACACACACACACACACACACACACACACACACACACACACACACACACACACACACACACACACTTATTTTTCTTTCTTACTCTCGTAACCCAGTACTTATGTGTGGTGTGACGTAGACCTGTAAGCAATATAGCCTATATCTCCCAAGATGGTAAAGGTTTTATGGAAAATGCACTAAGTGAAAGTGATCGTACAATCACAGCTCAATTAACGTCAGCTTCTATTCAAGACGGCAGTTGTGGATAGGTGAGGCTAAAGTAGCTTTTAAAGTGCTGTCCTGGTTTTTGGAGTGATAGATCAGTTGTCACTTGTCAGGTATATGGAGAGAAGGTAAACTGAAACTCGCGCTGTCCGTGCCTTCACTTTTGGAATTTCCCAAAAAGTAAAATAAGAACATTATGTTCCCCGATAAACGTCATTTGATTTAGCCCTGATGAAGAGAAATCAGTGAGCCACATATAGTAATTATTGATTGCAACTTTTGCAGAAACAAAACAAATTTTCAGCAGAATTGGCCCGATTTTTGCTGCCTATGCACAATATTGCTCACGCTCACGTCATCTTCATCTCAGTAGCCTACTGCTAATGTAAACGAAAAATGTCTCCTGAGATTATAAAGTGGAAACCTATCATTTGGAAACAATTGTCATCCAATCCAGACGCATTTTAGGCCCGAGTATATAGGCATATGAAAATAAAGTGACTAATCAAATAGGATGTGCACGCCAATAACCCAAGAGTTTAATACATAGCATACTATATGATCTGCGCTCACACTTTATTGAATGCAGTTATGCCTATATCCAAAGTCGAGCGCATCATCGTGGTGTTTAAAAATGTAAATAATTAATAAGTAATAATAATCATCATCGGTTGTTGTGACTCATCCAAACATAGGCCTAATAGGTGAATATTTGCACAATATACCTTTGCAATATCACACGTGACATGCATAACTCAGACGAGGCCTAAACTGATTCTTGTCAGATTTCTTAATTCAATAGTTAAGCTATTTTATTTCTTGCTACTTTCCAGCTTATTTCTATGATTTTGACTAAATTGGATTAGACTAAAGTATTACAGACCAATATTTTTTGTATACGTTTTAGGTTATTTTGTATTGAATTTGCAACAGCCATATAACTTTTTAGACATCTGGAAATGAGGCCCAAACAATCAACACGTTCATTCAGAGAATAATCAAGCTCAATGTTTTTGCAAACTCAATAAATCAGCCATCTTGTTATAACATTTTTGTTCAGTCATATTCCTCTAACTCACCTGCCAGCCTTGGTAACAATCATCTCTGTCCCGAGGTTGTTAAATTCGTCCCATAAAGCTTTCATTTCCAGTTGAACGTTAATGTTGGCTACTTTGGGGTTCTTCTTCACTATCGACTTGCTGTTGGGAGTCGAGCTGGACGATGAAGACGAACAGTTGGAAGTCCCGGTGTCGCCCTGCTGGGCCTGCCCGGGGTTCGACCCCGAATAGTTGTAGTTGTGCTGAGCGGCCGGGCAGGGCTCGAAGTGGGCTTCGTGTTGGCTGTAGGGGTCCCCCGGAGAGGGGGAGAGGTGGTAGCTCCCCGGCGTGTTCAGGCTGCTTAGGCTGCTTGTCGTGAAGGCTGCAACATCGCAAAAATGGGACAGCTGCGTCAACCACGGGCTGGATATTGCTGAAATCATTCCAAAAACTGGATTTTACTGATATGCGCTGCACTTTGGGTGGTTACAGAACAATGGCTGAAAATGTTTAAAAAAAAATAGAAGTGAGATTCTGTTATCTTCTTAGAATAAAAGATGTCACACAGAATGCGCCACTTTCGATAAGAAATAGTTTCCGTCATATAAGCATTCATTAATCCTCGACGTTGCATCCAGCAGCGAACTAGGTTGTCTGCGCTAAAAGACAGTCTCACTGCATTTGCTTTGAGGCTTGTAAATGTCCGAATAGCGACAAAAAGTCAAACTGAAACCTTGTTGTGTCCTTCCCGTCGAATTATCGAACTATTTCGAGCCCCAAAAATAGACATTGGTGCGTGTAAATTCTTTTTTTTTATATGCTATGCATATTGATTTGTGTTCTTAGAAGTAGCCTATACTTCGTCTGTTCTGCGCTACTTCTGTGTGCTAGTAAACTGCAATCCAGAGTCTTCTCTTATCTCACTCGGAGGGCCTCCCCTTCACGATAAAACCGGTTCTTATTTCTATTTAGATAAGGAACTGCAGGTAATGTGCCTTTCCTCGCCTTGGGACGAGACTGATTGACAGTGAAGTGCGCCCCTTTTTAATGGGCTTTCCGGCACTCATTTACTTTTGGATAAGGGTATCGCCCACATCGTCCACCATTAACAATAGACGGGGCTAACTGGCACAGTGGAGTATAAACGGTTTACAAGGTAAACAAACACTGATTTGCATGGACAAACAAACAGGCGGTGTAACTGGTTGAGGTGACTGTATTATCGTTATTTGACAAATAGGGATACGGAACTGACCCCAGTGAGCTGAGAAGGTCTATTATAGTCTGTTTTTACCATTACGCACGGGTGCCCTTAAAGAACCCTCCTACTAACTTCATTTTCAGCACTGCTCTCGCCAATGACTCCACAACGCTTTGGGTGTGAACGTTTTTTGTTCTCCCTCAGATCGCCTGCTTCTCTATGTTGTTGGTGGTTATAGACGTGAAACTCAGCCTAGTTTACCTCTAATGCAATCATCTTATTTCCATGTTTGTTTCATCTGTGCATCAAGCAGCTATACCTCTTCATTTGTATTTTTATGGGAGGGTTTAATTACAACTGCTTGCGTATCCTATATAGCCTCATGCAGATCTGTGCATGCCTGCCACACATCAGCTTTAGTCTAACTGTAATAACAGCATAATAAGCGATCAGAACATCAAGCTATTATTGCGCTCGTACCTTCCATTTCCCGGGTGACAGTGCTGTAGTGCATTTTAAAGGAACTGTAGTTGTACAGGTCTGGCTTGTGCTGGCCAGTAGCAGTAGTGCCTTGTTTGTCAAACGCTGAGTTTCCTGCTTGTTCCGCGGCCGAAATCAGAGAGGCAATACTGAAAGCATTTGCCTTTGGAGATAGGGGACCGCTGTCGTCCATAGGCGAGAAATCGAGTTGAGAAACACCGTCCCTCCTCCGCTTTCCAGCCGCTCGGTACGCTCAGAAAGCAAGATAAGGCTGCACAGAATGGAAAGCAACGTGCATTGGAACAGTTTTACATTCCGCCCCACGGTAGCAAGGGCTGGTTAGTTGGAGAGATAATGAGTTTTGGTGAGCTGGATATAACCTCCGTGTGTTACAGAAGCAACAATAATTCCCACGGCCAAGACATGGTCATCTCGAAAAAACGGTTTGTCTCGTACTCAAATTCATTTGGTTTGCCCGAACACGTCCTCTCGTATCAAAACATTGTTCATCCGCAGCGAGAGCTTCCCTTCTTCCCCCATTCGGTGGCGGGGGTGATGTCATGTGAGTTCAGTTCGCTGTAGTCTGCCTGGCTGAGAAGCTACTGCCGAGAGAATGTCAAAAGTGAGAGCTCCACGCCTCCAAATGCACGACACGAAAAAAGTGCACATGTCTACTCTCTCCAATGGATGTTTTATTTGAATAAGACCTTGTTGTCAATCATGTGTCACATTCAAATTCAGCTATATGGAGAGAGAGGGGAAAAACAAATTGCTATGTTCGGCAGTCGGCTCCAAAGTGCACCAGTTTACTGTAAATTATACTGTATTTGTGCGTATTTAGTTGTTTAAGCCCCATATAGCTTGCGCTGTGCCGACATTGCCAACGTACTGTATATAGGCTATACTGTGTCAACGTATAGTGAAGTAACACTAGTAATGTTTATTCTGGATCTGTTTGTGCTGATATGACTTTCATTGACGAGCTCAGATTACACATGGCCTACTTTATTTTCTTATAGGTTTACACAATGTTACATGCACTTACACAATGTTCAGGGACTCGCATCCACTCGATGTCTGTCCGTCCGTCCGTCCATCCATCCATCCATCCATCCAGCCATCCATCCATCCATCCATCCATCCATCCATCCATCCATCATTTATTTAGGTTTCCCATTTCTTATTTCTTTCAATAAATAACAGTAACGGGTTGGTGGGACGTGTTAAATGCACTCTGTGCCTGACATATAACTGCAGCCTAAAAACAATCAAATCAAACAAACATTTGCGTCATTTCATATAAGTTTATTTCAACTTTAAGCCATCTTCATAATCATAACGATAGACAGATATACCAAGCCAAACCTTAACCTTAAACCGTATAGCCTAACTAAACGCCAACCACGAAGTCAGTATAGGCCCAGCTACTAAAGTGTAGACGAATAAACACACGTGGCATTTTATATGTCAAGAAGAAGGCGCTTGGTTAAGACGAGCACTTGACCTCTCTCTAGTTGGTTATCAGCTTATCAGCATTGAATCATAATTAATGAGCAGCAACACAGTTGTTTCGTCGAGCTGCTGCGATAGCAACCGGATCGAGTCTAATTTACACTTTGAGCAGTTGAATAACGTGCGAAAGCATGCAGGGTCTTAATGGGATAACGTAGTTATCGGCGCTTCTGTAATCTTTAGGGATTAGTCTTATTTGTTTTAGATGTTTCTCTTGGAGCCAAAAAGCATAAACAAACCGTGGCACGATCTGCTGGTTTTAGCTAAGCCTTTCTTCTTAGGTCGGTGGTCGGTATAGACAGATGGACAGAGATAGAGATAGATAGATAGATAGATAGATAGATAGATAGATAGATAGATAGATAGATAGATAGATAGATAGATAGATAGATAGATAGATAGATAGATAGATAGATAACAACACAACAAATATCTACAAATAATATTTACAGTATAAATAATCAGTTAATTATAACAATAGGCCTATTAAAATGAACGAATTGGAAAAAGGTGCAGCAACAACGCATAAAGAAATGTAATTACCACTTTGTCTTTGAAACTATTTTTATAGCTGCATGATCTTCCTGATACACGTTTGAAAGATAAACCTGCAGTATATTCCATCCTTTATTTTATTTTATCAGACGACGCCATTGTTACTAGTCCACTTAATCATTGCCAAGTCGGAAGCGTCCTTTGTAAATACTCAGGTGATAACAGACAAAATACAGGACCAGATCGGAACTGGAAGGGAGTGTGTTGGAATTTGCTTGCAGGGCCTCGCTCGCACATACTGCGCACGCGGCCCAGAAGAACACAGTGGAAGCATTCAAGTACAGTAGCGTGAGTAGCCTATGCCTGGCTGCGAATGCACATGGACAGGACAGGACAGACTATAAAGAAGCAATCACCTGATCGCGTACGTTACATTTTATGATGAAAATTATAGCCTACTTTCCTATTACGCCTACAAGCAACAGTTTAAATTAGATAGCATAGCCATATAGTTGATGGTGTACTTTTTAAACAGGGGTAATAGCCTGCTACCTGATCATGAAGAAAAATCACACCTGTGTGAAGTTTGGGGCGCTCTTATCATCGTACATCATCATGACGTAAAATTGTCCATTCATTGTCAATGAAAATGAATGTTTATGTAGGACAAAGTTTGTGCACATAATATAAGCCTATATAGCGGAGGAAAAACCAAATAAAAAATGTGATCTGAATATGCGTTATAATTTCTCCTGTGTATATGTATGTATTAGTATATATATATATATATATATATATATATATATATATATATATGTGTGTGTGTGTGTGTGTGTGTGTGTGTGTGTGTGTGTGTGTGTGTGTGTGTGTGTATACATGTAACGTGTGTGTGTGGAGAGAGAGAGAGAGAGAGAGAGAGAGAGAGAGAGCTACATGCAGCCTGGGACGGCAATAATCCGTGGCGCGCATGCAGGCGGATCTCTATTAAGAAGTGAGCGGAATTTATTATAAAAGGGAATTTCTGAACTACACAGTAAAATCACCAGTGTTAATTTAACTCTAAGTTAAGGGTCCATTTGGTCCACATTTCTTACACTGTAAACAGTAATAACACTCACTGTTTACAGTGTATATAAAAGTGTTCAGAAGTTTTTTAAATGAATGTTGCGTGAATGCGTGTGTTTGAAAAAAAGAGTGTGAGACAAATAATCGACTATGTGCACGTATAACGTCTGAGGAACGTTTATTGGTCGAGGAACATACAAACCAAACACGTTCTATACAGTGTATACATATATGTTGGATGATGGATGGTCAGGACACAGTATATGAACATAGCAAAGCATGGCCACACAATCACATTTCTCTAGCCATTGCTCCATTGTCAGCACTAAATTGATACGGTTGTACATCAAGTCTTTTCTTCTTTTAAAATCTGATTATGTTGAAAGACTTTGCAATGTAGCCGAGGGGCAATTCAAACGTTGTGATTAATGCAAGTGTTTAAGTTATTTACAAAATTGTCTACCTACCCACATAGCTTTAGCGAATAAGTGAGATTTTCAGTTAAGGCCCAACAGAAAAATATTCCTGGTAGCGTCATCGCACTTTTTCAAAAACGTCAAAGTAAAGTTGAACATGAATGTGAACACATGTTGGCCAACTTGGCCTATATTTAAAGTTGTTTTTACCTTTATTTTTCCTCACGTTATAACATTTCCATTCTATTTTTTGTATATCTGAACACAGCTAAAAAAACTAAAAGGGAAAAAAAGAAGAAAAACATAAAAATTATATAGCCTATATTAATGCCAACAAATATTTTTTTATAGGTAGGCCTAGAACTATATGGTCTTGTCGTCAACAATTGCAAGTATGATTAAAACAATAATTACCCACTATTAATTATATAGCATATTATATTAGTTCATGTCCAAAAGGAACAATGAGATTGTGAACAATTTACATGATAGTTTCATGAGAAGGTAAATGTTGAACATGCACGTAGCTTCAGTGCCATTTATTGATCATTGGAATTTTTATATTATTGTTGATTTTGGGCGCATTTATTCAACGTTGGTAACTCTGTCATTTCCATTATTTCAAACTTGTATTGAACTTAATAGGATTAGATGATGATAAACAACTATATCCCATGGCTGGTTTTGTATCTTGTATTTATGTATAGACCATATGACTGCAATGAGTGTTCAATGCATTGCCTATCCCTTATATTTGTTAAACTCTGTGTGGTCCCGTAAGTTTCTGTTGTGGTAACTTGATAAATCACTAACTTGGGCTCCCGGCCCATGCCTCATTAAATAACATAGATGTATATACAGTGCTATAGTAGCCTATGCACGTCAGGGCATTTTCTCTATCATTTTTGTGATTATTGCATGCATGCAGATGCACCCCTTGCTTACAAAGACACACTATTTTTGCTTTTATTTTTGCTGTTTTCAGTAAAAATATGTCTAGGTAGAATCTACACAACTTTGCATTAACTGTCCTCCAATAATATTAAAACATATTAATTACGACTTCGGATCAATTAACAGATAATTAATCACACGGGTATCCAGCGATAAAAAAAAAACCCCAATAATTTTAACATTAACGTTGCGTGACTGAAACTGCGGGGACCGAAGTGGCGCGCTCCAAGTATAAAACTCTATCCTATCCAAATATTAGTCCAAATCCCCGAATAAGACCTGGAGGAAGTGAGCAGTTGACCGCTGACAGCTGAGGTTCCCGGGGAGCCGCCCGGAGTGTCCCTCAGAGCATATCCTACCTCCACCTTTAAACCGGTGTGTCCAAATGTGCCCGAGCAATACTTTTAAAGTATCCTAATACTGATGGCTATATTACGCGATGTAACATTTTAGCCTATATTGGGATGTATAGCCTACTAATTCGTTATTTCAGTTTACTTATTGAGTAGGCTGATTAGACTATAGTTCTAGGCCTAAATTATGTTTATGGAAATTGGCAAAATAAACCAAGCTATCTTTATTAAAGAGTTTGGGAATGATGAGACAGTGCATGCATAACGTAGCAGCATATAGTTAGCCTACTGTGTCCTATAACTGTTATATCGGCGAGTATAGCCTCATTTGTTGACCGTTTTAATCTATGAATGCTTTCATTCACTCTTCACGCGAAGCACCAAACATTTTCTTCGCCAAAAATTAAACCTCAACTTCTGCGTAAATAAATCCTAATTACCGTTTTCAGTATAAACGTCTAAACATTTGACCACAGTGACGAATATTTGTTTTAACGTCTATCATTATTTGGTTTGCCTTATCATTATTTACCGTAGATATTATTTTAGTTTACTGTCATTAAGTGGTTTGTCGAAAATATCAAGGCCTCAATGAAACGTTTTGCAATTTAAAAAGTTGGGACTCAGTGATTTAGTAGGCAATTTCACGTGCCCGCCTGTGTATGCGTATACTTTATTTGTGGCATAATTGGGTGATAATTGAATATTTCGTAACATTTTTGTTTGGTTTACATTGACATTTGTATATTAGACGGACAACAGAAAGGAGAAGAGAGTGCTTCGAAGTTGTCGAACAAAAGTTCCACAACAGGTGTTTTCAGACGAGGGCCAATCAGCGAACACAGTGCGCGGTTGATCAGTCAGGCGGTGCTGGGGCCCATCATGTGATCTATCGAAAATATATATTTTATTCAATGGAGAAGCCTGCATGCTGTAGCCTAATGTAGCTCCATTTGGTCAAATCTTTCGGACACTAAAGCGAATGTCTTATTGTGAATTTGTAACCAATGCCCATTGCTAAAAATCAGTCAGAACATGCATCCGTTTTGGCATATATTAATGTCGCTTTCCTGTTCAGCCATAGCTGTTCTTTGTATTTTTGGTCACGTTGAAAGGACATACGTATAAAAACACAACGGAAACTAACACAATGGACGACTACAGATGAAATCATTATCCCCCAGTGTCCGATGAAAATTCCAGCACATATTCCCACACAAATAAATGAAGACAAAGACGAGCTTGATAAACTATTAAAGTTAAATTGAATTCGTTTAGGAATTGGATTAGCTGATGGTATTTGTGGCTCAAGTCAAAATTACACATAGTCATTTTTTAATAATTTGGAATGCGAGCAGGCCTATCAGTTTTCTGGCAACTTTTAGATTGGTTTATGCCACATTTCCGTTTACTTTATAAAACAGCACTACATTTGTCAAACCTGACATCAAAATACAATCACTGCTCATTCACTTTTGTTTTGTTCACAAAGCATCAAGAGGTATATTTGCAACTTAAATAGGCCATATATGCCCACTTGCCTTAAGCTTAATAAAGGCAATCACCTAGAGGTTTTCAATAACTTAATAACCCATACATATAGGTCCGATAACTATACGAGCCATGCATGGACAAAAAATAGTGAGAGAAAGACACAATATTCACTTTCTCCCACCCCTATAAACTCTGGGAAGATGTGTGCCACCAGTGTTTGTTTATTTTAGGAAGGAAGGCCTTCTCTCTGCATGTCTTTGCAGAGCTAACAAATATAGGCCTGACAGCTGCCAACTGTGCCCTTCAACACGTCTCTGTACTGGCTAAAGCAGGCAGGCAATGCAGCCCCTGCTCCAGTTTTCAAATGAACCCAGTTGAAATTCTTTCAATTCACATCTTCAGTGTCCTGCATGGGAAATTTGGGTTGTGGCGTAAAAACCTTATAGCCCTCTCCCCTTGGCTCCAGCTAATATTCAATAGTATATATTGCATGTCAACCAATGCCTTACCGCAGGACATTAGGCCCACATATACCTATACCCAGGCATAATATCCAGTACTATATACAATAACAAATAAAAACCTATGCTTAGGGGTGTGTGCATGGGAGTTATCATCCAACACACCATTGGATTAATAAAGTACTGTACAACTCCAATCCCTGGAGTTGTCTGTCTGAATAGGATTTCACACAAAAACACATTAGATTTATTCATCAGATAATCTCTCTAATAAATCCCTGAAACAGTAAATCATCTCATACTAAATCACTTGACAGTTAATGGTTTGTGTTTCGCTTCTCGGACATGTCATCAGAAAACCTGTTTCAAGTTGTGTAAAATACTGTCCTTCAACCAATATTCATGATATACAGGACTTTTCGCTGTGTCAACTGGTTCATAAAAGAAATTCAGTGCTGACAATTCACCATTAAATACAGCCGTAAAATATAGGTATACTCCCAACAGTCAGAGTGCACACATATCTCCAAAACAATATCCAGAAATCTGTGCATCTTAAATTATATAGAATACTACAAAAATAATGAGTAGCCTATTTGATAGGGTCAGGAGGAATAATCAGGGTGACGAATTGATTAAAGGGGAATTCCACCATGCATAAAACGTCTGATTAAAATCAGATTATGGTGACATTTTGCTAATCCATGAAGGGGAAATGATTCCTAGCTGTATTTACATAAAAATATAAAGAATAAAAGCAGTGTGACTTCACTCAGGGATGCTCGTGCGTATATTAAAACTCAAAATCTATATATACGCCTATATAAGTGACCTTTTAAGAATTAAAATAATTAATTAAGAATTCAACAAATGAAATGCCCCTTTAAAACACAGCATGACCACTTGGGCCATATTCTACATTCTGAATATGTTCAGAAATAGCCGATCTACAAGCTCACACCACGTCACAGAGACACACCATGAGGCATATATAGTGAACTTGTATACCACAGAATGCAATTTTGAAGATGTTCAACATAAAACAATTCACAAATTGATTTCCCAAAATACGGATGCCAGATTGAAAGTGGTTCAACCTTAGCTGTTTACATGTGATTGTTAATTGCTTTTCATATTTTTTCAGTGTTCCCCGATAGCTTCATAACAATGCTTTTAGACGTGCGTGCAGGAATATCTATATATCTTGTATGCCTTTCAGCACAGACAGTGGAATGTTGTTCTATAGAGAGTGTTATCGCTGTTCATTAAAGCAAAATTTCTCATATAGCTGCACAGAGAGTGAGACAGAAGAGAGGAAAACAGCTTGGAATGTCTGCATGGGGGATTGTGTGTGTGTGTGTGTGTGTGTGTGTGTGTGTGTGTGTGAGAGAGATCTCTTTTCAAAATCACTTCTTCTCTTTCCCTCCCCACCTTTGTTTTAAAACTGGGGAAGCTTTTAGCTTTTGAAAAGTATCCTTTTCCTATCTGTGGCAGAGCGGTCTGCTCGTCATCACCTCACCTCTCCTCGCTCGCCCTCATTGGAGCATCGGGAGAATAGCTGGCATTCCTGCCACAAAGACCTGATGATGTGGGGCCCCGACCCAGCACACTCCCCCCTCCCTCAGTGATCTCCCCCCAAATTAATTAAGGCCTTTCTTCTGCCCTATAAGCAGGATCTGTGGCCTTTGTCTCTCTAATACGTCTTAAGCCCGGGTATTAAACGCCGGGGCAGAGTCTCTGCTCATTATAAATCTTTCACTGCCTGCTTTGCTCTCCTCTTTCAGCAATAGGGCCCGTGATCTGAAACAGGTTTTAATGTAGTGGAGAAGCCATCCTCTAGTCCAACTCTGTCCCCATAACCCCCCCCCCAAACACACACGCATACGCACGCGTGCACACACACACACACACACACACACACACACACACACACACACACACACACACACACACACACACACACACACGCACACACACGCACACACGCACACTCTCTCTCTCTACCATCCCTTCATCCTACCAGCTGTGTATTTATTTGAATATGAGCAGACTTGGTGTTTTTTCTGGCAGAGGGGGCTCATGGCTGAGACAAGGGGAGCTCAGCCCCCCCCCCCCCCCCCCCCCCCCCGCCCCTCACAGCTCTGCCATTTCTCCCTCTCTCCCTCACCCCTCTCTCCTTCCACTCCATCCATCCCTCCCTCCCTCCCTCCAGCAGTCTTCTGCTACCCTGGCTTGTTCACTCTTCACCAGGCATGGCCTCTGCTTTCATGAACTTGAACCACAGCCCTTGTCTCTACAGACCTCTAGTCAGAGGTTGTTACAGACTGCCCCCCCCCCCCTTGTGTGTGTGTGTGTGTGTGTGTGTGTGTGTGTGCGTGCGTGCGAGCGAGCGTGTTTTCCAGCTAACTGTTTTTCCTCCTTGCATTCCTTCTGAGGATCCTCCCGGTACAGGTAATTAATAACGCTGCTTGCGTCGTATTTCAGAGGTGGGGTGTCCGTACAGCCTGTTCCTCTCCTTGACTCCTTCCTTCTAGAAACTGAGCCGAGAGAGCATTTCCTTTGAAGTCACTCCAGTTTTTAAATGCACCTTTCAGGACCTAATTTTCTTCCTTTCTCTGCTCCTCTTCCTCCTCCTCCTCATCTGTATTTTCACATGAGTCTCTCCTCTTCATCATCCTCTTCAGCCATGAAGAGGAGACCATGCGAGGCTCACAGCTCCCACATGGGATGGTAACCTGACGACCGCTTCCATCCTCCTAAATGAAGAACCATTGAGGGTGCTTAGTGGGATTTTAACACTGCCATTCGTTCTGTGACAGCGGAGATGACGATCGCCTTTTTTCTCTCAGTAGCAGCAGGAAACAGATAACATGTCAACATTTGTCGAGGCCCATCCAACAGAGTCGAGGCCCAGACGGTGAAATTAGGGGATCAGAAGTGCCCAGAGATTTGACCTTGAGGAATGCCAACATCACCACACCCATGCCCTGGAGACGACAGCAAGAGGAGGCAGGAAAATGAGCACCAGCCTGGATTTTCTATTTAGCAATGGAGGAGATTTGGGTAAAGGATACGTGTTTGCGTGTACAGAATATGTGTGCGTAGTTGGGTGTGTGTGTGTGTGTGTGTGTGTGAATGAATTGGTATGGCTTTCTTGTGCTCGTCTTCCATGGCCAGGCCCGATGAAGCGGCAGGAAGTCACATGGGAGGTGAACAATGCAGAGAATGAGGGCGATACACCAAGGCCCAGGAATTCACACTCTCCTCATCCCCCATCACCGTGGGCCCTCGGCCAGCCGATAATGGACGGTGGCGCCCACCAGAGAAAAACGCCCCGCTTCCACGTTGCACACACATTTCCCCTCCTACTTCAGAAAATGTTTACACTCAACGAGCAGGCTCAGTGTAGAGTGTAGAGTGTCCTGTGAATTCCACTCTACAGTAGAGGTTTGAGTTGTGTGCTGTTTTCCTTGGATTGCACATATCTGCAGGTCTTAAGGCTGAAATCTGCGGATTCAGGTCACAGATCTCACTCTTTGTCTCTTGTCAGGGATCTGTCAAAGGAATTTGTCAAAAGTCGCCTTCGCCAATCAGAATGCGTGCGGGGCTGTCCAATACTGATTACAGTGATTCATCATCCAGAGCCCTCCCTGCCACCACATGTTTGTTTTGATCTGTTCCCCCGTCGGCGCGGTGACAGTGAAAGATGAGGGACCATGTGGCCAGGCTATGGCCGAGGCCTAAATCGGCACAGCGCCATGGAAACCTGCATCGACACTAGTCAGCACTGGCCCTCCTCCTGAGTCCCGGCACGGAGCTCTGCCAAGAAGCTCCGAGGCCCCAGCTTAGAGCTCCGCCTCGGGGCCTTCTAAATGAGAGCAAGCTCATGCAGGGGCATTTAGGGCAGATCTGGTCTCCTCAGCAGTCCAGGCTAGCTAATTGCAGGCCCGTAAGTGTAACATTAGGTGATGGGGGGGGATTAAGTTATGTTGACCTGCACTCACTGGGGGGGCTAAAACTGACACTCTCTTGCCTCCCCACGGAGGACAGTTCCTGAAACCCCCCGGAGTTGGACTTGGGGGGTCTCTGGGTCACATTAAGGGGGTACTGTGTAGCCCTGTGCAGGCAGGGACAGCCATGTGACCCGGTCCTCTAAAACAAGCACTGCTGTGTCCGTAATGTCAAACACTTCCTTCTCCTGCATCCATTAGCCAGGTGTTTTTCTTTTCTGCGTTGGCGAGGAACATTTGAGTGCAGAAGGAAAACAAAGGTTGCCGATATTGTGGGCCCTGTCTTTAATGAAAAAGTTCCCTGGTCTGGTCTATTGTATGAAGTCAAAGGCAAAATTACCCGAGGAATCTATTCATTTTAGGATTATTGATAACATTTCTATTGTTGTTGTAGTTGTGAAAACATTGGAAGATTTTGATTTGAAATTATGTTACAAAAGGATATTTGTGTATTTAACTAATAATTCATTTCAACATACGGAAAGTTTCATATTAATGTATTTTATATAGAGAGAATGATCTATATGTGGGTATTATACACCTAGCCTATTATAGAAAAGTGTTTAAAAATATATAATTTCATGTTATTGAATAACAACTGATTGAGTAAATTAGTCAATTATTTCTGCATACTGTTAAAAAGCTAAACCGGATCTTATCATTTCAATAAACTACACTGGGCCTATAGAAAAACACATTTCAGAAATAATATTTACCTAAATTTACAGATTTTGTGCACAAATAAGTCAATGATCAGCATTTATTTTAACTACTTTTAGTTTAATAAAATTAACTGTTTACTGTTTATTAAACTTTACAGTTAAAAAGCTAATACAATTTCCGCAAAGCCCTTTCCTACCTTATTCAGAAATAATCCCCTTTTCAATTATTATTATTAGCTTATATTATTATATAAGCTACATTTGAAGAGTTATGTGCATTAAATAGGCTATTCATCTTATCCAAAGTGAATCGCCTAAAGCAACAACCATGCTCGTTGCACATTAAGTTGCCTAAAGGACAAATTCATGTAAAGGAAATGTGGACACTAAAACATGCATGAGTGATGATTCATAATCCCGATAACATAACTTTTCAGTCATAACTCATTACTCATCATCAGATGGGTGCCTCGACGTGCTTTACAGTAGAAAACGGGTTGGGCAAACAGACAGACAAGGCCAAACAGATTATGAAAGCATAGACTTGCTAAGTTGTTTCACTGTATTATTGTTTTTGTTTATTTATACGGGACACTGCATATTAATGGACATGGAGTATTTGAGTGATTAATATTGTCATAGGATGCTAGCCCATAGTGTTGTTTAATGTCATTAAATACATCTAGGGTCACAGTGTTGTGAACAGTTACCCTTAGGCTATCTAACTATTGACAAAATCTTTGAATCAAGTTCATTCTTTGCTCATTGCTAATCCATATACCCACACAACGACAGATTCCCATTGCAGCATTGGTGACTACAGGCTTTTTGTCTATGCCCATTGTTTCATAGGCTACAGTAATAATTTCCGAGGCCTGTAAAATATGGACGGAATGTTTGACAGATGAGCCCAGCAACAGATACGAGCAGAAATCCCTCTCAGTCATGCCTGTTTGCAACCTCCCATGCGGCGAAAGCAGACTGCCAACATGTTCGAATGAATTGGATTAAAAAACAAAGGCCCAACCGTGTTAGGGTCTGATTTCTCAGCTCGTAAATCTTGACTTTATTTTTCCAGCACGTTCTCGCAGGTTGGGCTATTTTGTGTCAGCTTTAATGATCTTTATAAGGACATGTCCTTGCTTGCTCTAATGTGTAGTATGACATCACCCTCCTATTTACAGAGAAGCGATTATGACTAACTGGAAATCTAGGCTATATAAAAAACTAATTCCACACTGCTTTTAATATAAACTTGTTATAAATAAACTAGTAGTAGTCTATCTGTAATGAACTTCAAACATATAGACAAGATTAGCATGAAGAATAAAATAAAATTAAGCCAATCAAATCAAAAGCCAGCCCACAGCCAAAATGCAGAATATGAGCATGCAAAAGGAAGCAGCTAAAAAGCAGGATCAGTAGCTGAATCTGAACACCAACAATTACTTGCCTATAAAACGGCTTTATTATTCTTTTTTTAGAGTGCTGATGGCTGAATGGTGTGTCTCTGATATGATTTATCAGCAATCACTCCAGGTAGTTGGTATTTGATCTCCACTGAAGGCCAGTAAGGACAGCTGCTAACATTAAACCACAGCAGATCAGAGAGCAACAGAGAGACCTGGTTTAATGCTACCCATGTCTCACAGATCTACATTTTGGTCAGCGTTACATGTGATGCATAAAGAAAACAACATGCAAGTTCTGACATTAGGCTATGATTTACTCTAACAACTACGAGTAGGCTACATGATACAGGACAGGATATGGCCCAGGCAATATTTATGTGACTGATAGAATGATAATGGAAGAAGTGTTAGGATCTAAAACAAAGTGGTGAAATACACATAACTGTATAAGAATTAAAGAGTAGATACCAGTAGACAATGCCAACCAACTGGTACCCCACAAATCAAACAAGCGAACCTGGGGTGACAGGGCCTTCGCAGTGGAAGGCCCTGTCACTCCCAACTCACATCAGAACTGCCCCCACATTCGAAATGTTCAAAAGCACACTCAAAACCCACCTTTTCATACTGGCTTTCCCTACATGAAAAGCGCTATATAAATTGTATGCATTATTATTATTATTATTATTATTATTATTATTATTATACCGTAGAAGGCTTTCTCTGATCTCTTCCACTAAATGATATATGTAGCTATTAATGTTCAAACATCCAGCAGCTACAGCTATCTTAAACACATCGTCTCTTTGCCTATATGCAATGGTTGCAGGAAGAAATACAAGAAAAATGTCTGTCCTTTTGCATCTTAGTTTTTCTTATGGTAGCCCTATAGGTAAATGGAGGACTGGGCTGGACCTTGTCTTCTAAGGCAGGTCCTTGTAAAAAGCTGCAGCTCCCCTGTGTGGTATGCTGCTGTAAGAGCACTTGGCACCACAGGGGGAGAGAGGTGGGCATTTGGGTATCAGAGAGGTGTTCAGTGGATTAAAACATGGCACCATACCACAACAGTGGTTATAGGTGTCCCATTAGAACATGGCCCTCTACCACAGCAATGGTTACTTATGGGATCAGAACATGGTATTTTACCTCAGCAGTTCTTAGGTATACATATTGGTTAAGGGGTTCCGCTATGGCACCATAGCCTACTACAGCAAACTATGGCAGTGTACCTCAGCAATGGTTAGGCCATTGCATTTCACCATGGGTAATGGATAAAGGGTTTGACAAGGTCACGGCCATGCATAATGCGGCACTACACAACGCAGCAATGCTTAGAGGCTGAGAGGTTCCATTCCCCATACTGCACAAATGGTAATGTGGACACTCATGTGGACAATGAGGAGGGTCCTGGCTTCCATTCCCTGTATAGCTTTACACTAAAAACAGATGCGTCCAAAAGACAAGATAAAATAATTTAAATAGTGAAGATATAATAATGTCGAAGAAGATATAATTTCTGTCGTGTGGAAGCCATATGTGCAAAACTATAACTTTCCTGAAAATGTGTTCCAATGGATGTATTATTTAGTCACCAGTTCTCATTAATACTTATCATTAGTTAAATATTTATAAAAACCCACATACAGACTTAACCACTTTAAACCTGTTAAAAGGTCAGAAATGTTCAAAATGTTTTCAGATTTTGTAAAAAACTGGACAATTACTAATATAATAATAACTAAACGTGTCACATTACGCCGCTTTGTTAGCTTGTAGATGTCATATGATCAACACTGTCATATGTTTATAGTTTAAAAGGGAGCACTCACTCAATTGTGAGGAAAAAAACATTAAGAGATGAATTATTCAGGTACAATATTTCTGCCTGGCAGCGATGATGTTTGAAAGAGGATATTTAGTTTGCCTCCAGTACCTGAGATCTCCAGACAGCAGTGCAGTGGTGCATGGTGAGACAATGGCACTCACTGCAGTGCAGGTAGCCTGCATGCAAATGTGTGCCTTGATGATATGACACGGTCTGTCATCACCAGGCTCTTCTTATGACAAACATGTGACAGCGTTCCCTACATCTCTTCCTGTGCATCCTTCTCCTCTGCTCAAAGGAGTTATCAAGGTTAGTATTAGTCTTTCTTTGCATCTGCTGTAAGTGTTAAATAATGTGACACACATTGACAAGCACAATGTTCAGAAGCTGACAGCCATGCAGTCGTACACTGATCCTTACGGCTCAGGGTTAAATGAACACTCTATGTCGACATAACACAGAACGTTGCAAATGTAATAATATATATATATTTGTTAAATGCACCGATGCAGCAGCGAACACACTCGTCGTGCATGTGTGGAAGCTCACACATGCACACTCACACACCCAGCCGGCTATTTGTCTCTGGGCTCTTTGGTCCAAGGTGATGTTTATGGCTGTTGTGTGATGTGCTGAGCATCAGAGGCTGCTGGAGTGTCTAAAGCCATATCAGGTGTCTCCAGACAGATCAGATGGCTAGGCCTGATGGCCTGGGTGGAGTGGAAAAGGGCTTTCAGTTGGCATGCACCCTCTCTGGACAGCGGCCACTTCAGTGGTCCAACCCCCCCCACCCCGACAACCCACTCCCCCCCCACCCCTGTTCACCCCTACAAATATTTACCTGACATGTCTCTGTGGGTGGCGAACACTCCAAAGAAACATAGAGTACACATTGCACATGCACGGGCAGAGACACACACATGCTGATGGATGCACAGTTGCACGCATGCACGCACACACACACACACACACACACACACACACCAGTGCACTCAAACATGCTTGTGCACAAACACACACACACACACACACACACACACACACACACACACACACACACACACACACACACACACACACACACACACACACACACACACTGATAAAGGCACACACACAAACACACACACCCCAGTGATAGATTGATAAAGACAGATGTACGGCCACACATACACATGTTGATGGATGCAAACACACAGACACCGGCACGCACGCACGCACGCACGCACGCACGCACGCACGCACGCGCGCGCACACACACACACACACACACACACACACACACACACACACACACACACACACACACACACACACACACTGACATTTAATGCCTGCAAGCACTGTGACAGGCATGCACACACAAACACACACACACACAAGGCCATGGGTATTCCCGTTTCGGGCCTTAGTGATGTCGGTGCTTTGAGGTTTTGTTTACTGATGCAAATTAGCCGCTGGCGGGGCCTGCACAAGAGCAGCGGGCATGGAATTCTACTTGGGTGGTGGGGTGGAGTTCTGTCCAGCTGCCTCCAACGTTCTCCACATTATCCATCCACTGACCTGCCCTCCTCCACCGCCCACCACACCCCACCTGACCAAGAGAGGTAAGCAGTTTTGACACTTGCATTCATCATTTGATAAATATAGCTCCTTTATTGACTGGTCTGGTTTCTCCTTCATTAATTTTTTATAGAGAGACAGACAGTAGGCTGACAGGAAATGGGGGGGAAAGATGGGGGAGTGGCATGCAGTGAGGACCGTCGGGATTGGGAGTCGAGCCCGCGGCACACTGCCAGGCTCGGGCTGCCGGCCAAGGTGCCTGGCCTTTTTGTAGAAGTAGAAATTAGCTTCATCACTCTTTGGCAGGAGTAATATGCATGGTGTATTTGTCTGATTGGGCTATAATATTTCATCAAAGCTCAATGAATCTCACAAATCAAGTCATTTTGAGACAGGTTACCAGGTGGGTGCAGCTGCAATCACTTCTTGGCGGGAAACAAACTGCTTCTTGTTGTAGGCCTACAACCACTTGTATATTGGTATGATTGGGATAATGTTTGAAATGTAACCCCCAAGAATGAAACCAAGCCAGTCTGATGCAGAAAATACTTTCCAGTGACCAGGCAGGAGGAGACAGTAAAGCCAACCATATACTACAAGAGTTGTAAATGAGTAAATTTGACTAGAATGTAGGCCTAGTCTTTTAAAAATCTTGTCACTCATATGGCCTTCCAGAGGTTTATTGGTCTGATTTGGTTGTTTGAAATATTATAATAACAATGAAACCAATAGCTATAGTAGGACTTTCAATCACTTGCTCAAAATGTGCATTTTTGAGTGGCGCTAACCATATATATTCAGCTATAGTGTAGATTTTTGTCCTAACACAAACATTAAATGCCATTGACAATGAATGGAGAATTTTCATATCATATGTGTCTGAGGCGGAAAAAGTTCAGACTCGGCATGTTATGTACGATGATAAGACAGCTCGCCTGTTCCGAAATTGCACATAATGTAGGTGGCAGTAATGTAGGACGTTGCGTTATTGATGCCAAGCACCGTAAAATGCAAGAAGAAGAAGTCGTTTCCATTCCAAACTCGAACACAATCACTTGCACTGAATGTATTGACACGACAGAATTTGGTCTGCCCTCGCAGGTACGGGATGATACGCTTCAATTTAAAATGCACAGACAACAGCTAAGTGCTGCTAGTGCTAATTAAACATGAACCGAAAAATAATCACAACGCTGCCGCCTACCTACCGCAATCGCAGACGTCTTGTTTGGTGCCAATCAGTGAGAGGTTTTTGTCAGGTGCGGATGTTTTGGTCAAGTTGGTCAACGCGGAAGGGAGAAGGCTATGTCTCCATGCACTCATTACTAGCCTCTGTCCCAGGCTTACTTATATGCGAAAAGACTCATTACAGGATTATTTGACGGAGCTAAGCTAACTAAGGACTTGGCCTCGATACCCAGGCTTTCATTTCGTCTGCGCGAAAAAGAAAGAAGTAATTCTATCTAAACTAAGGTAAGGCTTATGTTGCTGTGTTGAGCATCATTCAGAACCCACTGCTGAATCACACAGGCCCCTTTTTCACCAAAATAACTTTGGTTCTAGAACTGGAACTTCCATTATATATTCTTGGAACCTTGCTGTTTTCACGGAACCAGCAGCGGCCATTTTGGTCCCAGTTCAGAAGCAACTTTTAGGGTTCTGGACCAATTCATTTTCAGTAGAAAGAAACACTCTGAACTGGTTCAATATTTATTAGGCGGGAAAGAAATAACTGAACCGGTTAGCCGGTGGAAAAGGGGCCATACTGCCAGTGGTGTAGCATAGCCTAGTATACATTCTTTCAGGTTTCAGCACCACAAAGGCGTGGAGAGCGTGCACGCGCCTGTGTGTGTGTGTGTGTGTGTGCGTGTGTGTGACAAAGAGAGTAATATTGCAATGATTGTTGCTCTGTGTAATCAATACAAATAATGATATTTAGCATGACATGATCGAGGTAGACATATCATGTCAGATCTGAGCATCAATGTAACGTGGTAATGTAGCATTTGTAGGCCCACATGGTAGTAGTGAGACTGTACTTGAGCTATAAGTTCACGTGGTGAATATAGTCTTATTTTACTAGTTTGTGTAAAGTAGGCCTAAGGAGGAGGGAGACACTTTTGGCACTTAACACAGTGCCAAAAGTGTCTGGGCCTAAGTGCGGACCTAGATGGAATGCACATTGCATAGTGGTGGAAGTGGTCCAACTCACATTGTGTAGGCTTAAAAGTACCAAAAGTATAAGTACTCTGAAAGTCCAATTTCAGGTTTCAAAATGTATAAACATCTTCCTTCATCCAAATCTGCTAAATCTACTAACTAAAGCTGTCAAATTATTGTAGTGAAGTAAAAAGTACAATATTTGCCTCTGAGATGGCTAGTGGAGTAGAAGTATAAAGTAGGAAAAAAATTGAAATACTCCAGTAAAGTAAAAAATACCTCAACATTGTGCTTGTAGAGTACTGGTACTTGAGTACAGGTACTTTTCACCACTGGAAATGCAGCATGTTGGATGGGTCTTTTCATGGTGCTGATGTCATTTAGAAGAGCCATTCAGCATTGGAAATGGTGTAATTATAATGGGTGGGAGCAGTTTGCATATTTTTGCTCCTCTTGATTTTGGTAGAGTTTTTTGGCTGTTATGGCACTGACACGGTCGGTCCTCCCAGTACAAAGAGTGTCTGTCAACACCTTGGCTCTGCTGCACTGGCTAACAACTTCCTAGCTGACTCACTCTGGGGGACCAGTCTCAATAGTATGAGGCAGGTCACTTTATCCAGTTGTACTGTCTGATCTAAATGCATGTGAGGGAGTGATGTAATATGACAGACTGAGATTTTCCATGCAGGCAAAGATGGTGATCTCTTTTGTGCTGTAAGAGGTTACAAGGAATGGTGGTATGATAATCTGTTTGGATGATAGAAGTTTGTGTAATGTCAACATAAGTTTATTTTGATAGTGTCATTCCTTTTTTTATTTCACTTTCTCTGTCCCTTTCTCAATTTCTGTAGCTAAGATATCATTCCGTTTCTGTCATTTTCAGTCTTCTTGTCATTCTCTAACTCTTTCTCTCCTCTCTCTCTCTCTCTCTCTCTCTCTCTCTCTCTCTCTCTCTCTCTCCCTCCCTCCCTCCCACTCAGTTGATTTATCCCCTGTTCTGTTTTTTCTGGACCACATGGCCCTGGAGTTTGCACTAAGACCACTCATCCAGAACCCATGTCATTCAGATCCAGTTAAATAAATGGCCCCTATAAATTTCCTCCAATAATAAGCGTGGGCACTGATGGAATGTGCAGTGCTTCGTTGGATCAGGGGGGGACAGGGGGCAGGGAGAGAGCGAGGGGCGACCATACGCGCCTCGGCTCAGTGTGAGAAATCCTGGTCGCTGTGTGCTTGTTAAAGACTGTTCTGAGTAAAGTAGGAGGGTGTTCATGGTGCTGAGGGGGGTGGTTTGTTTCGCTCACCAGGAGCCGCAGCAGGGGTGGGTGGGAGATTCCAGGCCCCTGTCTGCTCCGTACCTGGAACGAGACCTTGGGGACACTTTAAATCAGCCCACCCAGAGACGGAGACATAGACGGAGACAGAGGCTGCAGTGAGGGCCCCCTCTAGCTTGGTCTAAGTCCGGTCAAGTATTTATTTATGAAGTGAAAATGAGGTTCTCACAAAGTGGTTATGAATACAGATAAAAAAAACAAGACAAATTTGAATTATTAGTTTTGTATGTGTACAATACACGCTTGCTTTATGGAATACAAGCCTGCGAAAGGAACACCACCAAGGCAGTCAAAATATTTGTCAGTCTACTTTGAGACCTAGTGACAAGCTGTGGTCTGTTCTTCTCTGTTATGTTGTTTATATTAAAACCGGAAAGATATTGGTGCCAACATATGGAATCCCCCAAATCCAGTTAAAAAATACAATTAATTTCAAGTTTGAATGTTTTTTTGTGTGCCAGCTAGCTTCTTTTTTCTTGAGCTTAATAAGTCAAGTTGAAACTCTTTATCAATTTTATTAAACTGCTTTTGTTTTCCTTGTCTTCTTGAACATTGACTACCTCAAGAGGTTCTCAAATATGCATTAGTGCACTGCTACCCATACCATTTTGCATAGCACCTCAAAGCAGCAGATCTAGAATGTCTTTACTTGCTTTTAGGATTACAGATTATTTGTCTAATAATTATTCAGTTTCTTGTACAAATGTTCAGCTATTCTTCACCCTCCAGTCCCCACCCACTGCAGTGTATTTCCCTGTTAATACATTAAGAATTGAAACACTTGAACTTTGACCTTTCACATTTTCTTATATTTTATTCTCCTGATGCCTTGTTTCTCTTTCCTCGTCAGACTCTAACACCATGTTTACCCTCATTTGATTTATCGACCATTCCTGCGGTGGTAGACTGGCAGCAGCGCATGAGAAAGCATCAAGCCCCCCACGCTGTTGCAGTGCTACAAGACTCTGTGGGAAATGGGAAAGCTCAATATTTTTTCTGCCACCGTGGTAGGGATGCGCTTATACGGCCTGCTGCGTCATGCTAGCTAGCAGTCATTAAGGCTCCAGTTAGGTTGGGGAGAGGAGGAGGAGGAGGGTGGCGGGTTGATGTGGAAAGTGTCCCACTTATAGCACAGGGGTAAGGGGAGTAAAATCCTCTGTTCATTTATCTATTTGTAAAGGTCTTTGCACACTGGCCTGTGGATGTCTGAGTGTCGAGTCGACTTCACTCAGACAACTTTACATGCACCACAATGGGGACCAGTTCACCGGACTGAATCGGGGGGGAGACACTGTTGCATTAAAATAAACAGGCCCAGCCCTGGTTTGTACACTCTTGGATTTAAATGAACGCAAGATTTTACAGTGTACAGAGTGGGTGAACAGGTACATCCAAGGTGCCTCCCCTTCCTTGAAACCATTGCCCTCTGGGAGTTTACTGGGCAAGGTTGGAGCTGTAATGGCTGCACGCTCTACTGAGCCCTCCCTCTGTTAATCCACCCACTCATCCACCCACCCACTGTGGTGCAAACGACATTACCTGGTGCTATAAAACAAACATTGCCTGTCCAGGCTTTGAACTGAGAGGGTCTTTTGTTTTGATGGTGTGTGCATGTGCGTGTGTGTGTTTTTGTTTTGTTTTTGTGGTGCTAAAATGATCATTTCCACTGTTTTGGAGGTTCTAGTGCAGTCGTTCTCAAAATATTTTGTGCCAGGGTCCCTGACAAATGTTCAAAATTATTCCAATTTCAAGTTTCAAGCCAGGACTGCTGTGTGTGGTGGCTGAGTGACTAAGGCCACTGTGTGATGCCAGTGACCCAAAACCCGTTTACTGCCTCAAATCTCTGCCCTCACCCCCTCCTCACCCCCTCCTCTCGTCTTCCATCGTTTACCAGCACCACCCGCCTTCTGCTTTCCACTCCTCCTCTCCTCTCGTATCCCCTCCTCTCTCTCTCCTCTGGGAGGATGATGACAAATCACCATGCACTTTCCAACTGGGGCTAGGGCAGTGTGCATCAGCGCCAGTCCTCTGCCTCTCCTTGTAACCTGCCCGGTGTGCTCAGCGAAGAGATTCTTCATTTTGGAATGAGGCAGCACCCGTCTGCCTGATCCAGTCTTAAAACCCGTCTTGTACTTCGTCGTATGACGGAGCATAAATTAAGCATAACGACTGTCGCCCACCGCTAGCGACGCAAGAGCTCTTGCTTGTATCTGTGTGTGTTTCCCATATCGCCATGGTGGAGAAAATAAACACTGTTGGAGCGCAATGTTGATAGATTGGTAAAGCAGCCGCCACTGGAAATATGGACGGCAGCCGCAGCCAAAAGAGCTGAGCATTTATCATAGACAGGAAAATGGATACTTGATATGAAATGGTTGTAGTGTGTGAGTGCAGGTTGTTTGCTTACCTGTTACGTGAATTGGTCTGTATGTGTCTTTGAAGGTTATATCTGCATGTACTTGTCACATGGTGTGTGCGTGTGCGTGTGTGAGTGAAAAGGATACCTGTTGCATAAAGAGGTGTGTGCATGTCCTTGAATGCCTGTATGTTTGTTTGTCATACTGTAAGCTGTTTGCATTGCTTAAATTAATCCCTATGTACAAGCTCGCTAGAGTCGCTACGTGTGTGCGTGCCGCGTGCGTGTGTGTGCGCGTCTGGATTCCATGCTAGGCTGTAGTCTCAGCCTCAGACAGCAGATTTATCACTCTCACTGCGTTTACCTGCCACTTCCCAGAGCTGCATGGCCAGTGTAAACAGCGTTTATCATTACATGCAAATGAGGCCCTCTGAACCATGGGCGTCCACAAAGACTCCATTCTATCCCAGGGTGGTTTACAGACGTATTGAACCCGATACCTCAGATTACAGGCTTATTTCAGACATTGTATAGCGCTTTGCAGAGGCTCACACTACACAGCGCCTCCTCCAGGCCCTCCTGTAACTATGGAAAGGTTTTGATTCAAAAGGGCTTAATTAAATCAAGTCAAGACCAATTTTCTTTTCTCATCAAGACATTGGAAATTAATCTTGCTTCATGCGATATGCAAGCAAAAAACCTACAATTCAAAGATAAATGTCTACTAGTGAAAATCTCAACATATCAATAATTTTGAAGAAGCTAAAATTCTCATTTGGGAACTTCAAAGAAGCCCCAGTATTGTGGAGCCGTTATTAAAGTTATGGTTGTCTGGCAGGGGATAAACGTCACACTGTTTAACTTGGCGTGAACAGGAGTGACAAGATTTCTGCCCTGACCTCATTCCCCTCCTCCTTTCTCCTCCTCTTTTGTTTCTCTCACTTATTCTTTCCCTGGCTGATTGTAGTAATTTTGCACTGACTTCCCAATATAATGTAGAGAGCCACCTCCAGGTATAGAGCACATCCGCCTCCACAGTCAGACCTGACAGACACAGCACTTGTTGCTGTAAAATACGACGTGAGGCCCCCACTGGGAGGTAGTGGAGATTTATGAGGCACTAATAAGTACTATCTCCTGTGTGTGTGTGTGTGTGTGTGTGTGTGTGTGTGTGTGCGTGTGTGCGCAAAAAACTGCTACTCACCTAAATGCATGTTAGGAGAGACTGTAAGTGACAGAGAGGAAAGGGAGAGCATGCATCGTATAATCTGATTATTATATGATCACAGTATGAATAGTATCAAAACATATACATATTGTGAAACTCTGTATTCATTTGTGGAACCTGTTGTAACCATTTGAGATTATAGCCTTAATACATTTTGTTTACTGTACTGGATTTGTGCTGTACTGTTTTACTGTACTGTGCTGTACTGTTTTACCATCATACATTAGGATTGGTTGGGACAGTGTCCCCCAAAATATGTGTGTTTTTTTTTCTCTGTACGCACGCACGCACGCACACAGTCTCTCCCTCCCAACTAAGCCATTTGCACCCAAGCGCCTTTTGACAAGCCAGGCCAAGCTCCCAGGCTCCTCGGCTCTCAAAAGAAACCTCCAATGACGAGGCTGAAGTTAAGTGCCGTGCTATTGAGCCTGGCTGTGTGCTGCTGTGTGATGTGTGGGGTTAAGACATGTTGGTTTGACATGAGCTGCCTCCCAGTCAGACTTAGCTCTGACAAGGCCACAATACAGCCAGTATCTGTACTAATAAGCTAAGACTGGTGCACACAAAGGAGGCAGACAGCCCTTCTAAGAGACTGACCTTCTGTGTGTGAATGTATTCTCGCGTGTGTGGCCTTTTTTAATGTGTCTGGTGCATTTTGTATTTTGACTGTGTGATTGTGTGTGATTCAGCAGGTACGTGATTATGTATGCATGCGAATTATCGTGTGAATTTGTGCGTGTGTGCGTGCGTGCGTGCGTGTGTGCGTGTGTGTGTGTTAGTTCACCTGTGAGTTGGGCCTATTCATTAAGTGAGTGATGAGCTCATTAGGGTGCGGCTGATGGAGGGATTGGAGCAGTGTATGGGGAGGATTGGGGGAAGAGTGTGGGCTCGCGGCCCAGCTCAAATCCAAGGTTAATCCAGGCCTTTTCACTCTGGGGAGTCTACAGTAGTTAGCGGGGGGTTGCAAGTTCTGCAGCAGGCAAGAGAGAGAGACGGAGACATGAAGACCGAGAGTAATGGAAGAGAGAGAGAGACAGATGGAGGAGAGACACACACACACAGAAAGAGACGAGCCAAATTCCAATAATCTCCTACTTGCTCACTCCACACTCGGCCCTCCAGCTGCAGTATGACCTGGACATAGTTTTGTCCCAAATGGTCATTTGCTTTTGGAGGAGCCGAGACCGGGGAGTGAGTGAACTCTGCAAGCCGATTGGAGCCGAGCAAGTGTACATAAAGATAAAGTGTACAGTAGGCTTCAGCCTGTTCTCGTTCTCTCGCCAATTGTTGACTGCTAATCTGTTCTGGATGATCCGTCTCCTTGGACTATGGGTGGGAAACCATGACATATGCTGTCCGGGGAGATGGGATGTTTTAGTCTGAGCCGACGAAACAAAGTGAAAATCTCTTGTCCTTCACATATCTTATGCACATGCACAAGTGTAAGAAAAAGCATATCAGAAAATATGACCCAGGCCTGCATATTCTCCCTTTCTCTTTTCTTCCATCTCTCTGTCTCTACCTGCCATCACCCTATCTCTGTTTTTGTCACCCCTGTCTATTTTCATACCCCATTCTGTCTTCTCTTCCTTTCTTATACTTACTTAATATGTTCTCTTCATAATCTTTTTACCTGGCTCCCTCTCTCTATCTAACATTTCTATACACTTTCTCTCTGTGTCTCTCTCTCTCACTTCCATTCATGGCTGATTGATAGTTTTAAACTGCTGTGGTCAATGGAGAGTTTCTCAGGAAACGGCAGTAATTAAGAAATATCGAGATCCATGTATTTACTTTCCCCCAAAACGATCATTAGCAACATTCTGTGCTGCTCGTTTATCAGCGGCGATCGGCCGGCTGCTTGGCATGAGAAGCCCATGTATTCAATGCACTACCGCAGGCCTATCCCAGCATTCCTTTCAATGATGACCTCATTAAGGATTAATTTGGTGTTATATAAACGCATTGGCCTCTGGGAGGTACAGTATGATATGGGGCCTGGACCACTGCTTTACATACATTATGCATTTCAATAGTGGATTTGATTCTCTGCCCGGACCCGGGCTGGGTGCGAATTTCCCTCCACTTACTCAGGCCAACGTCATGAGATCTTCAAGAGGATATTTGAGTCTTTGCTGTGTGTATTGATTTGCTCCTTTGAGCTCTCAGACTAAAACACCCTACCTGACTATGTCCCATTAATATATAGTCCGAGTGGAGGGAATGTGTGAGGTTTGAGCGATTGTTAATTGTGTGATCAGAATAAGTAATAGAGCCGTAATGTCCTGAGGTCCCAGTATGTGCATGCAGTGAGAGTTTGATATACAGTCTGGGTCTGTCTGGCCCTGGCAGTGATTCATGGCTCTCTCTGTGTCCAATGTTCTACACACTCTCTCTCTCATTCTCTCATATCTTTTACTTCTCTCACCTGCTCCCTCTCATTCTCTCTTCCCGTTATGAATGAATGAAAAATCTCCCCTTCTTCCTGCAGTCCATATGCAGCCCATATGCTCTTGAGCAAGGCACCCTACCCAAGCTGTTCTGTACAATATAAATCTGTGTTCTTTATAGTGGAATCATGTGAGGTATGTTGAGATATGGACCTTTTTTACGCAGTTATCCCTCCAGGCAGAGTACTATGAAGTAAAGCATATACTACATGTATAAACATGGTATAAAGTCTTTGTGTAATGAAAACAATCCTTGTTTAGTCTCAGATGTTATGTATGTTGTTCCCTTTTGTAACACTGTCACCACAAAGAGTTGAGAGAGAAAAAATAATGAAGAAGCGAGCAAGGGCCAAAATAGAAACAATGCACTAATGGAACCGGGAAAAGTGTCCCTCGGGGCACAGATCTCCACCAGGTCAGGTTATTGTGGCCTCCTGGTAGCGCTATAATAGGTCAATGTGAAAATGCTGCCATTTCTTCTTACGCCTTTGATGGCAATATTTGAGGCATTTTTGTTTTGCAAAAATCCACCTGTTGATGGCGCTATAACAGGCCACAGGCCAATGTGAAAAGGGTGAATTTATTCCTCAGCTTATATAGTAGGAAATTGCGTGAACAATTTCAAGTAAATTGCACGCTGCGTACGTGATTTGAGGCTTTTTGTTCAAAACGGGCCAATCCTGCAAATTTTGGAATGTTAGCCAATTAAGATGGAATATGAAATATCGCACAGATCCGTCTTGAGCACATGACTATAGAGTAACTATTGTAACGATTTGCAGGATTTTTGTACAGAATCTGAAAAAAATGGGTTTTACAGAAGTCGACCTTCTGGTGGCGCTATAAAAGGCGAATGTGAAAAATGCAGGTCAAAGGTTGGTGTCTAGGGAGTGTGTATGCAACGTTTCACGCAGATCGATCGTGAAAATGTGAAAAGCTGCCTCATGGTGGCGCTACAACAGGCAGTCCTGGAAATTTTGGGGCAGAGGTTTGTCGTTGGTATCCAGGGACTAGTGTGTGTGCAACGTTTGGCATTGACCGGGTTAATGGTGCCGGAGATTAGCTGGTAACGGATCGATGGACACACGGACAGAGTGCAAAACATACTCTCTCCATGCCTTCGGCTGGTGGAGACAAAAAAGAGAGGGAGAGAGAGAGCATGCAAAGCAAGGGAGAGAGAAAAGGGTGAGGGTGAAACCACTGGAGAGAAGAAGAGTTTTTAAGAAGGGAGGGAAGAGAAAAGGAGACTTGCTTCTCTCTTTTCTCCTCCCTCCCCTTCACACTGGTGCGTGTTGCAACATGCAGCAGCTTCCCAATAAAAGGAAGACACAATTAAAAAGCTGGTTGGTTTCCTGGAGCAAAGCCACAGCTATGTGGGGAGAACCACCAACGGTGTGTTTGTGTTCTCCTGTGCCCTGTTAACCACCTAATCTTTTCCCAGAACTTTTCATCAAAACAAGCTTTAATACATACAATACAATACAATGAGTTAAGAATAAATTCCTTCCAGTGAGAAGATTATAGTCCAAATATGATTCTGAATCCTTTTTTGTTTTTAATGATCAAGCTCTAATATTAATTTTAATCTGCATGCATGTTGGTGTTTATTTTCTGTGAGGCACATTGAGTTTGACTGTGTGTGAGATGTTCTAAGATTGACTGGTCTAAAACATTGTCTTGAGTGATGTAGAAGAATCCCACTGTGCTCCCAGGGGTTAGCAACCTGGTGTCCTGTGTGACCCCAAAGGATGCAGTGTGTGTGTGTGTGTGTGTGTGTGTGTGTGTGTGTGTGTGTGGCGGTCCGGCCAGGGCTGGTTATGCCCCTAAAAGAAGCCCTTCTTTCCTTCGGTCCCTGGGGAGATCAGCCCCCAACATTTATGCAAAGTCAATATGGGCTAATTGTAGGATTATGTTACAAGCCAAATTCTTCTTGAGCCCATTAGCAACTGTAGTTAATTAGAAGTTAGGAAGAGGCAGAGAGGGGGCGTGTGTTTGTGTGTGTGTTGGGAAGTGCAGTAAGAAAGTGTGTGTGTGTGTGTGTGTGTGTGTGTGTGTGTGCGTGTGCGTGCACGCTCGCACGCACGCAAGGAGAGAGAGGGAGAATAAAAACACAGAACCAGAGAAAAAGCAGATTGAAAACATCTTCGGTTACCACGCACAAACACACAGAGCAAGAGACACGGCACTCTTTTTTTTCCTTTTCTTTAGAGGGACCTCCCAGACTAAATCTCCTCTTCATTGGTCTTTTATGTGGCAGGGATTTGTTTAAATGAAGCAGGGGATCAGAGGACTGACTCACACATTGTCAGAGTCACAGCTAGACCAACACGCCTGTCTGTCAAGGACATTATCTATACTTGGCTGAAAATACAACATTCATCTGTCAAATGTGTCAATAAGACCAACATATATGGATGCTGGGAATGAGATCTATATCCTATGACACCCAATATCCCATTATAAGGATCAATACACATTCATCTCATCTCCTTGCATGTAAATAATAGAAGTTTGTAAGAAACACTCATGTCCTCAATTAATGCATTCAAAAGAGCTGAATAAATGTTTTATGGACCCATAATAGTGATTATTATTTAAGTTAAGTTAAGTTAAATTTATTTTGCCATAAATCAGGTAGCTTTAAGGTACGGCAATGACGGCAATGGTAGGAAAAAATACATAATATTAATCATATTCGGCATTTGGTTGTTTCCTATATTTTGTATTCGGTTTCGGCCAAGAATTCTCCTTTCTGTTCAGAACATTTCTCTGCCAATCTTATCCCATACAGTGATCAGTGAACTGGTTGCCTGCCAATTCCATCCTGATGTCTCTTTCTACTCCCTTACAAGCCACAGTGTATTTGTGGATTTTAACATAACCTTTAGTGTCTCTAAATTGTCTCCGCTTTGGATTTATGGCCTTCTTCTTCAGATGGACAGCCAAACGTCTTTCTATAAAGATAAGTTCCCTGAGGGAAATGTAAGTTTAAGTAGCTGGTATGTAGACACAAGTAGGCCTATAGTAATAATAATAAATATAGTAATTGAAGGGTCCATGTTTCAAGGTTTTGTTTGAGCTTCACTGTTCATTTAGTTTGAAACAATTTGTTGCAATCTTCCCAACCCTATCAGCCATCCATAACAGAGCTATAATTTCATGAAGGCCATGCCTGTGGCATGCAGTGATGCGAATAGCCGGCAGACTCACTAAATGGAGAAAGGACGTAGTCATGACACCCTCTGGGGGTCCTGGGATGCAATACTGTACTCAGTACTTTACTCTAACGTCATTTTGGTAGGACTCATAAAATGTCCCTGGGACCCATCTAAAAGACCACCCCTGGATCCCGGGACCCATTACATTAAGAAACCCATTTACATCACTGCTGTGGTGCCCCTCAATTTGGCCTTATTATCTGAGCTGATTCCACCGTTTCTCCTATTCATATTCCAGTTGTACGTGATAAGGTGACCACCGAAAACTACAACATGACGTCACGTGGCGGTGATAAGCTAACTCACCGCTAACAAACAGCACAACAAACAACACGTTTTTACTAACCACCGTTTTGGTGGTCCTCTTATCACCTAAAACCGTTGTATGAATACTAGAGGATGGGAGGACAAGCAGGTGTGAGGTAGAGGAGGGAAAGAGAGGGTGAGGAGCGAAGGACACGTTATGCAGATGGAAGGAGGTGGAAAGGAGGACCTAGTCCTAGACGATGGAGAGACAGAAGCAGAGGCCTCCCTCAGACACCCCCCCCCCCCCCCCCCCCCCCCCTCACCCCCTAAATCGTCAGGCTGGCTTCACACAGCACTAAGCCTGCTTTATTGAATCGTGTGTTGTCTTTATGAAGGCCAGGCTAAGACAGGGCTAACAGGTGCCAGTCTCAGGGGGACGTACATTAGGATGTCCCCTTTGACCCCAGCAGGGGCTCTGACAGCTGCAGTGTCTGTGGGGTGAGACAGGGTAGGCTGGGTCGTGGGGGGTGTGTTGGCAATATGTGTGTGTGTTGGGGGGGGGGGGGGGGGGGGGTGACTGAGTCCAACATGATAGACATAAAGAGGTCAAGGTTGAAGGAGAAGACACTACTGTGTTGTGCACTGATAACTAATTAGTACATTTTCAAGTTAACATTATCCAAAAATGATCAAAGAATTAATATTGTGCAGGAAAATGTATTTTTAATGAATTAAATAATCTTGAAATATATTGCAAAAAATAATAATTGTGCGTGACCCAAATTATATATATGTTTTTGGGATATTGGTGTATATTTTGAAATCTACAGGTGTCTGTATGTGTACTAGTACACATGACTGCAGATGAGTTCCCACAGTAAACGTTACGCATTTGGGTGTCTTAATGAACAAGGTGTCTTACTCTTAACCCTTGAGTGCTCATCTCCACTGATGCGTACTACTCTTTTTAAAGGCACATATTCTATTCTTCCATTAAAAAACATACATATGACATGTGTATGGGTGGCTTTACCCTCCACTACATCCCTGATTAAAACATACATGTGACATGTGTATGGGTGGCTTTACCCTCCACTACATCCCTGATTAAAACATACATGTGACACTGACATGTGTATGGGTGGCTTTACCCTCCACTACATCCCTGATTAAAACATACATGTGCCATGTGTATGGGTGGCTTTACCCTCCACTACATCCCTGATTAAAACATACATGTGACATGTGTATGGGTGGCTTTACCCTCCACTACATCCCTGATTAAAACATACATGTGACATGTGTATGGGTGGCTTTACCCTCCACTACATCCCTGTTTTTGGTCGGGGAAGCAGCGGAAGGAGGGAAAGATGGGGCACGAGGGAGGATGTGTTTATTAAAGATCCCCATGCAACAGCAGAGCTAATCGCTGGCTTCACGTTCTGTCACTGCTGGCTCCAGTCTGTGTCCAACTGTCCATGCTGTCTCTCTCTCTCTCCTTCTCTCTCTCTCGGTCTCTCTCTCTGTGTCACTACCTCACACTCTCTTCATTCTCTTTATTCCCCCTCTTCCTCCCACCCTTTTTCCAGCTTTAGAGAAGGAAAACCCCTCGCTGGCCGGCCAGCCAGCCAGTCGGCTCCACAGTGGGCCCTGCCAATCAAAATGTTTTACGTATAACTCATGTTATTCTAAGAGTTTCTTCGATTGAGCTAATAATTATTGTGCTCTACCAGGAACCATATCAGATCCACTACTGGAAACTATCTGGTGGATATACTGTGTTATCAACACCCTCTGATTTGGAAAATCTAAGTTTTTTTCCCCTGAATAATGCAATATACACATTCAATAAAGGTAGAAGGAGGGAATACTGCCCATGCCGCTTTTGGTTAAGTTGGATAAGTTGGTGGATAAAGGTGCGTGCCCTCATTTGTACACCAGGGATTCCATACACCGATGCTGGATAGGAATCAGTATACAGTGTTTCCTGCAGGAAAAAGCTTTGGCATGGTGCTGGGCGTGCCGATAATTTTGGTTAATTAATTAATTTGATTCATTCATTCATAAATTAAGATTAATTTGTATTATTGCTCTTGTATTGCTATTGGAGACACTGGGGGGACACTGGGCAGGCACTGGGGAGGCACTGGGAAGACACTGGGGAGGCACTGGGGAGACACTGGGGAGCCACTCAGGGGCACACTGGGGAGGCACTGGGGAGGCACTCGGGGGTACACTGGGGAGGCACTGGGGAGAAACTACAGCCACTGGGGAGACATTGGGGAGACACTGGGGAGGCACTCAGGGGGACACTGGGGAGGCACTCAGGGGAACACTGGGGAGGTACTCAGGGGACACTGGGGAGGCACTGGGGAGCCACTGGGCAGACACTGGGGAGGCACTTGGCGGACACTGGGGAGGCACTGGGCAGACACTGCAGGGCAGACACTGGGGTGGCACTTGGGGAGGCACTGGGGAGGTACTGGACATTTCATATCACACACACCCCATGATTCACTAGCCCCCCCCTTTTTTTTGGCAGCTTGGCATGGCCTGATTTATTTCAAGCATGGCGCAGCGCAATGCCAACAACATTGTGCAGGAAACCCTGGTATAGTACATCATAGTGCACATACACAATGAAGACAATACTGTATAATCCTCACTAAATGACTGCGAGACCACTGAGTAATGTAAAAAGAAAACATGTGAATGTCATGACTGCATAATGGTTGGCCCTGTTTTCTCAAAGATGTGGCTGTAGGTGCTGTCTCACACCAGACACCACACACATGAAAACACAATGAAAGTGAAATATGACTAGCAATGTTTTAGAAGGTGTTGCTATAACTCTCGCTAAGGTTGTAATCCACTCTGCAAAGTTGTAGCCAACCGAGACCAAATTGACGTCAATTCTTCACCTCTTCTAATTCATCTTTTAGAAGAGGTAATACTTACTGTACTGTTGGCATGTCTAACGTGGTCAGTACGTTGTGGTAGATCCCTTTGGTGTAAACTTAGTTGACCTATCTAGAAGATAGTGTAAGACAGGGCCCATTCAACTCTTATGAGCACATTGTGCTCATGAGCAGATAGGGTTTGTGTTTCACTCCAGGCCTGCAGTGAAGTGCTCAGTGTTCACCAAGCATCATTGGTTACACATGCCTGGTCTATAGTAGGTCTATATCCTGGATTGTTTTTAAATACTTTTTATAAGAGAGTAATTGGAGTACAATTGGATGTTATTCCGTATGCAGCTTCTGTATAGATTTGGTTAAACTTACTTGCACAATCTGCAATTATTCTGTTGTGGGATCCATTTGTCTTTGTACAGAAACAATTTCCATAGTCTACATAGTGTGTGTGTGTGTGTGTGTGTGTGTGTGTGTGTGTGTACACAGGTATGTATGTTCTGTTTTGTTATGTTATGAAAAGCTGGGCATAATGGGGGAACACATCAGACAGCAAGGTGTTTGCGATGTGTGTAACAGACGGATGGCAGTAAATCTGATGATTAAGCTGTGTAAACGCAGAGGTGCGTCACTTCTGCTGAGACCAGACCACGGGAGGAAATCCTGCTGGAATGTCGACCTGCACAGGAGCTACACCTGACTGCTCACAGACAAATGGATGCAGTACGCATGCATGTGGGTACATACAGTACTGAAACACACGCACACAAAGTAACACAAATGGTACAGTCTGTACCATTTGAATGTCTGGGTTACTTAAACCCAGACAGATTATTATTCTGTACTCTAGTACCGTATTCTGTGTAGAGCATCTGAAACCACATGCTGAAGTAATTCTAGAAATAGGATTTCTCGTGATATTTGTGGGTGTAATATAAGTATATAAGTTCCATTTAGCAGTGTTTTATCTCCATTCCTCCTGACGAGCAAGGCAGACGGTAGTCTTCAGACTTTAAGTTTCTTTGTGCCCAAATCAAAAAATGTCATGACACAGTCCTACACCCATCCTTGCAAAATAGCCTCTGTAACATGCGTTATTTCACTTATCACTCTTATTTCATATCAAGGTACGCCTGTGTACCTCGGCACACCATTTGGGAACCACTTATGTAAGGTGTATCACACAGGAGATCAGAACACCCATCCATCTCACCCTCCATTTATGCAGGTTTGTGGCTACATCTCACCATGTATAAATACAAGTTTCGTCTTGTTGATCGAGTACAATGGACCAGAATGGAAACAAGGCCCTGTGGGCTTGTTATACCCTTCTTTCCCCTTCCGAAACACACGCAGTTCTTTTCCTCACTTCTCCTTTGACCTCTCCCTTTCAACCCTCTTTGGGTACTCCCAGACAGTAGAGTCACGAAGATGCAAGATGCAGCGTCGGCAAAGCGTTTACGTTATTCTGCCGACGCGTCAAGTTGCAGCTGCACGCGAGCTTCATTTCCATCCACCAGCTGTTTAAAAACCCGGAAGAGACACCTGCTCTAAGCTGCATCTTGGTGAAGTGACTGTCTGGGAGTACCCACCATCTTCCTCTCCCCCCTAACCGTTCTATCTCTCTGCCCTCCTTGCTTGACTTCTCTCCTCTCTGTGTTTCTTGCTCTCTTTCTGGGTCTGGGCACACATAAGATTCCATGCGCGGACAAAAGAAGCTGTCTTTTGCGTCATTTCCGGGTTTTTAGACAACTGGTGGATGGAAATGAAGCTCCACCCACCCGGCAGATTGCTGCGTCGGCCAGATTCCCGGAAAAGCTTGCCCCAGCGGCATTCTGCCGCATGGGTGGAGCTTCATTTCCATCCACCAGCTATATAAAAACCCGGAAATTACGCAAAAGACAGCTTCCTTTGGCCGCGCATGGAAGTTCAAGTGTGCTCAGGCAGTCTGTCTCCCTCCCTCTGCTTGTGAGCTGGAGGTTCACAGTGACACGCATGGTGTGGTGAGAAAACCGTCTCCTGGCTCTCTGCCAAGTCTTTGGTGTTACACGTGTGTGTGTGTGTGTGTGTGTGTGTGTGGTGTGAGTTCATGATAATAAAACACTAAAGGGGAGGGATGTTCCCTCCATACAGTTACACACACAACTCATAAAACACAAACTCCTGCAATTCCATACATCACTTTGGATGTACACTAGTGATGTATTATAAGAGCAACGAATTGCAGGTATCTTTTGTGGCTTTGGCTGAGTGTATTTGGGGCTGCTTGACAAATTGTGTGAGAGTGTTTTGGAGAAAAGCGTTGACGTCCACTGGTTAACTCCTGACCATACACAATCTATTCTACGCAATGTTGTTTTCCAGGGACCCCCATACAAGATTTGTGTTGTAGCAGATCTACTGTATAAGCTTGAGCTCATTGATCGGTTATTTTCAAATCGTTTTTCAACTGGTTTTGATGCTATATTAACACATTCTTCTGGGGACCTCCTGGAACCCCCAAGGACCTCTGGGGGTCCCTGGACCCCAGTTTGAGAACCGCTGGTGTAGTGAGTTTTGACATCAGTTCACTGAGAGGAGGATGTGGTTTCATTTATGCCACAGCCAGGACTCTCCCTCTAGGGAATGGGGAACACACTTGTCTCACTCTCAACTATGCCTTTGATTTAGTAGAAGTAGGAAACACAACTGATGAAATCAATATTCTGTTTTGATTTCTGCTCATGCACTGCCAGCTGTGTGTTGTGTATTACAATCTGTATGTCTTCAACTGTAATACAGTAATATATTGATGTACAGTACACATTTGTGTATGTTGCATGCTTGCATGTACACGTATACAGACATACAGTGTTAGTTGCTGTCGGGACTCAGGTGGAAACCTCATATGTCCAAAACTGTTATTTTTCAGGATTCAAATTTAAAAACAAATATGCCAGTGTACTGTATATGAGCAGTTGTAATGCTCTGATTCTGTGACAGTGTCGTCTGTTGTCTTGCCTACTGAGGCCACAGACCACACAACTCCCTAATCCTGCCCATTCAGACAGACTTCTGTAAACACTGTGTGATTTACTGTAGGAGCCAGAGGATGTTAAAGCCACAGAAAGAAGGCTCTAGCACCACTTCTGCTTGGAATGGTTTAGGACAAGTGCCTCTCAAACTCTCCTACACAGCCAAATCCACAGTGTCAACCACTTGAGCCCTGTGTAATTTGTTGTACAGCAAATATATAAAAAAAAAACTATACGGTCAAAGTGTGTCACATCACAACATATTGTGAACTTGTAGATCTGCTATTTTTGAAAGATACACACACACACACACACACACACACACACACACACACACACACACACACACATACAGTATATGTTTTATTTAGGAAAATTTGTAAGGGTAATTGTTCTGCACTTTCAGAGTTAAATTGTGTATTGCACTCAGAAGCACACATCCACACGATACAGTATGACTCTAAACGTATACATTCAAACGTGGCTTCACAGAATCTTCTGCTTGAGCGACGTCTTGAGCCCAGCTGTGAGTAATGCATACACCAGAGATGTTCAGTCTGACTGCCATGCTAATTGCCTGTGGGGTTTCTTCCATGCAAGACCACCCAGGGAGAGAGAGGACAGGAGAGGGTGTATTCATCTCCATTTTCAATAAAACATGCCATTATCTCTTTGCCTGTGATGTGCACCCGCTAAAAGATAAACGCTGTAATAACCTCTAAGACAGATCTAAAAGCGAGATCTGATTGATGTCGCTTACTTAATTGGACACACGCTAGTGTGTTGTGATAGCTTTAGGTGGCGAGACTGCTTTTATTGAGAGTTTAGTTTGTGGTGGAAGCAAGTAAAATAGCCAAGAATTAATTTATCCCCCACTAAAATTATAGATTGCTTAATCATGCATATGAAACAATTTAGCTGTTACTGCTTCTATGTGAAATCAGCATTTGCATTGATGAGGATCTTATTTTTGCACTTGAGATATGATCTTATCAGATGGTTTGGCTGTATGGTACAGGTCTTCTCACACCAACTTCCACATTTTCCTCTAGCATCCAATGTTCTGTGTAGATCAAAATGGATAGTTACATCATATCATGTGTATTGTATTGTACTGTAAATAAATGTGATGATTTATTATGTTATCATAACGTCTGCAAATTCATATTTCCAGTAAAGGACAATCCCGTTTTGAATTGAAGCTTTCCCTTTGTCTGGTACCATTCACTATAATATAGTCGCACTAAAGGCTTACCCAAGCCAAGTTGAGGTAAGAGATTGAGTGACTAAACCTCTTTCCTTTTCTGGTCCTGCAGGTTTTGCAGGCAGAAGGGGGGGTTTGGGGTTGAGGGAGGAGGTGGGGTTCATGCGTGATTGGCAATAGGTGGTGCTTGATGCTGGAGAAGCTGCAGCAGAGCATGGGGAGCAGCAGACTTTCCCTCTCCCCTCCCTCCTCCCCTCCCTCTCCTCTCCCCTGCCTTCTCTTCAGACAAAATCCTCTTTGGCTACAGGATCCAGCCCAGTGCCAGGGTCCTGCTGTGAGGGGTCCGAGTTAAACTAACAACTGGGGCGGCCGATGAAAGGGATAAACAGTGGGGGTCCGATCAGTGAGCCCTGAGTCATGCCACAGTCCTTATGACTCTATCGCTGGGTCCACATACACTGGCACATAGACACCTTGGTTACAGCAGGATACCAATGTGCTGTTCACGCTGCTGCACCAAATGGAGCACAACTGTTGTGTAGTATAATACAGTACATGTAGCCTGTACACAATACACTGTTGGATAGCAATAATCTGGTTTGAAACAGAAACGGTGTGAAGGGTTGGGAACCGGGGTATTGTTCAAGAACTTTTAATCTTCAATTAATCCATTCAGAATTACTTTCATTAACTGTCCGATCAGAATTGCTGTCATACATTGGTCCTGCATGAGCTGTAAGCGTACATGAGTGTGCTAGAGCATGCATGGGTGTGCGCTTGCATGTCTGCCTGCATGCATACTGTATGTGTGTGAGTAATATAATTAGCTCTTTCTGCTCTCGCAACAACTCTTTTTTGCATGGAAATCTTGTTTGTCTTGTTTGTGGATTATGATGGATTGTCAAACAGGGAAGATGGATGTGTGTTTTCCACCGGCTCCACAACGAGCCATTACTGACCCAGAACTCCTGCTTTCAACTGGTAAAACTCAGCGTTGGGTGGGGCAGCGCGAGGCCCCTTTTTGTCTAGTAGTGGATACAGTAGTATGACATGAATGTATTTGTCTTCCTTACAAAGGATCGGCGAAGGAGTGTGCGTACTGTAGGGGGTCAAAGACAAAGGAAGACATAGCAGCTCTCGTCACACCACCACTGTCCATAACCACAGTGTTGCAATGTCACATCAGCAGTCACATCAGAAGTAGTAGTACACACACCAGAAAGTGTAAAGTGACCACCCAAGGTTGAGAATATACTGTAACTGCAAGGGAAATGTATACGCACAGCTTGAACGGTAGAGAGGGAGAGAGAAGAATCTGGTTCCTGACATGTTCCTCCCTACAGCAGGCTGGAACACTTCCTGAAGATAAGATGGAGTGTTACTGTAATGCACCATAAAAAGAAATAAATCATTTAAAAACAGCCTCCACAAGAAAGAGAGAGAAAGATCTTAAGCGGTGTGCCGGCCCTAACCTTCAAGGCTTGTATTTGCTCATGCAATTCCAATGAAAGCAGCAGAAACAAACACAGGCCCCCATAGCAGGACATGCTATTTGTTTTCCTTCGAGCGCACTCCACATTTCGCGCCGCTCCGCAGGATGTGAGGCGTGACAGAATATACATATGATTTTATTTCTCTGATCGGAGCCTTGTTACAGGGCATTTCTTTCTTTTTTCTGTCTTTGCATATGGAGCTCATCAAAGACAAACGACTTGTTAATGCTAGGCTAGTTCGGCTGGAAAGCTGTTTTCAAGCGATAGGCTGTTGAAGAAATACAATGTAATGAAACACCAGTCCAGCTATGCTCTTTTGAGCTCTAAGCTCAGACTACCCCCCACCCCCATCCAGAACTCGATCTTTAAAAAGCTTTCTAGTTTTTACTTGTGGAGTGGAACACAACAAAGCTACTCAGTACAGGCCTGAAGTGTTATCGCTAAAAAAAAAGATAAGGATCAGGAATGAACGGTTAGTGCTATTAGCCTTGTAGTGTTAGCGTGAAGATGACCTTCCAGTCCTCCAGTTAACTTGTGCTCACAGACTGATGGAGTCTCCTTTTACTGGACGTTTGCTCACTTTGATGGAATCTGAACACTGGCTGCAACGTGGTAGTCTGTTTGTAGACCAAACTGTTATCATATTCTACTGTCTCTAATGTTTGTTCGAATGTCATGTTTGACTTTTCTTTTTTGTCTTAATCACATTGTCCTTGGACTGAGGTGTTGGTGTGTCGTGTCCCCATAACCTGAGCAGCTGTCTCATTGAAACACTTACAGTAGAGTTGATTTGTGTACCAGGAAACATTAGTGGGGAAAGTGTGTTTGTACAGGAATATGGTTATTGTAGGAATGCTGGCACTGGGGGAAGTCAAAACATTAGAGCATGTGTGCAGCTGCTTCCTCGTGCAATGCACTATTGTACTACAGCCCACTGTAGGGCGCTACATGCAGATCTATTTACAGCTAATAGTTGAGGATGTATGGGATAACTAAGTGTCTCGTTGATGGAGGACCAGGATGACTGTGACCTGCTGTACATAAAGAAGTCACAGAGATGGAACCTATCAGAGATGGTATCTATCACCCACACGCTTGCAGGCGGTGTGATTGTGTGCGCATACATGCTTGTACACTTGCACATGCATGTGCACAGATTTTGGAGCCTACCTGCTTGCTCTGGTTATATAATGTGCTACCATACAATTGGACAAAATAACGTACTTTAACTTTGCCTACACATACACAGCCTTCGTCTTATCTGTACAAAGTGCATGAGAGAACTTAAGGATGTAGTTGAGATGAACACAGAGGCCTCTTCGCCGTTAGGGCAGACTACTGTTACACAACAGTAGTCAGGCACACACTCTGAACAGAAAACACAGTTGATTGACACTTCTCTGACTGCTGCTAAGAGTACATCACTGTTTCTGCTTACACACACACACACACACACACACACACACACACACACACACACACACACACACACACACACACACAGGCAAAGAGACATTGCCAGAGACATGCCATTACAGAACCACACTGGCACACACTCACATGCTCAAACATGCGTTTGAGCATAGACACACAAATGCACACTATTCACACATTCACTAATGCGTCATACATGAGCAATATCCACTTATACACTTACAAAACACATACTGTACAGAAAAACATTAACACACACACAATCTGAATGACAAGTGCATAAGGGAACTAACTAACTATATGTACAGTAGCCTGCATGTGTACACTACACAGGCTCATGGTTTCATTGTACGTGTTTGTGCAGCATTATATACTGTGCAGGCCTCCTGTTTATCTTACTGTATACAGGAATGTTCTGCCCAGCGCCGTATGATAGGATGTGTGTGTAAATATTGATCTCTACATTATGTGTTTTGCCATTTTAAACTACTACTACTACTACTACTACTTTTGAGGCACAAGGGGAGTGTTGGGGAGTACGGTGCATGCTCCCAAGATAAATAATTCAACCATGTTATTTACACAGAAAGACACTGATATCGTCATCAACACAGAACCTGAGTTTAGGAAATTGCATTCACTCATCACCCTGATGCAGAAGCCTTGATCCCCACAGGCATGCAGCATGTCTCTCGTTCTTGGACAGTCGAGACTGGATAGTTTTGCCTCGGGGCAGCCAAATGGTTTCCTTGTTTGTCTTCTCTCTCTTCTTTCACTTCTCTCTCTCTCTCTCTCTCTCTCCCCCTGGCTTTCTCTCTCTGTCTTATCTCTGTCTGTCTCTGTCAGTCTTTCGCTTTGTAAGCTTTTCTTCAATATCTTCAGATCTATATCTCTTTTAACGTCGTCTTTGTTTTTACTCTTACGCCCTACAGTAGATCTCTGTCTCTGTCTGTCTCCCCACCTCCCTTCATGCATGCTCATTTGCGTATTTGGCGGCTGACTCACAATGACCGAGCTCATTCATGTTCATTCACAACAGCATGGTGGTGTATAAATCACCTGCCGCGCTGACTGACAGCTCCTACCACCAAGGCTATAATTAATCAGGCACACACCCCCCGCCATTTCCACTGACAGCTGTGATGGATTGTGGAAGTTGCTCAAGCTAACTTGGTCTGTCACGTCCAAGGCTCAGACATGGCTGTCATGTGGAATGTGCCATAACAGCCTGATGACATTGTACTATAGCAAGGTGATTCATAATGCCTATCCATTTGTCTCTTCTCGATGGGAATGTGACATCCTGAAGATGGGTAGTTATTTATGGAGCAGTGCGCATGCTTTGGTTCAGTTTATCTTGATAAACAGTGGCTGTATCCCACTGCTTAAGTACTGTAAGTAAATATTACCACATTGCGAATTTGCGATTATCCCTAATGACTTACAAGTAGGCTACAACTACACAATGTAATTAGTAATTACTAAAAGTATGATGTGGTATAACTATTTGCATTCATATGGTCTTTTCACACCCTTAAGTGCAATGTGTTTTGGTAATTAATCAATTAAGTACTTACAGTACAGTACAGTATTACTATACTATTATATCTACGCTAATGTGCACTTTTTGCATGGTTAATACACTTCATACAGAATGGTACTTTAAAGCAAAAACATGCACCAAGATTATATACCTTGTATAGAGATTTTTCAAAAGCTGTCATTAGCATTATGAGTAACAGCCATCAGTGTAGTTGGTTTTCCAGTACAGAGGTGAATCAGTTAATGTTGTGCATTGTGATTTATGTGATCACGCTGCATACTTGGCAGCAGACTCCATACTCATTTATCATTCCCCTCGCAACTAAAATCATGTCATAATGAAAATAAGGAGTTGAGATGTAAACACATGAGTCATAGCAACTAATGCCTGCTTACACGCCTAAACGATCTGTGCCTCCAAACAATTTCTCTCTCCCCAAAAGATTACTTTATTTTTGTTTCTTTTTTCTTTTGTCTTTTTTTGCTCCTCAATTTGCATTTCCAATTTCCAATTTGTGTAGTTACTTGGCAGACACTCTTATTCAGAGTGATTTACAATAATTTGTCAAACAACAAAATTGTGTGCTAAAAATCCAAATATGTGCTACTGTGCAAAGGAACTAGGTTAATGTAAAGTAGTCAACCTGGTATCTATAATCTAAATAATGTACTTACAGTAGTATCTGATAAGGATGCCAAACGACTCATATTTGGCCAATCGACGAATCGGGGCAGAAAATCGAACGACTTTTTTCCTTTTTTCCTTCATTATTTTTATATTTTTGTTGTTGTTGCGCAGCAGTTGAGAACGCAACTATGTAATTCTTTAAGCAACACAACTTCTGCATCCATAATGTTTAGAATTTGCATCAATGATCAAATCCCAATAATAAAAAATTAACACACACACACTAGGGTTGGGTGACGATACGAATACATCGTCAATCGCGAATATACGAATCCAATCGCCGAATATTTTTATTAGGCGATTTCTCGGGACGATTTAGCCCAATTAACATGTAATGAGCAACATGTGAATCAGCAAAGTAGTAACAGCAGCCGGGTGGAAATCCCCCGTTATAATGGTATGCTCCCAGCCTCCCACAGTCCCCGCACTCAGCACTGTCAGCAGCCAGCATCGGGCACCGCGGTACGGCACTTACGGCAGCCTGGCTGGGAGCCTGTAGCCTACATGTTGTTTAAGCTCCGGAGTCCAGACCCATGCAGTTTAATAATATACAGTCACAACAGAATGCACACTGCTGTCTCGTGTCTCATCACAATCCCAATGCGCCACCCGTGAGTGGCGGGGGGGGGAAATAAAAAAACTGTCTACTAGTGTTAGTGTATAGGCACGGGGATCATTCATTAGCTTAGCGCTTAGCTTAGCGTCTAGCCAATACTGGTGCAACCCACTGATTGAACTTCATCTCCGCCTGTAATCCAAGTTATTTTTATTGACAACTTGAACGAACCCCGACACCAGCGCTGCAAAAATAGACAGGACGCGATGCCTTGAGAGCCTGTGTGGATCAGCCCGGGGCGGCCGCAGCAGCTTGTGGGCTCCGCTCCGAGCCTCCGACGACCGGTGCGGGGAAGGAAGGGAGCTAGTTACCCTGGCTGCGCTGCAGTCTGCAGAAACAGACTGATCTACAAGCTCTCAACACCTAGCGAACGGAGCTGCAAAAACAGGCAGGACGCGGCGCCTTGAGAGCTTGTAAATCTGGCTTTTTTGCGACCTGCAGTGAGCTGTTCTCACTTTACTTTTATGACACGAATACATCGTCAATCGGCGAATATTGGTCAGACGATTGGCGGTTGAAAAAAATTGGCATATCGCCCAACCTTAACACACACACACACACACACACACCCTTGGACGATGGGGTCCACACAGCGCTCTGCTCAAAGTTAACTTGCATGTGACCAGCGGCACTGACAGGCAGTGGCACAGCACAGCAGTGTCACACAGACAAACACGTACCTCTCCCATTTGGAAAACATTTGAAACGGCAACGTTTATAACGTTTTACATTACAAAAAAATTATAATGCAAATGAAAACGATTTTTCGACTCGTACATTTCGAGTCGCGGGAGGCATGAGTCGATAATCGAGTCGATTTTCAACATCCCTAGTATCTGACAACAAATCAACAACCTATCTATCAACACCTCTTCAAGGAGCTGCAGAGTGCAGAGTTATGGCTAATAAGGAAGTGCAAGGAGATTATGTTCAGTGGAATATGGGAAGTGACTGAGTTCACCTATGTGATTATTAGCTGTATTTTGTCATTTGAGGTAGAGCTGTGTGTGATTGGTGCTGGTTTGTCGGGAGTTTGAGGAATGTGCCTGTTCCACCAAGTTCTGTTCTCCTGCCAAACCTACAGTAACAGAGCACTGGTCTATACCACCATCTGCCATTTGCAAATCATGCTTGTCTACATAGAAACCAGCAAACCTACCTGCCCACTTGCCCTTTTGCCTGACTGTCTTGACAATGGAGGGTATGCGCGCGCTGTGGCATCATCATCATACCAGGAAGTTATGCGGGAAAGCCTACTCCCTACTGAGTGGCAAAAAACTACTTTTCTGGCCTTGAAAGCCCATACATCCAAACATAATTTGATTGCATGAAATTACTTTAAACAACATTCAATTCCCTTTGTCACTCACTTTTCCACTCGATTTGCCACTCGTTCTGCCATTCACTTTATGCATGCGCATACCTTCTATGTCCCTACAACAAACGGGTCATCAGTTGTCTCTCTTGAGCCCCGATTTGTGGATAACCTCCTCTTTCGGGGAGGACTGTAGGCATCTTCCATCAGAGTCTATAAAGTCTTCACAATCCACTCATTTCCAGCACTTGGTGACTATCTTGCGTCTGCAATTATTTCTCTTTATAGTACCTCTGATGCTAGGTACTACATGTAGGTGCTAGGTTATTGTGTTTGACAAATGCTCATGCATTTAAAATATTTATCTGAATAACAGTATTTTTTAATTTAACCTTTATTTAAACAGTAAAATCACATTGACACTTTTTCAAGTGGGAACTGGCCAAGCGGCAGAATACATAATTACACTTTCAACTCTACATTGTACAGTACATGTCAAGTTATACAACAGCCAAACAATAAATCCATGAAAAATACCTCCAGAAGCCTATAAAAAAAAAAGGCAGCTAAAAAATACGGGGAAGCAGCTTTTTGCTTCTACGGGCCGTCGGCATGGAACAAGCTCCCACTGTACCTTCGTCAGGCAGCCTCTGTAGACATTTTTAAAGCTCAGCTCAAGACCCACTTCTACAACATTGCTTTTAATTGATCTTTTATTTTTTATTTTTTGTTCCTCACTGTATTGCATTACTGCTTGTTTTTTAATGTCGTTGCCTTGCTTTTCTTTTATTCTCCATTGTTCTGTAAAGCACTTTGAGCTGCATTTCATGTCATGAAAGGTGCTATACAAATAAAGTTTTATTATTATTATATTATTATTATACAATATATACAACAATACTCCAAAATAGTACACTAACAATAACCGGGTACAAGAAATGTTGCACACAAATATGGACGGGAACTAAAAAACAATAAATATATGGGCATATGCGAAGGCTAGTACACATCCGAACATGTGCAGGTGTTTGTTTGTACAGTTAAGAGGATCCTTTTGAAACTTCTCAAGGGAACTTTCAAGGCCAATTTTAATCTGGCTTGCAGGTCATTCCACGACCAGGGGCCAAAGTAAGTAAGACACTTTTTACCCCACTCAGATGTAAAGGCTGGTACTACACACCGTAGCCAGACATTTGATCTGAGGTTTAGACCTTTTTTTACCAAAGTAAATTTGGAGGAAATGTAAGGGGGCAAATCACCAAGAATGGCTTTGTAAATGAAAATATACCAATGATGCAGCCTGCGCGAAGTCAATGAGAACCAACTACCTATCTACCATGTGTCACCTCTAAGGATTCCTCCCATGCACTCTGTAGTGTAGAGAGAGGTTTTGCAGAGAACATTTTACACTAACATTTTGCTAGTTTTTCTAAAATACCAGGTAATTATGCACCTGGTATCCGCGGTCTAAATTGCAAGAGACCAGAGTTGTGAACCATTGTTGAATGTTGAGGGAGCAACTGAATCATGCTCAGCCCAGGTGGTTTCACCTCCCTCACACCTTTTTCCTCACTAAATTGAATTACACTCCCATACCCTGTAAACTCAGATTGAGGTAATAAACTTGATAGCTGGAACATGAGCACCAATTAGTTTTAGATATAATAAAACATGTCTGGCCATGTTCAGATAATATATCCATCCATGAGCAGCACGAGTCTGTTTCTCATTCAGTCCGGGGAAATGTCACTTGGCAGTTGGCACTATTTGGCATTTTTATACATGTATATCCTTTTGAAGTGTTCGTGACTCATTCTTTTAAGGAACCAGTGCACATTGTGACGGCTCAGTGTGAATGAAAAGAGGACAAAGTCCTTTTTATCAAGAAGATATAACACACAGTACCCAGAAAGTTAGATTTCAATATCGGATCAAATCTAGATTTGAGCCTATTTTGAACACACCTCATCCTCACAAGCCTGACTCCCTTATGTGAGATTGTACACACATATTGGTTCTTCTTCAGTGGTTCTTTTGGGGTATGTTCTTTGTAACAAATCCTGGAATGGGATGCCGGCCATCCCTGCAGAAAATGTGGCTAGGTTGTTGACCAGCATGAGGTAACAAGCTGTTGCTGCTGCTTTTGGATCTTCCACCCGCTCTACTGAGTTCCATAACACTGAGAGTAAAATTAATAAAGTGTAAAAATGGCCAATGTTTTTTCCTGTGGGAGAGGGCAATCATCAAATCCACTAAGCAACTCAATACTCAAAGCAAGGGTTGAACTGCTGCCATAAAAAGAACATATGTGACCAAATTTGACTGAGAGACTGCCAATGGATTTTTTAAATTTTTAGTTTTTACATGTCATATGAAAGCAGGGAATCATAGCTTCAAATTGATGTATTAGTTGTTCAGTTTTGGAGATATGGCTTATAGAGTAATGTCTTGCAGAAAACAGCGAGTTGAGAAAACAGGCTTGAAAGGTTCACTTCTGCTTAAACATTACACCTAGCTACATGTTTAAGGATGTATTAGTCTGCCTGTGCTATTAACTCATTTTGGATAAAAAAACCAAAAAAAGGTTTTTCTCCGCTGGTGAAATCTGGTCACATATGCTAAGATGGTTCTTTAGAGGTTCTCTAATGATTCTTCTGCTTAGTTTAGCCACCTTTAATGCATCGTTATATAAAGCACCATAGTCAAATTGTGCCAATTCTTTTCACATATAATTTATGTCATGCACCAGAAGAGGTTCCCTTATGTTTACAAGCCAAAGATCCATTTTAGAGGTATTTATGACCTTTTTCTTTTTTTAAACAGTTACAAAATTCTTCACATAAGCGGAAAAACTGAAATCCAAGTTCATACATACAAATGAAAATAAACCCATAACAGACAAACATTTATTCAAACAAAACAAACAAAATGTAAGCCAGCATGAAACATAAATACAAAAGGCAAACCTATAAAAATGTTTAGGCGCGAGGAGTCGACTGATAACAGCTGATGGACTCGTTTGGGGAGGCGGTTCCAGAGTGTATGGGACAAAATGGGTCAACTTAAAATGTAAGCCTGGAACGAGGCATGGATAAAGAGACCGTAGTCAGATGGTGGCATAGGGAAAATTGAGGAGTAGAAAACGGCTAATAACCAACATGAAAGCCAAACTATTTCTGACCGCACACATGCAACTTCAGACGCCACCTTTGCTCTCTTGCTCTCTCTCTCTTTCTCTCTCTCTATCTCCAATCATTGACACCATCGACTGTCAGAGGCTGGGTCAGTTGATGACCTCACTGTGTAGCCGCAGGCATTATTACATACATGGACATGCTATGGATCTCACAGGAAGAGTGAGTCAAGGATACACGGGTAGCAATGGAAATGCATTCCTGAGAGATAATCCTAAACGAGAATGCGGGAACAGTGGTTGTGAACAGTGGTTCTCTGCTTGAAAAAAGACCCCCTAATACTGCTTGACACACACACACGCACGCACGCACGCACGCACGCACGCACGCACGCACGCACGCACACACACACACACACATACACGCACATTTTCTCACATGATACAAACCAACACAGAAATGCATACAAACAGATACACAGTACACACTATGTGCACTTTGTGCAGTGCCAGTTACTAATATCCCGGTATACACATATAGATACTGGACACGTGTGCATGCTGCCACAGCTGACCAACATTAGTAATAAATTGCATGCTGCCACAGCTGACCAACATTAGTAATAAATTCCTCATGCTTTGACAAGATGCTGGGCAGACTCTCGCCCTGCCAGGCACTGAAGACCCCTTTCATTGTCCCATAGGTTTTACATTACAGCCGGGGTTCGGGTAAGTCCCGAAGAGCTCAAGATCCCACGTCAGTCCCCCTCTCTCTCTCTCACACACACACACACACACACACACACACACACACACACACACACACACACACACACACACACACAGTGCACACTTGTTTCCTCACACACATGACACACGTTCCCTCTTCATAGCTTTGCTCCTAAACAATTTGCTGCGGTGAAAATTGTAGCTACCTACCATCTTATCTAAAAAAGAGTTAATGTAAAAATAAAAATCACACCTGTGTGAAGTGAGCGGTGCAACTATACATTTATTGTTAGTTACTGTACTGTGGTCTGTAGTATACTGTTTTGTAGTGTACTGTGCTCTCTACCGTACTTTGAAAAAAATATTCGAGAAATTAGTTACCATGTGGGGGTCCTCGGGGGGGGGGGGGGGGGGGGGGGAACATCCCGACCCCCAGGAACGTGCCCAGGGTGCCGGCCCGGTGCCGCCCGTGTCTGAAAAGGTCGTGAAATGACAGAGTTACCGTGTGAGAAATTACGTGTGGGGGTCCCTGGGGCGTTCCCGGAACATCCAGACCCACAGGAACGTGCCCAGGCAGGGCTCGTACTGTAGTGTACTCTGTGCCACTTTAGGTGTTTGGTGTTGTAGCAGTCTGTGCTCGTACATACATACAGACACAGAGACAGACATACAGAAACACATAGCTGCATATTGGAGCGGAGGCACCGCTCAAAAAAAAAAAAAAAATTGAATCTGGGGTGTGAATGAACACCGATAATGATGATGATGAACACTACAGTTTAAGTCGAATTCTTTAGAGGGCTTTATATTAATTAATTATTAACTTATTCTAGCACAAAGGGCAGTGGATTGTCCATTTTTACGAATCCTTTTATTTTGATTATGACTCTAGTGGCCAACGCAGCCAGTAGGCTATGTTATGGAAAGAAACACAAAACGGTGTGTCACTGTTACATGTCAGCACATGTTTTTTTGTTCTCTACAAATGAAATTGTTGGCCTCTTGCCATGCCAGCTGCCAAGATCCTAAACACTGTACACAAGTCCCGTAAATGTTGAGGTGAAGCTAGTCGATCGTGATCGAGGCACTCCTCTCCGTCGCAGAAAACACCACTGCTGACCTACAGCGATGAGCCCTGCATTCCTCCTTGTTGTTCATACTGTATTAGTACAAGCATCCTATTTAAGGAGCATTCAGTGATTTGGGTGATTTGGAAAAAAACCTGGTCCGCCCGGTAACAAGATATGCACATGCACACGCTCTACAGTGGAGAGACACGCAACAGGCCAACGGCACGCACGCCAAGGCCCGCTCCGCTCGATCCTGATTCGGAGGAAGGGCCCCTCTATCCTGATTGGATGAAGGCTTTCTCACCCAACACCAAAGCTGGAACTAGGGTTTTTTTTTTTTTTAAGATATTTTTTTGTGGCTTACGCCTTTATTGATTTTTTAAGGGACAGACAGTAGGCTGACAGGAAACGGGAGAGAGATGGGGGGATGACATGCGGTAAAGGCCGTGTCGGGTCCGGGAGTCGAACCCGCGGCACACCGCGACTGGATCACCAGTCCGGTGCCCAGACCATTACGCTATGGCCTGGGCCGAACTAGGGTTTTTTGACCCCTGCGGTTCACTGGGGATAGGGAGGAACTAATTATATGGTCAGCACACTCTATAGTAGGGAGGATTTTCACAAAAAAAAAAAAGAAAAAAAAAAAGTGATATTTGTATTACCGTAAGTGAAATCACTGAATATACCTTTAACCATGCACTTTAGCACTGCCTTACCTGTTTTGGGAATTTCATTACAGGCACAAATTTACACACATTTTCCTATTTCCCTGCTGACAGGCGCCGCCCCCCCAGCCCCCCACCCGTAGAAGGATCACCCTCCGCGCCCGACTTCCATCTCCTGAACACGGCAAATTGTTTTCATGTAGACGCTTGGCCAAACCAGATGCACCGCAGTGGATTTGAACTCCTAGACTCACTCCAAGCCGGTGGCGGACACTGGACAGGTACGTTATCCCTACGCCACCAGCGCGCCCTTTATTCCTACATTTTCATTCTGGGCGGGAACCCCTTTTGGTGACCCTTCAGGACCACCAAGAACAACAATGTTTCATGAGATGATGGATGGTGTCTTGGCAGACACATACAGCACAACCTTGGCAGTGCATACTGACTATTCCAGATGAAATCAACATCTATAAATAGACCTTGAGTTATTTATTGCCCGTACGTCATCATTCCTGTTGCAGATATGGCCTTGTGATGAGAACAGTGATTTGTGGGGTGGGGAAATTCACACTTGCATTGTTGTGTGTTTGGGGTGGTACAGTAAGAGATGGCATCGCTACACAGTAAATACTCTGTAAATACTGTGTTCATTTATAGTTCTTGAGAGTGAGTGTAAAAACAGACCCTTATGGAGCCATACATAAAACAGAATCTATTGTACAGTATTTATACCGTATTATGGGAGTCAGATGAAGGAAATCCCTGTAGTTGTTGTTTTAGGAACCAGGAACTTTAATGGCACACTTGCACGCTTGTTCGCACACGCACGCACACATGCACGCACGCACGCACGGCTGTAGTCCTGCACCAGAATGGCAGGTGTCTCAACAGGTAGTTCTAGGACCAGACAGCCAGGAAGTGTTGCGCACCTGGTGCAGTCTCTCAGTCCATACACTGTCACCAGCATGACCAGCACTCTGGGATAAGCCCAGTTCTATACGTGCCACTCTGAGCTGTGCGTGCGTGTGTGAGTTTGCATGTGTGTGTGTGTGTGTGTGTGTGTGTGTGTGTGTGTGTGTGTGTGTGTGTGTGTGTGTGTGTGTGTGTGTGTGTGTGTGTGTGTGTGTGTGTGTGTGTGTGTGTGTGTGTGTGTGTGTGTGTGTGTGTCTCCATGTACCGCATCACATTTGAAGGTTGCTTTATTGTGTCTAGCAACACAACCAGCAGGAGAGTTCAGTTATGTGTGTTTGTGCGCGCGTGTGTGTCCTGAAATGTCCTTAAAGTACAATACGACGGAATAAAACCTCAAAGGTCTGTCGTGTTTATTTGGATCTCGGGGATAATAATGGCAACTATGAAATATCATCTCACGACATCAAAATGACCACAAAACAGTGAGCGTGTCCCTGAAAGGAAACTGCATCTTTTGTGAAAAAATATTTGGATTACCGTCCACAATCCAAAAATGCCTGGAGAGGATTTGGAGATTTGGAGCTTTTAATCTTCCCTTTTGTTTGAAGAAGCCAGGCTCGCCTCTGAGTCCTCGTCCTGTCCTCCTCTGGACACTGTCTGCTGGCAGGCATGTGTCCCATGATCTGGGCCGAGGTGGGCTCTGTTCTGGGTGAGAGGACACGCTTAGGTCTCTGACTGTCACAATTATTACATAATGGCCTCATCACAATTATTTGAGATAATCGCAACTAATTGTTTCCATGTTGACAAAAATATCTTCAACTATTTGATTTCTTTGTATATTTAAGTTATTTGTCATATACTGCCCTGTGCAATTTGTGTTTACGAAGCCTAAAAGGCACACGGAAATACAAATTGCAACGTTACAATGTTCAATGCAAAAAACACAATAAAATTGTTAATCGCAATTATTTGTGTGACAATTAATGGTCAACTTAAATTTGTAATTGTGACAGCCCTAGACACGCTCTGGGTCCCATTTATAGTAGCACAGCACATGGGTTGGTAGAGACTGATGCTCTGGATATATACCTACTGTATCTATTGTTGTTTTAGGGGACTTCCTGTTTGAGGTGTGCGGAGTAAACGCATGCTCAGCCTGCTCATACTTGTGCACTTTTATTTAGTTTTTTAACCACTTAAACCCCATATACTTAGTTGTACATCAAATAGCTAAATACAGACGATCTATTGTCTCACAACGCAATGATATTTTAGAACTGCAATATTTTGTTTGCCTATTATGAAATGCCCAAAATAGGTACGCCATAGGGTTCTTGAATACTCCGGTGTTGATTGGAGAATGGAAACAGGTGTGTACTGAGGTAAAGCTGAGTGTCTAGGTGAAAGAGGTAGGACGGCGCAGTGGATTGTGCCCAGGAACTCCAGAAGTTGAAGGTAGAGTTGAAGGGTTCGAACCCGGGTTAGAAACCGTAACACATTGTGCAGAATGTCCAATTTCAAGTTTATAAATATATAAAAATCTTTCGAAAATAGCAATTCTACAAGCTCACAATGTAATTGTAACCATTTAATGACTCTAAAATGACTATCTGTTGGAATAAAAACCTTCAACATTCAAACTGTTAATTAATGGTTAAGATGAGAAAACGTTTTTATTTTTATTATTCTTTAAAGTAATTGAAATGTGAAATCAAGTTGTTATTGGGGCCTAAAGTCCCACACTACTCCCAACCAGATTGGGAGTAGAGAATCATGTCCACACTGAGACTTATATCTGTCTGGTCAAGCCAAGGTGAGAGCCAGAAGTGAAACAGAGCCAGCCTTGATGATTTGTGTACTTTTCTTGATGTCAAAACAGTAATCCATTAACTATCAAGTGAAAGCATGAAGCCTTTTTACAACACACATCAGCTCCCAGTACTTCCTGTAAGACTTGCCACACCCAAGACATGCTACTCATACACTGAGTTGGTGGTGCCCAGATTTTAACCCATGAATTTGTGGTGGCAAGAGCTCTACCAACTGAGCTAGCCACTAGCCAGACGCAATCTGTGTTTTATTGTAAACAGCAAAATCAACAAGAATTGCAAGAATAGCAAATCTACAAGGATACTGCAGTTTCAAACTGCAGTATCCTTGTAGATCCTTGTAGACAAACTGTTTGTGACTTCTGAGCTTAGAGATTGTTATTTTTGCATGTCATAAATTCATAATCCTATGACAAAAGAATACAATAGAGCTTAAGTGGTAAATTAATAGATAACTAGACATTTTGTGCATCAAGCTATTAAAATATATACATACTAGAATTTCGCGGCCGCTTTGCGGCCGCTCATCCCAGAGTTACTTTGCCGCGCACTATGGGAAGAAGGAAATTGCGGGAGTTGACTCCACATGTAGTAACGGATGGGTTATTAGTTATTATTATGTGTCCTTATTAGTGTAGTGTAGTCAACACGTTATGGCTCATACACACTGCCCGGTATTTCCTCCGATTATGCTGTCGGGGAGCATTTTTGGCGCTGGCCGACAAAACCCCTGATCTGACGTTACTGGTAGATCGTGATCTACCTTTTGGGCACCGCTTAACTCAACCTTTTTTGTTCCAGGGCACACTTTTCATAGCCTAAAAATCTCGGGGCACACCTAGATATACGGTTTGTGTACACTGTATATATACCGGTGTGTATATAATAGTAAATATATATATTATATATAATATATATATATATATATATATATATACATATAGAATATTAGTGGTCCATGACATGAAAATGTTTGAGAACCACTGCTGTAAAACAACATTGGACAATGATGTTTGACAGTCAGCAATATTGTTGCTTATTCTAGATTTATTTTCTGACTTGATCTGGCCTGTTAACATTTTCATAGACCTGGTTGCTTGTTTCCCTCTCAGTCAATGTGGCAACCCTGGTCAATGCCGTGTTGACTGTTCTGTATGATGATTTAGCTTAGCACACAACAGCTAGGAGGATGCAGCAGGCGTCATGTTTAACAGTATTTTGCGCAATTCATATCCCCGAATTTATGGATATGGACTTATGGCTCCATCGCTGCCTCTTTCTTTAGTAGAAGTAGAAATTTAACATGTTGCTGACTGTTTACGGTACCTCCCTCTCACACGCACGCACGCACGCGCACACACACACACACACACACACACACACACACACACACACACACACACAGCTGACGTCCTCTCCCACCAACGTCAGCTGTTCATTTATCTCCTTATTCATACACGCTTTGAGCTGAGAGAAGCTATAAAGCGCCTTTTAAATATGACAATGCTGTATATATATCAGCTGCACAGTTCAGGCAAGTGTCTGTGGCATATGTAACTTTAACAAAATAGTTTTGCCAGCTTAAATCCGCGCGGCAGTGTTGTGTGTGTGTGGGACACGGGGTAGTGTGTGTGTGTGTGTGTGTGTGTGTGCGTGCAATCAGAAGTACTGGCAGTAGCGAAATAACAAACGCAATCTGTCTAATCGTAGTAGTTAGGTACAAACCAAGTAGTTTCTAAGAACAATGTTAATGTAACTAAGACATTCGCTGAGCGACCTATATTTTAAATGCAGAGATTTAGAAGGAACTAGAAAAAGTGCCCTTCTGGGCACAGGTCTCCACCAGGATAAGTGGCATTTCTTCCTCAGCCTAGTGGGAATATGCGTGCACAGTTTCATCGCAATCGGACGCTGCATTGAGGAGTTGTGGCGATTTGTACAAAGCGGGCTACTCCTGAAAACTGTAGGAGCCAATCGTGGCCAATCAGGATGGAATATGAGAAATCAAACAAACCTGTCTTGATCACATGACTATGGAGATGATGTGTACCGATTTGCGTGAAATTTGGATAAAATCTGAAGGAGTAATAATAGAAAATGTGTTTTACATATGTCGGCCTCCTGGTGGCGCTATAAAGAGCAGATGTGAAAAATTCCAGGCAAAGGTTTTTCCTTGGCCTCTAGGGAGTTGGCATACAAAGTTATCCACAGATCCGTGCAGTTAGAGGTAAAAACACTTTTCGGCCAGTTATAGCGCCACCTTGAGGCTGAGTTGAAATTGTTCATGTGGCATTTCGTCCTCGGCCTAGTGGGAATGTGGGTGCACAATTTCACGGAAATCACGTGATGTGTTCATGATTTGCAGCATTTTGTTTGAAACTGAGCACTCCTGTGAACTTTGGAAGCCAATCTTAACCAATCAGGATGGAGTCTGAGAAATCTGAAAGACCGGTTTCGTTGAATGGCTCTAGAGAGACTGTGTACCAATTTGCGTGATGTTTGGACAAAATCTGTAGGTGTACTGTGCAAAAACTTGTTTTGCACAAAGCGGCCTCCTGGTGGCGCTATAACAGGCCGTTCTGGAAAGTTTGGGGCAGAGGTTCATCGTTGGCATCCAGGGAGTGTGTGTGCAAAATTTGGCATCGACCGGGTTAACGGTGGCCGAGATTAGCTGCTCACGGACACACGGACGGACACACGGACGGACGGACACACACACGGACACACGGACGGACGGACGGACGGACGGAGTGCAAAACATACTCTCCCCCCATGCCTTCGGCCTGGTGGAGACAATAAGCTAAATGGTGAGGCGACTATAGGTAAGGTTTCTCTGCGGAGAGGGAGAGGCATAGGGGAGATCACATTACAGCAGCCAAAGAGGGAGGGGGGGCTGAGAGCTAGTGACGGGTGTGGCTTGGTTGAGTTGGTTGAGTTTTCATTGGCTAGTGGCCACAGGCCACATGGGCACATCTTTTCATTGGCTAGTGACACACTTTTGCGCCACGTGACAACTTCTCCAATATAGAATAGATAATTGTACTGTTGATGCCAACCATGTTAGATATGTCCAAGCTGTGACCTGGTTGAGTCAATGCTGGATCACAAAGCCCCAGTTCACGGCAACAACACATGTACATTTACATTACGATCTGTGTACTTTTCTTGATATGAAAAAAGTACTCCTTGATCTATCAAGTGAAAGCATGAAGCCTTTTTACGACTCCTAACAATGCACTAGACTGTTGAGCACCACACATACCATTGGTTACCTGGACTTGCCACACCCAAGCTCATACGCTGAGTTGGTGGTGCCCAGATTTGAACCCATGAACTTGTGGTCCAAAGGCGAGAGCTCTACCGAATGAGCTATCTGGACACAATCAGTTGTTTTATTTTAAACAGCAAAATCATTCAGTGTTTTTAATAACAATAAGCGTTTTTTCAAACTGCTCAAAATGGCGGAAAATCAGAGCGGAGCTTACTGGTCAAAGTGTCAGAAACCGAAATTGTTCGGCATGAAGAGACACATGTGGAAACAAGTGCCATGGCTTTTGGCCAAACCAGGCATGGTTTCTTGCATATTTCATTGGCTCATAAAAGCTTCACTTTTATACTTAAAACCAAACGAGACACCAGTTTTTTTTTATATTGGTCCAACATTAACGTGTAACAGGTTTCGTGCATTTTGATCAGAGTTGCCAGGAGGAGATTGATTTGAACTGTTTTTCATATAATTCAAAATGGTGGGAGTTCAAAAGTCTAAACACGAAGTTCGGAATGAGGAGAAGCATATGTGTATCAAAGTTTTATTGCCAACAGACAAGCGATTCATGAGCTATGCCTGTTCAAAGTTTGCATTAGCGCCACCCTTTGGCCAATGGCTGAGGGCTTCGCGCCCTCACCGTTTGGCATAGCCCTCTACTAAATTGCCACGTTTTGCAAAAAACGGCTGCACGTGCGGTTCAGCCAGAACTGTTAGTTTTGGCGGAAGAAGGAGAAGAAGGGAGAATCCTTCTATACCATGGCTCTTCAACAGGCAGTCCGGGTATTCCTAGGGAGTAGGTCCTCAGAGTTTAGTAACTGAAATGTACTATCACACAAATCTTTGTATGATAGCACTAGCATCCATATTCTGCCGGTAATATTAACCAAAAATAGCAGCTCTACAACCTTACAATGTGCATTGTGATCCTCCAACAAAATAATAAGAAAGATACAACATATTAATACAATCATAAAAACATTAATTTAGACAGCATGACACAATGATGCTATATCTTTGAAATCTATGAATATTTTGAATACATTTTTTATGGCTTCATCTCAAAGGGTCCTTTGCCTGAAATTTTTTGAAGACCCCTGTTCTATACGATAAAAAAACACATGAGTCTGAATTAATTCTCGACATCAAGTCAGGCCTACAAACACAAGGCATAGGCGAGAGAGGCATTTCAATTGCTGTCATCCACCAAATCCCTTCCTATTAACATAGAACGGCAGCTCTATTACACCTACAAGACGTCTCTCAGCACCTGCTTAACGAGTCCAGGAAGCAGAGCATCCTGCACTTCCCTCTCTAGTCTGTGCCTGGCTGCCTGCCACAAAACATTGTGTTGACAATAGTAATACTAATGCTAGTTGAAAACCTTGTATTTCCAAATTTTGTGTTTGTGTTTGTTTTCATAAATTAACCCCATTATAATAATAATGATCTAAATAACTTAAACTTGGTTTATCAGTGGTTCTCAAACTTTTTCATGTCAAGGACCTCCAAAATTACCACCGACAAAATGTTTTGTTCCAGGGACCCCAAGAAGCAAAGCTTCGATTTTTAAATGTTAGCTTAAAAAAAACAATATATATATATAATTATACAGTATATATAAGTTTGGTGCAGTAAGTTGTCCGTCTCTGTTCCCTGGAGTGTGCACCCTTCCTTGGAAGGTTTTTCTCTTTTTTATATATATATATATATATATTATATATATATATATATATATATATATATATATATATATTCAAAGATTTCAAAAGTAGTAGATCTACAAGCTATGAGCTTGAAAGTCAAAGTATAAAATAATGGTTAAAGTGGTTAAAAGCCAAAGTGGCACAGATGCATTCCCAGTCTAAATCAGTTAATGTCCTATTTTATACTTTTTATACTCTGTGTTGTACAAAAGTAGCAAACAGCTGTTCCCACGAGATCACAACAATTCCTCGACTCAAAATCAGTTTGGAAGTCAATTGGAATCTTAGACGAATGAAAATTCGACTTACCATAATTTTATATGGCTTTTTGACAATAATCAATTGGATTGATACCAATTAAACCGCAACTACTATGACTTTTAGTATGGTGTTCTAGTGACTTCATTGAAATGGTCTGTGAAGAAAACAAATCTGGTACAATTACTTTGATTTTGAGGTCCAACGTGAGCTAGTTTACCTACTTTCTTTTTTTTTTGTAAAAATATGCACGTCTTAAACACATCCAATCATCCCCAAATGGGAATGGAAGAGAACTATAGTACTGGCAGTAAAAATGGAGTGCAGGAAGATCGGCCTCAAGCTCAATGGCAACTACCTCGAGCACCTCCCGTTGGCAATGACAATGGTTTTGTCCTCCGTGTTAAATGCCAATACTTCTGTTTTGTTGAGGACTTCAAATATTTTGGTGCCTGGACTGCATCAACGGAGCAGGATGTGAAGGTCCAGAGGGCAGTTACCTGCCCTGGAATGCCCTACATGGGATGATTAGAGAGTGAAAATCTGACATGGGAGATGACCATAGACTGTAAAAAATATGGACAAAGCGTTCCCCGGGTCTAACGATCCGTTTGGGCCCAGCTGGCCATTGGCTGGCTCCGTTTGGGCCCAGCTGGCCATTGGCTGCCCAGACAACGAGGCGGGACTTCCCCCCCCCTTCTTCTCCGTTGGTTTTTATTTTGACTCGAGTGGGTGGGGACTCCCGATCATAGACTGTAACGGTAGCCACGCCCCTCAGAACATACGCGACTTTATGGTCATTTATTTTATAAATGGGACCATCATTTTCCAAAAATAATATTATGACATTAGAAATGAGACTTTAAACTAGTGACTGGAAGCAGAAAGTATTCATGACCATGTTTATTAAGGTAATACAGTCTAGGTGAAGTTGGGCCCAAATACATGGACTTCTATGGGGCTATGGGTTTTTTTAGGTCCAGTGACAGCGCCACAACAGGCCATTATATGAACTTTCAGGAGTTTCAGGCTTCACAAAATATCTGTCTGACTGCCCCCCTGGAGATGACCTCAAGAGGCGGCTGTTCGTAGCTACAGTGGAGTTAGTACTGCTGCAAGACATGGACGCTTACAGTACAGCAGGAAAAGGCGCTTGATGGTGTCGCTGTCGACACAAGAATGCTATGAATGGCACTTGGTGATGAATGGGCGGACAAGGTCAGAGAGAGAGAAGGATGAGGCCGGCTGGGTGTCCTGAAGGCTGGACCCCACGACTGACACAGACCCGAGTAGGCAACCCGCGCTGGCGGAGCTCTGCACTTTTCTTGTTCACACTTGGGTTGTTGAGTGTGTTTGAGGTGGAACATATAGAGTTGGTGTGCTACAAAGTAAAATCCTCAGTATCATGTCATTTTGACATTTACCTATGAGTGGTAAATGTCATTGTGGGCTTGGTATTCACATGTTCATTAGATTAACATGGGATGCGTTATTTTTGGATAGATGACATGTCAAAGGCAAACTGTCAAGTGACATGCTGTTGATTTTAGCATTTGCATCAGCGTTCTGTTTTCTCGCTTCATAATTGAGTCATTTTTGTGACATTTGAACTTTGAAGATGGCAACATCAGTCATCGCGCCATTTGACTGACATTGACGTTGACGCCTACTTTGTCTCACGTTAACTGTGCATTTAGTTTAACACCTTTAGGGTAAGGGGATCGCATTTCTCATCGCCCCGTTCCCCACATCGTCATTTACAAGACACGAATTTGCCGAATGAACCCTTCTGTGTGGTATCTTGAACTGTACCAGAGCAACAAGAACGACATAACCGCGGGGTCTGTAAAAGAAGAGAGCGGGAGAAAGAGAAACAGTCTTGTTTGCGTCTTATTCCTTGAGTAAGTGTACGTTGTCTTGGGTGGGTGGGTGAGGTGGGATATTTATAGGTTTCCCTTCATACCTCTATGATGCACGTCAGCTTAGAAAAATAACTGCTTTCACTTTGATTTGATGGATTGCTGAGAGGAGCTTCTGCTGTTTCAATACAAACAGCCCTAAATCAAACTTGTCACCAATTTCCGGATTTAACGAGGAATCCCCAAAACTCAGAGGAGAGAAGACAAGCGTTTTATTATGTGCAGACTCTTTCTGTTTTTCAACATACACGATAAACATCTAAGGACATTTGTCCCTTTTGTTACATAAACAGATTGTCTTGTGTAATTGTATGCATGTGTTATCTACATCGACAGAATTGACTTTGACTTTCCGAATACATTTACATTTATGCAGAGGAATATCAGAATTAGCAACACATTTCAGAATTTCTCCACGAGTAAACATCCAGACTAATCTACAGAATGTTCTTTTCAAACGTATAGCTTTTGGTAGTAGTTACGCTGAAAAAGAAGTCAGTAATTTAAGTGGATATGGCTGGATGGGGGTGACCAATGTGTTTTCTGTCAGAAGGTCACAGGGGTTAAGTCAAGGTTCCCCGGGTGGATTTACAATCCAGCTGGGATATTGAACTCTCTACTCAAAACATGAACTGAGCTCTTCAACACTCTTTACCAGTTTTGTAACTGTTGTTACATCCATGCCATGGATAATTAATGGTTTTAGGTTAGTTATTATAATTTTCAGCCACAAGCTTCCTGTATATCTAATCAAATCTATAATCTAAATGCAACAACGCGTTCATTTAATTCCTTGGATTAGAATCCTTGGTGAACTGCCTATAAGCATAATGTTTCCTTGTGTCATGTGATTTCCACATGTTAAAGTTTGGATTTATTGTATTTGGAAAAACAACTCTCGACCCACTAACCCATTCCTTATACCCCTGACGCCTCCCTTCGGTGACCCGTTTTGGTTGTATAGTAATCAAGACTCTAATCTAATATAGGGTATTCAATTCATCATGTTTTTTTTTTTAAATGCTAAGTAATAACCAACAAATTACCGACAAGTTATTTTATCTGTGAAGCTTCCTGTTTCTGGTGGTGGGCTCTGCAGTGGCTGAGCGTGGGCTTGTCTGACCACCTGGAGCCCATCATGGCTGCCACCGTGGGGTCTGGCAGCTGCACTGGTGCAGTCTGGGATACCGGATCCCCCGGGCCGATGACTCTGATGAATCTGCCTGCTCCTTGCCCTGTGGCCCCCACCAGATCCATCCTGCTGGGAAACAAGTGTGTGTGACTGGCTCAGACCAAACAGCGCTGAACACACCCACAAAGACACACACACACACACACACACACACACACACACACACGGATGCACATTTGTGAGCATCCGAAGGCACTTGGCCTTGCATGAGTCTTGCTCATGGACATACACATGTGTGTACACACGCATATGTCACACTCATCAGTATACACACACAACACATGCATGTATTTGAACACCCACAGGCACAACATACGTAAACACACATAAATAATATCCACTGACAATAACATGCACAAAGAAACACACGCATCAAACGCATCGCATCGCACGCCACACACACACGCACACACACACACACACACACACACACACACACACACACACACACACACACACACACACCGTGGCCCCTGTTGCTCTCCACACCATTAATACCAATTGGCCTCTCTGTATGGCTACAAATACCTTTCACATGCTTCTGGCATCTTCCAGGCTCATTTTAAACTCCCTGGCCACAACAAAAGCACGCCAGCCCTTGTACTGGGGACTCGAAAACCACAGGATACTCTGTCCGAGTTATTTGCTAACATGATTTGTGAAACTTTTGAGACCACAAGGCAGACTGCACAGGAGTGTGTGTGTGTGTGTGTGTGTGTGTGTGTGTGTGTGTGGCTCTCTCCATGTACCACATCACATTTGAAGGTTGCTTTATTGTGTCTAGCAACACAACCAGCAGGAGAGTTCAGTTATATGTCAATCCAATGTGCAGGGAGGCCAATTGTCAAAATACCCGTTAGAGGGTGAGGTGTTTGCACTTGACACATTGACAGGATTCGAGGAACTGGAATCTTGGAGGATGCAGTGGAGACTGTATGTGTACCATTTCAGTGTAAATACCGGGCGTTTGCAGTTAAGTGTGGTTTACAGTTCATCATACGGCGGTGCTGCAAGGCAAAACTAGCCGATCTACTATTAAGATTTTAAACATGTTTGTACAAATGTGACTCTTTGATACAGAGACAGTCACAGCGGCAAGAAGTTCAGGAGATTTTTTTTAATCCAAAATGAGTTAACCCATTCTGACCTGAGATCAGATTCATACGAGGTTTTCCACTGGACACACACTGGTCTGATGAACCCATTCTGACCTGAGATTCTAAAAATGTCAGTCGTTCTTCGATTTTTCAAAAATGGCAGACCTACAAGCTCGTATCGCGCCACTCAGTGGCGCAATATGACTTGAGCTTGTAGATCTGCTATTTTTCAATAGCTAAAGCATAACATGATGCTAACACCAAAATGGGTGCCCGGTCAGAATGAGTTGATAGCACAGGCAGACTCTTGACATACTAGAGCATGTCTGAAATAAATGTCAGAGCTGAAGAAAATGAAAGCTGATGAAATAAATGCTTAAACGTGTACTGTAGGTGTAATGGTAAGAGTCCACAGAAGTGAACCTTTCAAGCCTGTTTTCTCAACTTGCTGTTCTTTGCAAAATTGCTCTATAAGCCATATCTCCAAAACTGGTTGGTCGAACTGGACAACCAATATGTCAATTTGAAGCTATGATTCCCTGCTTTCATATGACATGAAAAAACAAAAAAAAAAAAAAAATATCAATGACTTAGCCTCGGTCAGAAGTGGTCACAAATTCTAAACGCTCAAAATAGCGATGCCAGGGTGAAAGTTGTTAAAGCCAGGGTGAAAGTTGTTAAAGTCCCTAAATTCTAACAAAAACTACTTCACCCATGGACTAATTATGTAGATTTTATATTGAGGTACTGAACAAACTCTACTTTATGTTTTGGCTACACAATCCAACAATCTAAATTTAGAGTAATTTACAGTGTTTATTATGTTTATTACACTTTTTAGCCGATTTTAGCCAACACTACAAAGTGACCTACAACAAGCCCAACTATAGAGTAGGCTTCAGATCATAGTTCACCAACATGACAAGCAACCAACCATTAAGTATTGATTGATCTCGTTTTCAAGGGGATCCGCACATACACAATACATATACAATACGTACATATATTTAGAAAACAAAACAAAAGAACACAGAACAGACACACAAACAGGACAGGACAAAAAACTAAACAGAACAAAATACAACACAACAATATGCAAAGCACATGCATGAATCATTGCGTTATAGATCTGTTACTGTACGATAGGCTTACTGATAGTTAGTGAAAGCATGAGCAGGAACTCTCAAGGTGAGAGGACAGCAAAGCTTTAAACAGTCGAAAATATGTTATTGACCGACCAAATATAACGAGGAAGATAGTCAGAAGGAGCTTTGAACCTAAAGGATTTATTTTCTACAGATGTAGATACTCTTGGAACATCAACGTAGACCTGTGAACAATGTCTCAGTTGATGTACGACGAGGTATTTGACGTGATCAACTCTATGCAGTTGCGTAGACAAGTGATAATTATTTTTGATTTTGGATGCAAGGTTCTGATTAGTCCCGAAAACCGTGTTTTGTTTTGTTTCGTTTATTAGCAGAAAGCCCATAGTTTGAGATGATTGAAATGTGATTGTAATATTGACTGCATTTGTGATAAGGTACTGTAGTTTCCGATGTGAAATGTAAACCGCACGAGTTACTTCAGACATTTGGGCTAAAAGTATAACTTTTCCTGAGGACTTTTTTGTTTCCATTGTGGTCCTACAGTATAAGCCAGGGTTTTCAACTGATTGTGAACGAGGGACAACCACCCTGACTTAGAATCAACCTGGGGACCACTGTTGTGTTGGGTGGGGATATGAATATACGGATATACTAAGATTAGTGCTTTTTTAACACTTGCTATGCATCCCATGTGTCCCAACAGTGTGCACTGCTTCTCAACTAATGGTCCATTGACTACTAATAGTTTCTGCTACAAGTAAAGGGACCAAAGGACCAACGCCATCATACATACAGTAGACCATAATGTTGAGTAAACATGATTGGAAAATGTCATTTTCAATCAGCATTTACAAATCACAATGTGAAATGCATATTTTTGTTGACGCAATAAAAAGCACCGTCTCTGCTCGAGCTCTTTATAACTAAATGAGATGATCCCCAATTTCTCCTTGCTACGAAAAATTTACATGTCGTTGTTTCTGCGTTCTATCCTTCCATCCAGGCATCCATCCATTCATTCATTGAACCCCTCAATCTTTCAGCCCCGCCCTGGTCTCCTCCTGTCCCAGCAGACGCCCAACTGTTTTGTGTCTGGTGTGGTGTCGGCATCATGTCGCGCTTTACCTATTGAAAAATAGCAGATCTACAAGCTCATATCGCGCCACCGAGTGGCGCGATACGAGCTTGTAGGTCTGCTATTTTTGAAAAATCAAAGAGCGACTGACATTTCTAGAATCTGATCTCAGGTCAGAATGGGTTCATCAGACCAGTGTGTGTCCGGCGGAAACCTCGTATGAATCTGATCTCAGTTCAGAATGGGTTAGGTTAGGGTTAGTAAGGGTCAAACTAACGGGAGGTCGTACCAATGCCACGCAAACCGTACGTGTACAGGTATGCCCACAGAGACACCATCAGTACAACCAGACTTTGATTAGACTTAGCAGCCTGGAATTTCAGCCCAGCCACAAAAGTTGCACACATTGTCCACGCTCGGAGGATATTTTATCCATTATCTGTCCAGATTGGTAGAGATCTATCCATTTTGACCGCTAGCCCCTGGGGGGGGGGGGGGGGGGTGGTGTCTTTTGTCTTCAGGAGAGCAGACATTGATTGAATGAATAAATAGTTTATATTTCTATCTCTTTCAGTGAGATATTACAAGATATATTTTTCTTTAACATTTCATATCACCATTTTTATATTGAGCTTTTGGTCTTCATACAGAGGCCCATCATGACGTAACATGTCTATTTAATCAGACAACATGGCTTAAGATTGTCCATTCATTGTCAATGGGAATTACATTTTTTTTGTAGGACAAAAATGGACTGTAAGCCGATTTGCTCAGACACATAATGACGTAAATTCTCCATTCATTGTTAATGGGAATTTAATGTTTGTGTAAGACGAAAATCTACACTGGTAGCTGACTATAGGAGGGGCTAGCGCCCATCAACAATGTTTTAAAACTTGTTTGAAATTACCATCCATGAATTTGATGTCTGTGGTACGCAGGCTTCTGAACTGTCCACAGCCATCTTGTATCTTCTTCATAACACATTTTTGACACTACACCTAAGGTTTTTTTGTCCAAACTTCACACAAATTGGTACAAATTATCTCTGGAGTCATGTGATGCAGATCTATCTTTCAGATTTTTCATATTCCATTCTGATTGCCTATGATTATGAGTGACTTTGAAAATGTCACGGACTGAGTTCAAGACTTAAGGTCATTACACACTGGCGAATTGGCGACGCGATATATTCGTGCGAATAATTCGCATTTAAAAATAAACTATTGAAGTCCATGCAAGCTTCCACATCAGTGGCGAATGTGCGAATGTGCGAAAATGCGACCGTTTTCGCTTTTATTTGTTCGCTCTGGTGTCGTATTTTGCAGAGATTCGCAGGCGAACTGCAACATGCAATATTTCGCATTTTCAGATCGCTTATTCGCATCGCGTCGCTAATTCGCCAGTGTGTAATGACCTTAAGCCTGAGATGTGGTCTTCTGCTCTAGCTGGGATAGGGGGTGAAACTGAAAGCAGGTTACCAGGGGTAAAGACAAGCTCAGGGGCAGCAGAGGATACAGTAGGTGAGTGTGAGACGTGGGGAAGGGGTACACATTTAACTGGGCTGTGGAGGGTAAAGGGGAATGGAAGGGGGTGTTTTCCCCTCTAATGACAGGGTGGTAGGGCAGCTGGATCCTGTTTTCCAGGGCGATCGCGTGGAACATAGCCGGGCCACAGACAACGCTGTCTGTGGGCCCTGTGTTCATTAGTGGAGCAGAGCAGCATTGGTGCTGAACTGGGGGCGATTCACAAGCATATCAAGTTAAAAAGGAATGCCTAGCCACAGAGGGATTTTCCTATTGGGGCTGTAGAGGAGGTGGGGGGGGGGGGGGGTGTAGGGTTGAAGGTGGGGGTGGGGGTTTGGTAAACTTCAATTGAGGAAAAGGTTCTCCACACAAACTGGGAGACACTTGAAAGTCATCTTTCATTCAAACCTTTGACAAAAAAAAACCTATTTTACCCCGACCCCCCTACTCCGTCCCATACAATTCCAGACATTTTTTGAGGACTTTCACCCGTTTTCAGATGATGTGATCTTGGTCTTCTATGGCCTCTTTATCTGGCCTGTTCATCTTTTGATTATTGTGTGTGTGTGTGTGTGTGTGTGTGTGTGTGTGTGTGTGTGTGTGTGTGTTACCCCTATGCTCCGGTGTGCTGTGCCGTGGCACTGCTCCGTCGCTGGCTGGCTGACCCAGGCACGGTGCCAGGCGATCAGGTTTCACTCTGCTTGTGTTTGCTTCTCTGACTGGCTTGGCAGAAACCAATAAACATCGCCCCCACCCCACACTTCTCCCCTCTGTATCCTCCATAAAAACAGACCCATTCTTGCCATGCCAAACCATAGAATAAGGATGGAAGCGAATACAATTCTTCTCCTCCACCCCCCGCCCCCCCCGTCTCCCATCCCCTTCACCCCCCCCCCCCCCCCCCCCCACCTACCTTTCTTCCTGCAAGCTCCCCCCTCCCCGTTTTTCCTCTCTTACGTTGACATTCCTTGAATACCCGGAAGTATGCAGTGTGTGCAACCCAACAAACGGTAGAGAAAACTTCATTCATACATCACTGTAACCAGATATACCATATTTTACTCTGATGCCACCACCAGGCCCTGGCGGTCCATTTGTCTTTCGCTCGAGACCGCAGGGCACCTTTGGGGGTGGTCCTTTCGTGTTTGGAATCAGGGCCGCCTGCCATTCAATGTTTAAATCTGGACTCATATCTGGATTGAATTGGTGCCCCCACAGCCCCCGCTTCTCCCTCTCCTCATACCCCCACCTTGTTTGTTTCATGTGGTTTGTAGCCATAGAGGGCCGCATGTGGCTTGTATTGTTCTGCTCGCGGCTTTCGACCAGCTAACAGTGCACTCGTTGTCAGAATCAGAATCGGCACAAATCACAGCGTAGAATACATACGCAGGAATTTGTCTTGGTGGCTTTGGTGCACAGACACGATGACGGCATATACAGTAACACACTCTAGATGCTGACACATGGCACAAGTTTTAACCACTTGAACCCTAGCATTCCTATTCTGGGCGAACATTCACCGAAAGTATAGGCAATCTAAGCTTGCAATGCATTGTGAGCTTGTAGACTGGGTATTTCCGGTGAAGAGATTTGTGTAGAGGGGGACACTGAGCGCTGCGTGCACGCACGTGCACACTCACACGCGCACACGCACACACACTCATAGCTGGTGAGTAAAGGAGACGGTCAACAAATATATATTCACATTCAGCGTATGTGACAAATAAACACAGTTACATCGCTCTTGACTTCATTGTGTTGTGTTGGGTGTCCAACGGCAGTGCAAGCCGTTACACAATCAGTGCCGGAAGTGCATCAAAATAGAAGCTCCGGGGTGCCAGAGTTGTCTGATCGCTTTTACTCTGAAAGCCATGAACCGGAAACACTTTCCTAAAAAAGTTGGCTTTACAAAGAGACCTCACATCCCCGATCATCTTAATTAGATTTTTTACGCTCCAAAAAACGTTCATATTTTGCGGGAGAGACGGATGAGGAGCAGAAATGAAGCGCCAGCATATCGATCCATTCATCACCACGGAGAGCGCCTTGGATTAGGAGATACGAGACATTCTTTCCGCCGCGCTAACATGGGAGTCAATGACAAGCTAATAATTGCACTGAGCGTTAGCATACGGAAAGCGAAAAGCGAAATGCCAAAAAAAAAAAAAAAAAAATCTGAATATTCTTATCTCGCCCCGCGTCGCTGGGACATCGCTAGGACGTCTACAGACGTCGTAGGCACTAATATTTCGGGATCCTTATGACGGCCTCAGGCGTCGTATGAACTGAAACGGTTAAGCAATATTAATCAATACTGAACAACTACGTGATCCGTTCCCAGCCCTGTTCCCAGAACCGGCCAGCGAAAGACGCCTGTGTCTGCTGCCTCTGAGGAGCCATGTGGCCGCTTACACGCCCGCCCTGAGCATGGGAACATTTGTAAGCATGCAACCGAATACAGGCAAATTATTTACTTTATTTTAGCTTCGTAAATAATTTGCCTGAAACCGGTGTGCGGGCCATATCTCCTTTCATATATTGCCTTATTGGCCCAGCACCCACCGTCGATGTGCGTGTAAATAAGTATGCTCTGGAACATTTGTAAGCATATCATTAGCTGTCAATCGATTCGGCCCAATCATCAAAAGGTCTGGGGAAACTGCCCAGTGACGTCTGTATGTAGGACTGGTATCCCAGAAAAAAAAATTGTAGGACATGAAAGATACAGTGCAGCTGTAACACAAAACAAATCAAGATGATATGAGCCAATTCATTGTGCCAGGCTCACCATCAACCTAGAGGAATGAGAGGACACACTAACATTTGTATGGTACAAAGAAATTGAATGGATTGGAGCATCCTGATATACTGTAACATACATTTAGTCACACAAGATATCTTTCATGAAATGGAATTGTTCCAGGACATAATGTCTATGCTGATTGTTGATATGGGAGAGTTATTCATATCAGACTCAACCTTGGTTTACATTTGTCATTGGGCTATATTATAAAAAAGGATTGGTTAAGTACATTTTAACTTTTTTACTAGCTAGTGCTAAACAACATATTCCTAGAAAGAATTCAGAGGAAGATTATGGTTTGTTCATTGAGGCTAAAATCTGGTAAGTGTTATAGCCAATTTGTTTAGAGGTCATTTCAACAATAGAGCACCGAAGTCCTGACATCACTGTCAGTAGAGGGCGCCAGTCCACAGGTTCGTGTACTTTTTATTTGCATTGAATTCCCCATAGGGGATTTTAAATCGCCTCACATAAGAACTGTTTGAAAAATAAACCGATCATCCCGGCCTTTTCACTCATATGGATATGAAGCATCGACTGAAGGTGGAAAATAAATGTACAAATATACCCAAAGAGTAACAAAATAAGCGTTAGAAACGAGTCAAACAACCCGAGCAGCGACATTGCTTTCATATGTAGTTTCAAGGCTTTTGCGGCCAAATTAATTCCATTTTCTCCAGAAATTGGCTGTATCAAATATGAATGGACATCATTAACGACACACAGCCACCCCCCTGACAGAAAGGCCGGGATGATCGGTTTATTTTTCTAACACAGTTCTTATATGAAGCGACCTAAAATCGCCCTATGGGGATTACAATGCAAATAAAAAAAATACATGAACCTGTGTACTGGAGCCCTCTACTCAAAGTGACGTCAGACTTCGGTGCTCTATGTCTGAACTCCAGCCAAGATAGCAGGTACATTATACATATTACATATTATGAGCATGTGCACAGAAGCGCTTCTCCTGGCTTTGCTTGCACACCCGGTTTGACACTAGATCCTCTTCTCAACGATCCTCTTGGCCACTGGTTGTGATGCTTTCCATCATTGGTGATGCTCTCAACAACAGTTCAGTTTATGGATGTGAACAAAACTTAAAACAAACACCAGGGCCCAATAATACTAATTCCTGTGTCCCACTGACTGGCACTAAGACCACCATGCTCCTCAGTACACCTCAGTTCTGCCACTTAATCTGCCCACTATACCTGCTTTGATATGCCAATATCATCAACCAATGGTCATTTTAAAGATGGAGTACCGTGATTTTTGATTTTTTTCCAGTATTGCATGTGTTTATGAGGTGACAGTACTTCATTAGACTCCTTGGTGTGGTTATTACTGCATGTGCAATGATGTCTTCCCTTTGTATTTAGGGTTTCTTCTTGGAGGCTGAAACCTTGACTAACATGCCAATGAAAAAAAAACAGTGATATAGTGACATCACACTATCATCCTCTCCCCTAACCCCTCCCCCTTTATCATACAACAACAGCTTCAGTTCAGGTGGATCACCACCCATCACCTCCCACCAGGCAAACTAGGCATACTTAATGAACTGGTGGGGGTATCGACGTCATTTTAACAAATTCTGTAAACGTTTAAAAAAAAAATGCCTCATGTGGCTCAAGGCCACCAGACACGGCGCGCCTCCGTCAGGACGTCTGTGACATTATCACCCGTCACAATAGGTGATAATGACATACTGAAACACTGAGTATGCCAGTATGGCCATACTGGCCCTATGCGAAGGTGCTGATAACGGATGATTTCGCCGATCCAATGCAGAGACACTGGTCGAATGGGGTTCTTCATATACCGTACATGTTTCTGTGTGCAAATATGAAATTAAATGTACAGGAGGTGATGTCCATGCTGACACACAAGGCTGAAAACACATCCACAATTAATGCTTTTAACTTCAGTTGTGTTTTATCATCAAAATGTCTCATGTTATGAGAAGGATCTATGTAAACTGCACAGGGCTGAGTGGATTTGTTACTATGGTAACAGCATCATTTGACTGACCATTTCATAGTTATGCATCTCTAGCACATCTCTGTCCTCACATGTAATATCATTCATCTTTCCATCTCTAGCACTGTCCTCACATGTAATATCATTCATCTTTCCATCTCTAGCACTGTCCTCACATGTAATATCATTCATCTTTCAGAAATCATGGCTCAACTATTCTGTGACAGTCATCATCATGGATGTTAACTTGACATGCGAGAAGCTTCATGCCCAGAATTCTGTTGCATTGTGAGCAGATCTTTTCTTCTCCCTACCTGCCAAAGAGCCTTATCTCTTCATATCCTCAGTCTGACAGTACACCACCAAGCCTCCATAATGCCATGTTTGCTGAGCACATACTGTAGGGCAAACACATGCACAACATGCACTTTGGACATGTACTGTATGTGCACACATGAGTACTGTAGCTATGTGTGAGACACACACTCACACAGGCACACACATTGTGGGAAAAGGCGAGAGTACTTTATATGCACACTCGCGCGCACACACACACACACACACACACACACACACACACACACACACACACACACACACACACACACACACACACACACACACACACACACACACACACACACACACAACATGAAATGGTACCCTACCAGTTGGACAAGCTGTCATGTTCTCTGTAAAGCCAAAGACAATAGGGCTGTCAGTGCAGAGGAAGGCAACACAGAGGTATGGTAGATCCTGGACAGTCTGGCACGGCCTCTTTATTTGACAGCATGTAAACTATGTTTATCTTACTCACATGCAATTACGCCTGGCATTTGCACAAGCATTATGCTCAGTGTTTCCAAACCCAAAAGACCACAGGACAAAAAAGAACCAAAGTGTGTGGCCTCGTTTCAATATTTCCCCCTAATGGCTTTTGATGTGATTGTGGATTTGGTTACGGACACGAACAAGTTCTGTGTACTGAGGGGGGATTTTCTTTCTTGCCTCTCTGTTGGATAAATAATTCCCATTAATGAATTTTCAAGTGAATGCTTAACCGTCACAGTAGCCTGACCTCCGGTCAATAGCACCGTGAAACTCGCTCAGCCCCTCAAAAAAACCACATCACCCTACCCTCTTTTCCCAAAAAGCCCCATAAATCACTTTCAAGTAAACAGTAGTGACACGGAGCCCGATGTGTACTTCGATATACATTTAGGAGACCGCAAAGCCCGAAACCTGAGCCTCTCCTGTGTTTGGGAGACAAAACTGTAGTGAGACACTTTTTTAAGCATGCATGGGTTTTGGTGCAAGCGCTCTCTCTCTCACGCACGCACGCACGCACGCACGCACACACACACACACACACACACACACACACACACACACACACACACACACACACACACACACACACACACACACACACACACACACACACACACACACACACACACACACGCACTCTTCTTTTGGAGACGTATAAGTGAACGTTGTACACAGATGACATTGTGCTAATTTGTTCTTATTGTTACAAATTATGTTGTCGCGCTTAAGCGTGGTAATGCTACCGGTAACAATAACACAGACTTAGGGCTGGTGCCACTGTTGACTGGGCGCTGGCTAGCTAGGAGCAGTTGTTGCTGTTGGTCATGTTATAAACATAGCCCTAGGCAGGACATTTAGCGTGGCACTGCAGACAAATCTATTGGAAAAGCACATGCATGTGGCTTTACTGTATTATTCCCCATTATGATGTGGTCTGTGATAATTTAAAGTCTGTAGTCCGGTTCAGTCTATCCTTGTGATTTTTCTCCTTTGTTTTCTTTTTGATGTGAAGTGAGATGTATTTTGTAAGCCACTTTCCATCTCATTATTGTGAGGTCTGTCTCCCCCTCCTTCCATGGTATCTACTGCCTATAAGGTATGTGCCAGGCCGTTAACCATTTTCACATGGTGGCCATGGTTTTGCTCTTACATCTTACATTTGCTCTTCCATAGAGAGCATATAAATGACCACAACTTGTCTAATATTGTCAACAAACAAAAAAAACAACGTAATAGTACAAATGGGTTGTGTCTGTTGGAATTGAATCAAGAGATGGTTATTTGTCAGGGTATGCATGTGGCATCATCATACCCGGAAGTTATGCGGGAACGTCTACTGAGTGACAAAAAACTGAAGGTTACGCAGTAACCGTGGTTATATAACCGTAACATCTGCAATCATATCACATATGAGATAACATCCCAATTGTTCTATTTACAGAAAAATATAGAAATCTATATTTCTAGTATACATACACTCCCGTGGACTATGCCTTTAAGACCATGGGCAATGCGCAATGACGCAGGCGCGTTCTCGCGCAAGGTTATAAAACCCCCTGCGTCATTAGCTCTCCACCCATTTTCCTTTTCTTCTGACTACTTACAGAACCAAGCTGTGTTATCACTGAAGGGTAAAGAAAACTCGTCTAAATAGCTTCACAAGGACAAGTGGCATACACTTGGACCGAGAGGTGACTTGTATTATGCTCAATAGGTTAATTCAAACCACAGTTAAAACAACGCTGAATACGTTTTTCGTCACGGTTAGTGAAAAACTGAAGTGTTGAGCCAAACCGATAATTGTCCCGATAACATTCGGAACAACGAAGGCCAGGCAACTTGGTAAACGTGCTGTAAACACAAGCCAAATACTAACTAAGCTACGGCAGTGTTAGCATTGACTGTAAACTTGTATATATAGCTCGGGGCACTCCTGAGCTGGTTGCAACCGCTCAGCCCGTCCAACATGTGCTAGCTAAACGCAATACACAATAACTACGTTCTGGCCTTGACAGCCCATACAGCCAAACAGAAAAGTTGTCTAATTATTAAACAACGTTAAACTCACTTTGCCACTCGATTTGCCACTCACTTTATGCATTCACATTCCCTCTATACATGTACAGCAAAATGTTAGTGTGACATAGTCCTCAAGACCTCAGCAATACAATACACACAAAATAATAACAACTAGAAAAAGTGCCCTTCTGGGCACAGGTCTCCACCAGGATAGGAATGTAGGACATTGCAGCTTGCCTTCATCTGGTGGTTGGATAAAAGGGCAACAAAAGTAAATTATCCACAGATCCGTGCAGTTAGAGGTAAAAACACTTTTCGGCCAGTTATAGCGCCACCTTGAGGCTGAGTTGAAATTGTTCATGTGGCATTTCGTCCTCGGCCTAGTGGGAATGTGCGTGCACAATTTCACGGAAATGACGCGATGTGTTCATGATTTGCAGCATTTTGTTTGAAACTGAGCACTCCTGTGAACTTTGGAAGCCAATCTTAACCAATCAGGATGGAGTCTGAGAAATCTGAAAGACCTGTTTCGTTGAATGGCTCTAGAGAGACTGTGTACCAATTTGCGCGATGTTTGGACAAAATCTGTAGGTGTACTGTGCAAAAACTTGTTTTGCACAAAGCGGCCTCCTGGTGGCGCTATAACAGGCCGTTCTGGAAAGTTTGGGGCAGAGGTTCATCGTTGGCATCCAGGCATCGACCGGGTTAACGGTGGCCGAGATTAGCTGCTCACGGACACACACACGGACACACGGACGGACAGAGTGCAAAACATACTCTCCCCCCATGCCTTCGGCCTGGTGGAGACAATAATGATAATACGATGAGTACTGTACTACTATATGAATATATCCATTAATAGGGAAACAAGATAGCAGCAACAGGGGATGTGCAGCATAAGGGTGGGGGGGTGTATAATAGAATGCATGGAAAAGTAATTATACGCATATGTACATCAAGTACACTTCCTATGCACCCTCTGCAGAGCTTGCAGATCCTTGGAGCAGCTATTCCCATATCACCAGGATGCTCTGGGTGGTGGCAGAGTAGAAGGCTCTCAATACCATCTGTGAGACCTTGATTTTCCTCTCAGTTGCCTGAGGTAGTGCAGATGTCGTCTCTTCTTCTTTGACATGGTGCATTAATATGGGGTGAAAGTAAGCTGGAACGGACCGGTACGGCGTTCCACTGAAAGATAATGTGCCGGCACGTCGTACCGGTAAGAAGAGGGGGAAGAGGGCACTGTAAAAAGTCCATATTATAACCTGCCACGAACGCATGTCCAACAAGAAAACAGTGGCAACGCATGTACTAGTGTTAAGTGTTAATTCGCTTTTTTATGAAGTGCTTCTAAATAGCTCCACTGTGTGTTACTGTGTGAATTTGCTCCACGCACGGAGAGGTTTTGTTCATGTGCGAGCCGCAATGTCGATGTCTGTGGTACTGGTGTGGTGCACGACTAGACTGGACTCGGTTCGCGGAAATGGCCTGTGTTTGCAAATTACTGGATACAGTAGACAGGCTCTACACCAGAGCAAATCTCTGAGCAGTAAATAGATTACAGCAAAGCTTTATTATTCCTGTATGCTCGATTGTTTTCCTCTCTCAACCAAACCACACACTCTTTTGATTTCAGGTGCACTGGCCACTGGCAGAGATAAATTTAATTCATTCTACATTCTATAGATTTTTGTCATTGGCCGACAAATTATAAGAATTTAGTTATGAGTTATAGTTATGTTTAATTTAATATCAAACGGGTAATTTGATATTGATAATAGATTTTTTTAGTTAAAATGCTGTTAAATCAAGTACTACAGTTTAATTTGTAAATTTCAAACTGCTGAAGAAAAGTACTCGTGATTTTATTTATTTTTATTTATTTATATTGAAGGTTTGTAGTACCAACATTACCATTTTAAATAAATAAATATTTTTCTATTCTGCTAGGTAACACTTAATAGATTATTTATTTAATCAGAACTTATATGAGCTTGCCTTTCATGTGTGAATGTGTATATCTGTGAGTGGTTGTATCAGTGTGTCCATGTGTATATAGCCTATAGTTGTACATACAAGTACTTAAATAAAATTGTACCAGAGGGTGTCCATGCTTGTGCGTGCGCACGTGCATTCATGCTTGCTTGCTTGTGTTTGCTGTTATACATTATTTGTCTCACAGCAACAGAATTCATTTGATCCCAGCGCGGGTCGGATTCTGTATTGTCGCTCTCAACACCGGATGACAACTGGCAGCCGGGGGCTGCTGAAACCTGGGCCGATGTGCTGAAAAACATCCCCTGATTAGGTTCCATTATTAATTGTGAGAGCGCTGAGCCTGGACCTCAGCGATAATTTTTCTGCGTCCGATGATGAGTACAGCCCTGGCCCTCTGTTATCTCCCATTCCTGTCCGCGGTTGGATCAATATTGTGTCTCCCAGCTTGACATAGGATGGCAACATCCAAGGGTGGTGGGGAGTGAATTCGGAGCTAAGTGGAATGTGAGTATGGAGGGACGACATGGACCTTGTAAGGGTACATTTCTACACACTCGGAGTTGAATGAACACTAAGAGTTTTGCTGTGTAGGACTGGGAGGGACTGATTAGTGGTGTGGGGTGAGGGGGTTCCCCACGGTTGCATCTTAAGCCCAGGTGCAGGTTTTAATGAAGATGGTGGGGTTAAAGGGGTGGAGGGGCATACACTCAGAAGACCCTGGCCTGTGTGAAGTCTCACTCAACACTGTGGCCCTCTTTGACCCTGGATTAGTTTCCTCTTCCACGTTTCGGGGGCAGGATGCTGCCCACACACCCCAGACCCTCACAAGCTACCTGGAGATAGCTAGTATCATTTCTCTGGGGACAGATATGGATGCTGTGCCTGGCGTCTGGGGTGGACTTTCTATAGCCCTGTTTGGAGCTCTCACAACAACAACAATATCAGTAGAGGAGATGGTGTTGTCCGTCTGGTAGAGGGAACAGGAAGCTGTGTTTTCATCCAACCGATGCTTTTTCTTTACTTTTTTATTCTTGTTTTGGAGTTTGTCATGCTATGATTCCTATCTTTTTTCACATGTGTTGTTAAAGTGGTGGCATGAATTGTTGATGTATTATAAGAATAGTCATTGTGGCTCATTGTCACAAATTGGCTTTATATGCAGAAAATCCAGTGTCATTGTACGACACATGCGTGCACGCACGCACAGTTTGTATCTATTTGCACAGTGAGATCAGACGGGTAGTACTCTGGAGGTGTCCCCAAACATTTGTGCTCCCAAGAAACCATTTGTAGTGTTCCTGGTAAGTGCGACCGTTGGCCCGCAGGCTCATGCACTGTTTGCCCTGGAAGCCTTGCTGTTTGTTTTGGGAGAGAACATGTGTTTGAGAGCCGGGGCAATGCGAGGCTACACGTCTCCTGCTAATTAGAATGGAGCTGGGTGATGTCAGAGCATCCGCCCGCTGGAGATGGAGAGGTGATAGGAGGAGAAGAGGAGCGTGTGAGGTGAGAGGAGAGGGAACCAACTTAACAAAGGGATTAAGTGATGAAAGGGTGTTGCAGGAAAGCTCGGCCGCAGAATGTTGCTCTTGGTTTTTGCCCGCGCCTTGTCTGCGGTCTCATTCTTTAATCATGAAGATAATAAATTTAAAGCACCTTTCACACACAGGATGTGGTTCAAATGCACTTAGAGGACCAGAACATGCAAGACAACATAACATTTTTACACAGAGTTAAAAGATAAGAGCAGCTGATTTTCAGTTTTACACACACTGTAATGTAAGGTGATTTTGCGCTTCCAACCGTTTGAAGTTCAGTTTCTCTTTCTCTCCTCACTCCTTTTCCCAGTGACCTACTCCTGTCCCTCACTCCTCTCGCTCTGTCGTCCATGTCATTCTGTGGCTGCTTGTTATCTGACTCATATCTTCATTGGCTTCCTAACACCTGTTGATAAGAGACATCCTCTGGAAACCCTATGCCTGTCAACAGCATGCACCCACACACCGCCCATGGGCCTGCATGGTATGCTGACTCTACTCGCGCTCTCTTACACACACACACACACACACACACACACACACACACACACACACACACACACACACACACAAACACAGCTTTTTGTGTACATTTCAGATTAAACCCCAGGGTAGGCCTAGCCTAGGCTAATTTTGTAGTATTTAAATTAGGTTTTAAGAGTAAAACCTGTAAAAACTGTTTTTGGGTGTGTTAGATTTAGATATGTCATTGTGCATTGACAATACTGTTGACTACACATACACTGTACACATACACTGTATGCTTGCACTTTAGCACACCTACCGTATGGCTCTGGGGGGGCACTCCAAAATCAAACATACCCATGATTAATGCGATTAGCTGCAGCTGTGTTTCTTATTATCCTGCCATGTTTTTTATCTGCGTATATCAGTGTTTCATGCCCATTTAAAGTGCAAATAACATGCATTTTAAAACTGCTTTTAATATTTAATATCATATCGTCTATGTCCCTCAAAGTTATGTCTAATGGTTTGAGACTCAATCACCACTCTGATATAATTTAGCTGCAGTACCACAATGTCCTGAGGTGGTGGGGGTGCTGATATGCAGATTATTTAATATTTGAGTCATTATAATACTGATGCTAGATAAACCCAGGCTTGTTTCCATTCCATGCCAGCTTGGGAAATCAACAATGGTGGACATTGTAAACAAAGTGGAAATGCAAATTTGAAACTGAACACTGAAGAGGGGGAGGAATTATACAAAGTATAGGGTGACATTGATGACATCACGATGAGGACAAAATCAGTTGAGCTGTTCCTGAGATCAATTTCCATTAAAGCACCCATTATGATATGAAAGCCTGATTGTTCAAAATTGGTTATTTGTGGCGATAGAAAACACATATGGGAGCCCCAAAAACACAAAATAAATTGAAAAAGTAGAATTTTATGTTCTAGGTCCTTTAATTGTCTTTATGTTTCGTTTCTTCTTTCTTTCTTTCTTTCCACCCCTGCCCCCCCTTGCACATGCCCATATATGTTGTTTGAGGGTGAATTCAGAAGATAAAAACTGCTGAGAGATATCTCATTCCAGATCGGCCCTTAATTGTATGCGCGCGTGTGAGTGAGTGGGTCAGAGACGGAGAGAGATGAAGATGAAAGGTGTCTATGCATGCATATAATCTGTTTCCGCACCTGTTCATGTACCTACATTTGTGTGTGTTTATATTCAACATTCTTGTGTGTATGTGCATTTGTGTGTCATCCATAGTTGTGCGAGCATGCATGCACATAATTATTCCTTGTGTTCACCCCTGGCATGCTGTGTGTGTGTGTGACTGTGTGTGTGTGTGTGTGTGTGCGCTGCATGGAGGTGGCAGGGTGCCAACAGCTTCCAAGGCAATGAGGTTACAATTGGTGTTAATAGACGCCTTCCTAAAAGCTGGGATCTCGATACACGTTTAAAGCTCACCCAGCCACTGTGCGTTTTCCTCACCACTGAATAGACCATTCAATTCAAAGGAGCTTTATTAGCAATTTGACATGAGAAAACATTGCCAAAGCAAGTGTCAAAATATAATAAAACAGTGTGTGACTTCCATTATGAGATTTAAGATGTTAAGTTAGCCTACTGGTAGGTTTGTGAGACGGGCATGCACGCAGACTGACACGCCTACAGTGGCTAGCCTCCGACGGAGCCATGCCGTAAAACGGAAGAAAACTATATTCTGCATTCTTTTTTTATGTATTGTAATTACTGGGACAACCCTACTTGACCCTCCCTAATTAAATACATATCGATTATGTATTTAATACATATTGCGGTCGTCCATGTTTGCTAGGCGTGGAGCTTGGTGTTTTTTTTTTTTACAGCTCTCCAGGAGGTGATCTACAGTGCAGCTCTCCACAATGATCTGTGTGACTGTCCAGAACTAATCTTGCAAACCGCCGGACTGATCAGCGCCAAACTTTGTATACACACTGCCACAGTAGGCCACAGAAGCACCTCCACAAGTTTCTATTTTTGTATTTTCTGAGATCCACATTGGAGCCGCACCGTTCCTATGCGGATCCTGAGATTCATTTTTTTTTCTTTTTACATGAACCGCAGACAATAAGTGCCAGACCCCATGTGGTGATCACGTCTTGTCTAAAAGAAAAAGCCCATATGGCCCATCGCTCATCCATCCCTCCCATCCGCTCATGTCCACAGCTCTGCCTATAGGAGCGGCCTGGCCAACCTACATAATGTAGGAGCAGTGCTGCTCACACCAGCCAAACCCCCTTTTGGAGTTGGCTTTGGACTTGACAAATGGAAAAAGCCCTGAAGATGAATGAAGCACAATTACCTGGGGTAACAAATGTTCCTAATGATTTATGCCCGGCTCGGGTTGCTTTATTTTCACCCCGGGTATGTAGTCTCCAAGATAGAACACACACACACTCTACACACACACACACATTCCCCTCAAAGGTGGACAATGCTGGTGTACGTACGCACAAACACACAAGTGAAAGCATGCACGCGCATGTGTATTTCCCACAACATTCATTCATTACCCAAGCTAATGTTAAACAACCATCAGAAGTTACTGCCCCGCCGTCACCCTTACACAGTAAAATCCTCAGTATTCATTCATCCATTTGTAATTCTGAGAGTTTACAAGTGGAACCAAATGGATCAGTAAGGGTCCATTTGGTTCCATTTGTACACTGTAAATGAACTGTAACTAGGATTTTACAGTGTACAGTAATCCTGCTGTGATTCTAACACTGACCCTAAATTCAGGCCTGATCCTAATGTAACTAACCTCTTCAACAGTTGAGGATCAGAAAGTATCCTCACTCTGCTGCATTCTCCCTCATGTATGTATGCCTGCAAGGTCACGAGGACATTTGATCCATAACAAATATAGGAGTGCAAGTACACACGCACACATCCATGCACGCGCATGCACACACTCCACATACCTACACACACACTCTGGTACTTTGCTCCAGGGCTGCTTGCCGTTGATGCTGAGACAGCGGGTGCATTAGACGTTGACTAATGGGCTATGTGAGACCACCTCCATTGATATTTACCTCATTTCTCCCTTTGCCCTAGCAGTGTCTCAAACCAATGTCAGGCTACCCATCATCCTTTGAGGGTTTTTTTTTTTTTTGCAGCCAGTATAGGTGATGCCAGGGGTCCAAAAGGTTCACTCACTTTTGGCCCTGGGGCGGAGGAGAGAGGAGGGGCAAGGAGTGGGGGTGAAACAGAGAGAGAGTAAAATGGAGAGAAACAAAGAGAGAGATGGAGAAAAACAGAGAGGAAGATAGACTGGGAGAAGGGTAGAAGGTCAGACAGACAGCCTGAGGCATGGTGAAGAAACACACACCACACTGTGTTTTCACTTGTCTGGCTGATGAACAGTCACATTCACTACAAGGCCCAGGACAAGGGCCAGACTCTTTACGGAGTCAAAAACTACCCTCTAAAATGGTTAGCCTATAAGTGTTTTCCAAATAGCCCAGATATGTAATGCTTTTTTGGTATTACCATTGTTTGCATTGTGGGTTTGTCCTGCATTTGAGCTCATTCTCATCGGTTTCATACAGTAGGTGACCTGTGTGTGCTGTTAGCATGAGTACACATTCCGTCTGACACTGTGCATGCTTTACTCCAACACCGCAAAGCAAGGCATGTTTGTATATCACTTTTCAACATTAAGGCAATTCAAAGCGCTTTACATACAACTTTAAGCATCAAGACATTAAGACACAGCAATGAAAACAAAGAATACTGTAAGAATAAGTAGCATTTTGAAATAAATTATTTGACAGACAGCCAGTGTAAAGATCTAAGATCTGGAGTAAGGTTGGGCGATATGCCAATTTTTTTCAACCGCCCATCGTCTGACCAAGAATCGGCGATTGACGATGTATTCGTGTCATAAAAGTAAAGTGAGAACAGCTCAGATCTACAAGCTCTTAAGGTGCCGGGTCCTGCCTGTTTTTGCAGCTCCGTTCGCTAGGCGTTGAGAGCTTGTAGATCAGTCTGTTTCTGCTGCGCAGCCAGGGTAACTTGCTCCCTTGCCTAGTCCCCGCACCGGTCCGTCGGAGGCTCGGAGCGGAGCCCACAAGCTCCTGCGGCCGGGCTGATCCACAGGCTCTCAAGGCATCACGTCCTGCCTGTTTTTGCAGTGCCGTTCGCTACGTGTTGAGAGCTTGTAGATCTGTCCATTTTTGCAGCCCTGGTGTCGGGGTTCATTCACGTTGATGATCCCCGAGCCTATACAGTGGAGAAGTCTTGCCTCCCCGCACAGGCTCAGAGGGGCGCTAACTCTAAGCTAAGCGCTAAGCTAACGTTGCCCGAGCCTATACAGTATAGGCTCGGGGATCGTTAGCTTAGCTTAGCGTGTAGCTACTGTTTCAACACACTGAACTAACTTCATCTATACTAACACTACAAGCCTGTTTTTTATTTTTTCCCCCCGACTTCACGGGTGGCGCATTGGGATTGTGATGAGACACGAGACAGCAGTGTGCATTCTGTTGTGACTGTATATTATTAAACTGCATGGGTCTGGACTCCGGAGCTTAAACAACATGTAGGCTACAGCCTCCCTCGGCTCTTACGGCTGCCGTTAGTGCCGTTCCCCGATGCTGCTGACTGCTGAGTGCGGGGAGTCGGACTGTGGGAGCATACCATTATAACGGGAGGAGGGGATTTCCACCCGGCCGCTTGCTGGCCCAAATTGATTCACATGCTGCTCACACTTTACATGTTAATTGGGCTAAATCGTCCCGAAAAATCGCCTAATAAAAATATTCGGCGATTGGATTCGTATATTCGCGATTGACGATGTATTCGTATCGTCACCCAACCCTAATCTGGAGTGATATGATCCACTTTGTAGTACGAATCAAATTCACACGAGTAAAACCTCGAGCAGCAGCGTTCAGTGTGCAGTCATTTTTAGGGAGATTAATGCATGTTTTTCCAAATTTTGCGAAGACATTAGTCCTTTAATCTTTGATATATTCTTAAGGGGACTGAAAACTGACTTGTAATCGTTCTTCCTTGGCTCCTCCTTGTCTCCTTTGGTTAATTGAAGAAAATAATGGTGATTACGCTTATTTAGTCACATTTTATTGAATAAAAGAGCCCCTAGAAAGGAGCCTTGCAGAACCCTGCATGTCATTCTCGTCCACTCAGGTGTGTAAGTATAGACAGTAGACACAATGTAGTTCCTGGCCTCTAAGTATAATTCAAACCAGTTTAGTACAGCCATTAATTCCCACCCAGTCTTCCAGTTTTCCAGTCTGTCTTTTCTGTTTAACTGTGTCGAATGCAGCACTGAGATCTAATAATACTAAGATTTCAATTCTGCCCCTGTCCGTGGATGTCATTGAAGACTTTAATGAGAGCAGTCTCAGTGCTGTTGGTGGTGTGACAAGGACACTTCAGCATGTATTCATATTTGCAGCCGGAATCAAGCTTGGGACAGTTTAACCTCTAATCCATCCTATACCACCTCCCACATAGTGACACTATGAAACGTGTGTCCATGTGAAGGAGTCACCCCCACACCCCCATATCCTTGAGTTATTACACCTTTAATATCTTGGCACAGTGTGTCAGAGACTGATGAGGTTTGAAACACTAGTTCAGTGCAGAGCCTCTTGCTGAGCTGAAAACCCATTCTCCAGTTACCGACTGCTAGTCCAGGTGGTCTCTCTCAGACCCCTGACGCTAACCTAACCACGGTTGTGAAAAATAATCTTCTCTATCTGTACGTACAGTGGCCTAACAGTCAACCCACCCACCCCCGACCCTTCTCGCTCTTTCTTTGTCACGTTGGAAACTAAAACAAAGCCCAAAAGCAACATATTACTCAGGATCACATTTGTTTTGCGAAATAAGCAACAGTCTTTCTTTGAGCTAGCTTTACAAATACGTGGGCGCTCTGCAGAGCAGAAACAAATTTATCCGTTGAGTGCAATTAATCACCTAATTGCAAGCGGTGCCACCGAGACCAAAGAGAGACTACAGAGCCATGGCCAAATGATATAATAACTGATTGTTTAGTCAGGACCATTAACTGAAGCAGCTGTATTATGATTACATAAATCACACAGAAGACCCAAACAAAATTAGGTCGGTGGCTCTCTATTAATGAAATTTACCCTTTTTTAACCTCCTTTGATTTATGTGTTGTTTAGTAATTGTAAGCAGTGTAAACCCTCGGGAGGGGGACCAGGGATTTGAACCTGTGAAATGTTAAACACATATTTACACATGGATTGAATTTCACAGAATGTTGTTGGGTCCATTACTGGCCTTGGTGCGGGTTAAACTGTAGGTTAAATATCTGGCAGCTACATTGTTGTCAATAGACATTGTTCGATAATCTTAAACGGAGTAAATTACCTGTTTTTTGTCTATGAATGTTGAATGCATATGAATCAGATTTGACATTATGCTGTCTGCTGAACTCATGGCTTGGTGTGTGTTACAGTACAGCATGGTAGGGTCTGTCTTGAGTACAGTAGATTGATGGTGATTGATCGAAGAGAGACCAGTGACAACTGGGAATGGCCCTGGGCATTTCATTCTTTACGCAGCAGTCTGTCATTAGTTTCCTCCTGCCTACACGCACGCACGCACATGCACGCACGCACGCATGCACACACACACACGCACACACACACACACACACACACACACACACACACACACACACACACACACACACACACACACACACACACACACACAATCATTAAAAAAAAAACATGCATAGTGACATACAGTACAAGAGTACATACGCACATACACAATATTTAAAATCATACAGTGGATTTGTGTGTGTGTGTGTGTGTGTGTGTGTTTGTTTGAGGGGGCACTTATTAGTTCACCTTGATTGATGGAAAAACATGGAAATGGGTGGGAAGGTGTGTGTGTGTATGTGCATGCTTGTGAATGTGTTTGTTGGGAGTGGGGGTGGGACTCTACTACGGCGCCCGCGTCTCTTTCATCTAGGGGCCCTGATCATCCTCAGTTCCCCCTGCCCGCCAGTCGCCCGGGGATATGCCTGTCACAAATTCCTGCCTGGCATGTCAGAAACACCCGCTTCTCCTCGCAGCCATGGCCCTGCACGGACAGACATCACCCAATGGCACACTCACTTCTTAGGCTATAACGCTGACATCTGGACTGCAGAGAATCATGCGGTGGGTTGGAAATACATGCAGGGTTATATGGCTCATTTCTCAGCAAGCACCTAGCCTGGTGAATGTAATGATGTGGTACTCTGTTGTGTGTAGTGCACTGATCACTTCACAATGTACTGAGAGCCCTATGCCACCATTTTGTTGAGTGATGGTTTACTAGATTTCTTTCATTATTTTTCCCCTTTCTATCTATCTATCTATCCATCTATGATATATCCTTACTTCATGCTGTGCCTCCTCTCTCTCTCTCTCTCTCTCTCTCTCTCTCTCTCTCTCTCTCTCTCTCTCTCTCTCTCTCTCTCTCTCTCTCTCTCTCTCTCTCTCTCTCTCTCTCTCTCTCTCACCATTATTACAGGTAGAGGTGACCTCTCCATCCACATGGGGCGTTTTAACCATGCATCACTGCAGCATGACTTTTCCAGTCTCTCTCTGTGTTTGCACTCAAAACACCACGCAGCTCCAAGGCAGAAAACTAGCCATTGTTATGTCACATTGACTATACGACGCTTTAATTTTTTTTTTTAGCTTTAACACTACGAAGTCTGAAAAAGAATCACTACTACTCAGTCGGCTGAACGGTCAGGGGGGCCGTGTTTTTGGTGCGATTTGATTGGCCACTCTCTCCCCCACACGTCCCTCTCCAGCTGGAGAAGACATTGTTCAAGCCTGCATCCCATTTCCAACGAATTAAATCATAATATGTTTCTTAACACATGTTTTCACTCCTAAAATGTATAAAACTAATAATACATGTGAAAAATATATATTTTGCCGTTGCCCGTTAGTACTATATTGCAACATAGCCATGGAAGAGTGTCACGTTGCTGCCTTTTGTTGTTATTTTTTTCCTTCCAAAAGAGCAAGATCACTTGTCTTTTCTTGTGTGTTATCGATGTAATTAATATACGTCACCCCACGCGATGTACAGACTGCTTGACTAGGCATGTAAACATGACATAATTGTATTAATGTTTAAGTGTAATGATGTTATTGACCGGATTGTCCGTAGTCCTCCAGCCGTTAGCTTACAGTTGCTAATATTATAAGCTAACAACATTACTAAAGCCAATGTATTGCATTAAATGCGGCCTGTCCGCGGTAAATTACTTATACAAGTGAGTCGCGTTATATTTACCTAAATTACCAGCCAAAGTACATTCCAAATAAACAATTATTAGCCACGTTATGTTGTTATATCAGTTTAATTAATAAAAAAAATCGTTCAGAATACGGCCGTTAGCACTGTGAATTCAACATCCGGTGAGGAGAGGATACGGTTCGTGTATGTGTTGTGTATGGAACTCAGCGCATACAGTGGCTTACCGGATGTAAGCCTTGCACACTAAATAGACACTAAATAGAAAGCCTGCAGCCTGGTGATACAAAAAATAAACTCCACACGTGAAATGCACTGCATGTTGAGGAGAAACACCAGCTCAGCTGCTGTTTATAAAACATCGTGCAGTTATTGAATTCATGAACATTTGCATGCTTCCCTGAGAGGGAGAGAGAGAGAAAAAGTTTACAGATAAAGAAGGACGGACAGGCTGAACTCTTTTGACTGACAAAGAGCTGGCGATATTGAGCCTATATGCCAGAACAAATTAATCCACAGCAGCATGCCTACATAAGTTCCACGTTGCTTGCAGAAAGAACTGTTCTTTTGACTGACAAAACATTTAGCGGTTCGGGAGGTCTATCTGGTTGGAATTATTCAAACACTTTTTATTTTGTATCGCGCATCGGCAAGCGTTCTCGCTTCATGGAAAGTAAATGTCGGGTCGAGTCTAACCGAGCATTCAATAATAATAATAATAATAATAACAATGATAATAATCATTGTATTCATATTCCTATTATCTTATCAAAATAATAAACAAATTCCAAGTTAATTAACCAGCCAAACGTATATGATTTAATTCGTTGGACATGGAATGCAGGCTTGAACAACAACAATGCCGTCTCCAGCTGTCTTTTGTGTGTTCTTTTTTTTTCTCCACCCCTACCACCATAACCACCATAACTCGCTCATTTTTTGCTCATTTAAAAAAAATCAAAATACCATGTAAACTATGGAATTGGGGCTTTCATTTGGTATATAAATCGGTTGTGTAGGCGCTCTCTACGAAACGATATCAAGTGAAAAGTAAATGTCGGGGAATCACCATTAACACCATTATCAAGCAGCGCAAACAAAAGACGAGAGGGGGAGAAAGGGTGACGGCGGTCGATTGGGCCGATTATAGTCAGACTGAGTAAGAGATATATGCCTAAAATCATATTTACAAAATGTTTCAAATGGAAAAAAAAACAGAGATGATTTCAACCGAATATTTAGACAAAGTCATGCAAGGGGAACTTTCTCTGGACTCCATGGGCTAAGAAAATAAACGTTGAAATTTCAAATTCGGTCAGAACGGCTGCTCAGACTTCCTAGTGTTAAACAGCTTCTTGATCCACTGTGTATGGAGATGTCTGGCCTTCACACCCCCTGCAGTCATGGGTTGTTTAAATTAAGTAGTTAGGGGAATAATGTTATGTTATGGTGCTATATTTATTTATATAATTTATTATTATTTATTATTATTTATTATTATTTATTATTATTTATTATTATTTATTATTATTTATTATTATTTATTATTATTTATTATTATTTATTATTATTTATTATTATTTATTATTATTTAATTATTTATTTATATTTAAAGGACCTATAACATTCAACTTCTTCCATTTCTTTTGTGTTTTTGGGGCTCCCATATGTGTTTTCTATCCCCACAAATAACCAATTTTGAACAATCAGGCTTTCATATCATAATGGGTGCTTTAATGGAAATTGCTCTCAGGAACAGCTCAACTGATTTTGTCCTCATCGTGATGTCATCAATGTCACCCTACTTTGTATAATTCCTCCTCTTCAGTCTTCAGTTCCAAATTAGCATTTCCACTTTGTTTACAATGTCCGCCATTGTTGATTTTCCAAGCTGGCATGGAATGGAAAAAAGCCTGGTTTTTATCTAGCATCAGTATTATAATGACTCAAATATTAAATAATCTGCATAACCGCACCCCCACCACCTCAGGACATTGTGGTACTGCAGCTAAAACTGCTTTCAAAGTCCAGAAAGAAATGACTGGTTATATCAGAGTGGTGATTGAGGATCAAACCATTAGACATAACTTTGAGGGACATAGACCATATGATATTAAAAGCAGTTTTAAAATGCATGTTATTTGCGCTTTAAAACAATGTTTTTTTTTTCTTGGTGTTGTTGGGCTTGAAGTAAACGACTGTGTCTATTTTTGTACTGCTCCAGGAACAAGGAGAGCCAAAAAAACATCTCTTGCCCCGAGGGGAACTGTCTCAGTTCCTGTGCAAATAAAAAACAGAACACAGTCAGAGACAAAACAGTAATTATCCATGAGGGAGGGAGAGAGTGAGATAGAGAAAGCGTTAATGTGCTAGTTCACACTAATATTTTAATATTTACCACTGTTCTGTCCTTACATGCCCTTTGTCTCTGATTGTATGGGCCACGGTGTACACAGAAATGTTATGTATGCTTACGTTAACACTTACATCTCAAACCCTCTGATCCAAATTTAACCACAAATAGTAGAAAAGTAAAAAATAACGACCCTCAACATGCAGTATTCAAGTATGCAACAATGGTACATTTTGGAGTGCCTGTCGTCATTGAAATGAATGAGTTCTTGTGTTTGTGATGGTTCAAGCTCTGTCCTCCTAAGTGATTCCGGCTACAAATGCAGGCATGTTCCCTGACAAATATGAGTCTGTGTGTAAACTAGAGCCCTAAGCCCGGGTGACAGCCCGATTTGATGTTTTAAGACACCTTGCATGAAAGCCTCTCCACCCATGTTTTAAGTAATAGGAGATTACAGGTAATCTGCCCATAATGGCAGGTTGGCATTCCAGCACAGAGGCACGGTGGGAGATGTTGTTTTAGACCTAAAAGCTTCCTAATCCTTCTCCAACATATTAATTGGTTTTACTGATCAAAATGAGAAAGAAAGGCCTTTTTCCCAACTCAACAACATCTCGGACAAATGTTTCACTGACTACATGACTCAGATGTGTAGGCATACACTCTGTTTTTGTGCTTTGTGCTTTACAAGCTATGTGCAATTACTGACACAGGGACTACCAATTCCCTAACCATTCCTGTGAAACAGCCCATCACCAGTCTGCTTACTTCTGCTGTGTAATTTCCAGTTTGTGTAACAGGTGGGTCAGCAGCATGCCTATATGTGTGCACGGCATATTGTTAGAAAAAGAAAAAAGTTGGTTCCTCTGCTTTGGTAATTTGGAGGAGAGGACAAGGCATTTGCCAATAAAGTATGAATTATGAGAGAGGGAGAGAGCATGCGTGCGTGCGCTATGTATGTTCTCTGTGTTCATGCATTAGTGTTGGTTTTTAACTGTATACCATTGTTGGCTCAGTGATTCGATCATTGTGTTTGTGGATATGTACAGTACAGTACAGTACTAGAAGCTTGTACGCCCGCTGTGCACTCAGGTCTAGTCTAACGCCACGCGTCTATGAGTGAGACACACATACACCGTACATTTTGAACAAAGGCAGACAGCGATTTATCTTTGGCCACTGACCGTGTTTCTTCCCTGCTGGGCAGGTTGTGTGGGCAACACCTACAAAGCTAAAGTCAATGACATAATATTACGGCCACAAAGCACAGGTGTAAACGGCACTACCGCATACTCTGCATACGTCACAGTCTACGACTTGGCCAAAAACAAACAACAAAGTGTGCTCTTCTCAATTGTGTGTATATAGATGTGTGTGTGTGCGTGCGTGCGTGCGTGCGTGCCAAGCCGTCTGTTTTTCCACCCCATTTTAATTTCTCCATCTCTGTCGCTGTTCTGCCTGCTATCTTTCATCATCAAGGCAGCGGGCCCTTCAATGGCAAGCTTAAAGGGACACTTCACCCTTTTTGCAAAAAAATATATGTTAATGACGTTTAAGAAGCTTTAGAACACTTTCCTGGGGGGCTTTATGTATGTAATATGTGGTTTTAGATATTTTAGATTGTAGCAGTGAGCCTGTTGTCTCTGATGTCATGGACACTGGGCTCACTTCCTTCCTGGACTACATGTTGTCTCAGTAAGACAGCTCTTCCCCTATCCGCAAGGAGGAGCAGTGCACCAAAGAATTATGGGAATTGTAGTCCAGGAAGGTAGTGAGACCAGTGTCCATGAAATCAGAGACAACAGCTCACTGCTAAAATCTAAAATAACTAAAACCACATATTACACACATAAATACCCCCAGGAAAGTGATCTAAAGCTTCTAAACGTCATTAACATATATTTTTTTGCAAAAAGGGTGAAGTGTTCCTTTAAATGAAATAAATAACAGTAAAAACCTTAAAACCACTGTGTGCTGACCTAGTGAAGCCTGCTGCGCTGAAGCGCATGCACACACATGCACACATAGGACTGGTCACATTTCTTTAAGCTTGTGATGTATACAGTACGTTAAAGTACAGGCACAGACAGGCACGCACGTTGTAACCCTAAGGTATATACAGGGGGATTGTTCCTTTAACTGTGTTGGCAGGCTGAGGCTGGGACGAGGAGTATTATGGGATATCTTGTGTTTACTTTCTGTTCTGGTGTGCGGGGAAGCGGTCGCATTATTGAGAGGAAGAGATATTACTTTGTTGTTCACTACGGAGGTTGGATACAGAATTAGAACCCTGGCTGATCACGTTTGTCCTTTTGAATTATTATTTTGTTTATTAAATCACCAGTTCTGCAACACGGACTCCTTTTCCTTGACAGTATAGCAAGAAAGCATAAGGATTATTCCGGAGAGTAGAGTCACGGTGGTTATAACGTGCACACACACACACACACACACACATACACGCACCCACATACATACACACACACACATACACATTCAGATCAACACACATGCAAGACTACACAGTAGCGCTGTCACAATTTACATCATATACGATTACATCACATCGTATCATTTTTATCCAAAGCATATGTACAGTATATATATTTTGCCAATTACATTATTTTGTTTAGTTCAAGCTCAAACCCATCTTGTGGTTCTCTGGCTGACATTCATGTCTCCATGAAAAGGTCATGGACGTCTGAATTTTGTTTATTAAAAACTACATTTTCTCTTGGGACTAATTTTGGCTAGAATAATGTAATGTAAAGTATAAAGTACCATGACTCACAGTCTGGCTAAATATGCAAAACCACTGGTATGATCCTCTGTGTACCTTTGAGTAATTTGGCATATTGTAGTAAGGCTCTGTGAGGGGAATTCTGTCCTAGCCGCCTTAGAGGTGATTTATACTTACTAGCACGCTGGTGTCATGCAATGGAAAAAGTAGATCTACAAGCTCACAATGTGTCACGCTGCAACACATTGTAAGCTTGTAGATCAGATGTGCGACACGGCACACGGTCGAGTGCAAATCGGGCTTTAGCTAGCTCTCGCTGCGGTCTCAGTGGGTGTTTGTGATATGTGTTGTACAGTGGAGCTGGTGCGTGGTATTCCAGGCAGATGTGAGGGATTTGCTTGCACGGCTGCCAAATTAGAGGTGCCTTTTCAAGGTCACTGGCCCTGAGACAAATGGCCATTTACAGTAAATGTAGCCCTCCACCTTTGAGTTTGATTATAGCTTGGCATTGCTTCTCTCTCTCTTCAAATAAACTTGTGACTCATGAGGCAGAGATGGAGTGCATGGTAACAGTTAACCTGTGTGACACAGCCTACAGCCCCCTTGCATGTTCTGCAGCAAGTATTGCTGTGTGTAACCTTTTGAGTAAGACCTGCTCAAATTACGATTATCAAGTTACCGCACGACGACGATGTCTGTAAAGTTGACATATTAACCACTTCAACCCTAGTGTCCCTATTTTGGACACGGCTTAATTAGCTTATTTGGGTAAAGTGAAAACCTTCGTATAAAAGTATACGGTGTGTTTATTCTGTGCTGGTATGTCACTTTCTTATGGCCAATTAAGAGTGGCAGAGACTGATTTCCATTGGCAGGCAGTGCGCAGTCAGTAGGCTTTGTGTGATCACCTGAGTAAAACAACGTGTCCAATCATCTCTCAGCTCAGTGCAGATTGGCTGCCTGCCCACGCTTCATTGTTAGGGCTTTTTCCGTGCTGGGATGTTCTGATTTACTGTTTGGAGAGGATTTAGGAGCTGTCAGGAGTGGGGCACACATACATGCACTCACATTGATTTGCATGTATATACATGCATATTCTCTCTCACTCACACTCTCTCACACACACACACACACACACACACACACACACACACACACACACACACACACACACACACACACACACACACACACACACACACACAGATGAGTGAGTACATGTACATGAATAGATGCACACACACACACAGTATGTCCAATACACACTGCCATATTGACACAATTTACCACACACAAGCACATGCATGCACGCGCACGCACGTACACACAAGTCGTGGGTGTCGGGGGGGCCGGATTAGAGTGAGAAGAGTAGCGGCTGGGCAGGGCTTAGGTTTCCCCTTCTGCACATCCCACTGTGGAAAAAGTCCCAGAGGAGGAGAGACCCGTCAATCCCATGCTAGGCCTAGCGTAAACACACAGCTATTCAATAACCCAAAATAGTGCTCTGTTGGGTTTACTTTTTTCTCCCTTTTTGTCACTCACAGGTATAATGTTGCCACGCAACATTATCCGTCTCTGACAGAGGCATTATGACATGCCAGGATCAACTCTTCAAACAAAAGAAGATTTTTCTTGTTTTCCTTTTACAGCTGAAAAATATATATAATATAATATAATATAATAGCCCTGGCAGAGTAGTTCTGAAGTAGTTCCAACGGATTGTGTGCCCCTGGTTTTTCCCCTAGTGGGACTGATTGAGGGTAGCTACTGGGACGTAAGTCGGGACTTGATCACTCCCTGCTGGGTCGCCTGAGTGAGGGGTATGATGTTGAGAGACCCGAAACCCCGTTGACCTCAGGAAACATCACTGAGGATACGTCCCAGGTGCATCCATGCAATGTTTTTTTTTTTGTTATAATATAATATAATATAATATAATATAATATAATATAAAAAAGAATATATATATATATATATTCTTCAGTTTTTAACACAACTATAACATAGCTTATAGTGTATAGCTTCTGGTGTATAGTTTGTAGTCTTGTAGAACTTGCACTAGCCTCGACGACCTTACAGGCGTATGCAAAGACAAAATGTATGTCATTTTCATAGCATTTTATGTAGACCTAGCACTGTATATATTCATAGGTTCATTCATTGTTAGACGGATGTCGGTACTTAGCTAATAGCTAGCTTATGATCCTTGATTCCTTGATGACTATATCTATGTATTTGATGTATTACCATTGCGTTCTTGCTTACTGTAAATCGCTCTGGATTTAGAGTGTACTGCTAAATGCCTAAATTGTAATTGTAAATTGTCTATTGAGAATCATTTGCCGTTACCCAGATTTCTCATTTGAGCCCAAAGTCTGAATCTGAACTTTCAAAGATGTTGTGATTTGGGTGTGTCCAGGTGGCCTACAGTATAGAGAGGGAGAGCGTTCACACACCATGGCAGTGACCTGGCTCCTGGTTTCAATTCCCTGGTGCCTACGGTCGAAACATTTTACATTTGAAACCCCTCACTGTCAGGTCAGGAAATATGCCTGCAGGTGACGGAGTATTTATTGGAGGAGGCATGTGCAAATCAACGTGAGCCCACAGTGTGGGCGGCGGGTATTGTCAGTGATATGGGCAGTATACACATGGGAAAGCAGCAATTGAGCAAAGTTTCAACGGAGAAAGGATTATCTATTGTCAGTATGCGCTTCACCTCAAACTCCTGGTATGTCACCAATGTTGGGTGGTACACCACAATATTAGCATCCTCAGCAACGACAATATCGCTGTAGTTGTTGACACCATAAAGACATAGGTTTCTTGGCGTACTAGTCAGGCTAAAGTTTCTTGGCTCATAAATGTCTCTTTTTTCGTGCTGTTGGTTTTGAAATGAGCTGCCAGAGGTGTTTGGATTGTGTTCCAGCTAAAATAGAGCATGTGTAGCGAAGAGCATCCACTTGAGTGACTAAGCTTGTTGTCATCGTCTGAGAGAGAGATTCCAGGGGCTTGTAACAACAGAAGGAACAAGCCTCACTTCACCGCCGAGTGTCAGTCGCACAATCATCTGAAATGGCCCTGTGTGTCAACACCTCCATCTCCATGAGTATTACAGAGGAGAAACGGTGTTCCTCTTGGATGCGCGTGTGTGTGCACGTGAGCAAGCGAGTGTACTTGCTTGTGCCTCCGCTATGTGTGTCAGTGTGTCATCATCCAAGCATAGAATACGTTTGTGAAGGAACTTAAAAGCCTGCAGCATGTCTGCGTGTGCATGCACACATTATTGTATGTGTCATTGGTGTTTCATTATCATAGCATACAGTACTGGTGGTGTGTGTGTGTGTGTGTGTGTGTGTGTGTGTGTGTGTGTGTGTGTGTGTGTGTGTGTGTGTGTGTGTGTGTGTGTGTGTGTGTGTGTGTGTGTGTGTGTGTGTGTGTGTGTGTGTGTGTGTGTGTGTGTGTGTGTGTGTGTGTGTGTGTGTGTGTGTGTGTGTGTGTGCTTGTCGTCATAACTATTTTCACCTTTACACTCATACCTTTACAGTCATTTTCATATACTGTATATATCTAGGTACTTATATAATGTACATACTTATAGTTATCATGGTTGATATGGGGATAAAATGTGTCTTGGCTCTTGATCTTCATCCAAACCAAACTTTCATGACGAGATGCCACTTGACTTGACAGCACGGAAAATGCCACGCACCACAGAGAGGTAGATGGCTAGAATAGAGCACAGACATGGGGCATTGGAATGTGCTATAAACTCAATTTAACTCTGCTGGGGTTGGTGTTTTAAATAATGTCAATGACCCAATGACCCATGAGGATAATGTGATGTAGCTATAGCTAGCGCTGGGTGCATGAGGTGATGCTGAGATCACCGTTTGGCTTTCTGTGCCCGTTCAGGTCATTCAGAGGTTAGCCAAGCAACAGGACTGCAGCAGCTTGGCACTATAGTGAGGCAAGGCAAGGCCAGGCCAATTTATTTGTATTGCACATTTCAACAACACGCCAATTCACTGTGCTTTCTTTTTTTTTTCTTACATTTTTATCACACGATTTTGTAACCCAGTTTTCTTTTCACCCAGTGCCAATTATCTAATGTAATCCTGGGCGCTACACTTCCTCTGCCAACCTGGGGGGGGGCAGCGGACTGACCTCATGCCTCCTTCTATGCATGAGGAGTCCAAGCTGCTTCTTTTCACCTGACAGATGGGAATTTCCCCGGCCGGACGTAGCGCGTGGAAGGGACACGTTATTTTCCGACCAGTTCCTTTCCCCTCCATCAGGCGCCCCGGCTGGCCAGGGGGAGGTAATTTCACTGTGCTTTATACACATAACATTAAGCAAAGATAACACTTCTGACACTTGATATCAGACTCAATTAGAGTGTTAATGTAACTCTGATAATGGACCTTTAAAATAAACTTCCACTGTGATTATTTTTTACTGTGCAGCAGTATGTTCTAGAAGTGGGCAGATAATTAGGAATGAATCTATTTTTGTATATATTGTTGGTTTCAAACATTTAGACACCTCTACATGTACTGTATGTGGGAGGAGGTCCAATACAACCACAGGCTACTGATGAGCTCCATAAGTTGCAGTTGAGTGCTTCGCTCAAGGCTTTCTTCTTCGGAGTGATTCTCATTCCCTTTCTGACAGAAACCAACAGTCTGCTAATGAGTCTGCTTCTCAGCATCCTCACCCATTTTCATATGCATGAGTCTTGTACACAGCCACTACTTGTACCACGGAACCCAGTCTCATCCCCACTGGTCAAACATGGCAGCTTCATCGGAAGTCGGAGGCGTCATTTTCCACACCCTCAGGTGCTGGTAGCGTCTCTATTTTGTAACCGGAGCACTTTTTTCTTTACGTAAACAAGCACTTTGTTTTATAACAGATCATCAAGCTCACACTGCGTTGTACAGTATGCATCATTCATTCTTGAAAAAAGGCTTAAGTGGTTAATAACAATAATGCAATTTACAGTATTCAGCGGTCTACCACCGTTGATGTAGATCTATGTCCAATTGTCCTTATGATAGCTCCCGGTCATAATGCTAGATACGTTAGCATTGGGTTGCTAGGCAACAAAGTAAACAGAAAATATACCGTAAGCAAGATGGCCGCACATATTCACTGTAAACATCTTTTCAGATGCCTTTAAATATCTCGGATTCCATTCCCAGATTGTG
>NC_139710.1:6038395-6280895 GCF_964188405.1 Protomyctophum parallelum | reverse complement strand
TCAGAACTGTCCAGAGCATCCAGTAGAACATCAGAGCAATGTATGCAGTATAGTCAAACTCCAAGAGAATTGTAAAAAAAAGTCCTACATGACTGGTCTGGACAGGATTCATAATCACTACTGTAGGTATGTCTGTGATATAAACAAAATAAACTGACCTACCCTGAACAAACTAACCACAACCAGCCTTCCAATAAAGTACACTACAAATGACATATTATCAATTTAGTTTTTTTAAATAATTTCATTATGCTCTGATACTCTTTGTAGTAGTAGTAATCAGTCATTGTTCTTTGCCAGAGCAGCATGTTGGATTTACATCTGCTTTATGTTCATAGCAAATATGTGCAGGTTCTCTAAAAAAAAAGAAGGGAGGGGGGGGGGGGGGGCACGAGGGGGTTACTGTATAGACTCATGAATTATGCCATCATTCTGTACCAAAAGAGTTTGTAAAGAGTTAAATCAACACTGAGGATTTTGCTGTGAAGTAACTGAACGGACAGCTGAAAAGCACTTCCTCGGATGGCTTTCCAAATAAGTGGTTGAGCCTCCCAACCACAGTGTACGCTCCTAGGCTGATTACAGTGAACAACAAGCATACCAGCTGGGGAGGACACATGTACTGTACCGTGTTTCGGCCACCATGGTATTTTCTGCATGTCCGTGGTGGAGGAATTCAGCTCATAACGTGCCCTTCCTTCCGCTGAGCCCCTTAAATGATGGTGTCTTTGCTTCTTGTGTAACAGCAGCCAGGGATGCAGCGAATGCCTTCCTGTATGTGTACTGTATGTTGGTCGGGCTAGTAAATAATTATGAAAATGAGGGTTGCAATCCACCTGTGTTCATGGGGAGGAAGTGTGTGTGTTTGTGTGTGTGTGTGTGTGTGTGTGTCATATTAGGTGTGTGTGTGTGTGTGTGTGTGTGTGTGTGTGAGAAAAGCGATTGTCCGATGCTAGCTTAGCAACTGTCGCTAAACTGTCATGGTCTGGCAACGTCTGGCAAGCTTCTGTCTCCTGTCATAGCTGTCAATGTAATTTTGCCCCCACACACACAAACAATAGGAATATCATTCACGATGGTGACTAATATGAACCAGCAACAGATTCCACGTACCCAGAGAACGGTTGGAGGGTATATTTTTCACCCATTCTCCAAAGCTGAAATCTGCACTTAAACTGCATGGCTGCATGCTGTGTTGTTGGAACACATACACAGCTTAACGTCTGGAAAGTTACACGACTCACCCGCCCAGGTGATGGCTATAATACTAATCATAACAAAGATGCAAATCATAATAAAACAAACAAATGTAGAAATCCGCAGGCATCTGATCCTGATGTGTTTATGCTAATGAACACCTTTTTCCAGTGCATAGCCTGCTAGATTTTGAAGACATTTTTAAACTCTTGCTCCTGAAATGATTGATTGTTTACATGGAGAAACCCCGGAACATGCATCCGAATGGGTGACAGCTAAGCACAGCTTACCATGCCTTGGTCTGGCAGTGTGGAGTGGGTGGGGCTTATATTAGTTCAAAGATTGTACAATAAGCATCCAGTCACTGTGTGCATTCTGGAAGCATGGAGGTTCAAATGCATCGTATGAAAACAAGGTGACCTAGAGATCACGTGGGCATGTCAGCCCAAGTTTGTTGAGGGTTTTTTTCACACCATCTTTTTTTTTTTTATCCCACAATTTTGTAACCCAGTTTTTCTTTTCACCCAGTGCCAATTATCTAATGTAATCCTGGGCGCTACACTTCCTCTGCCAACCTGGGGGGGGGCAGCGGACTGTCCAAGCTGCTTCTTTTCACCTGACAGAGGGGAATTTCCCCGGCCGGACGTAGCGCGTGGAAGTGACACGTTATTCCGACCAGTTCCTTTCCCCTCCATCAGGCGCCCCGGCTGGCCAGGGGGAGGTAGTTTTAGAGACCAGGTTAGTTTTTTCACACCATCTTGCAGACAAATCTGCAATAAGTGTCATATACACAGGGCTGCACATAAGCGGTGCGCCAGCGCGCATGCGTCATCAAAATTCAAAATGCGCTGTCAATCAAGCGCCGGGAAGCGCTTCTGCGTACCAACAGGTGGGGCCGCCTAGAATGATTATTATGACCAGAATACTAGTAAATTCTGTGGCGAGAGCATTTTCCACCGACTGCCACTCAAAGTGGCTACTGGCCAATCACAGCACGTCTTGCACAAGCGCACTGGCCATTGTGGCCAATCACAGCGCGTCCTTACTCAAAGGGGGGGGATTCCATGCTGCTTTCTGCTGGGAGAAACCTGACACAAATAGTTTCGTCTTCTCCGTTTCAGATAGCAAACTACTGTAGTCCCCGGTGTAAAAGGGCATGCTTTCGATGCTTTGCACTCTTCCATTTGCCGCTGTGCTTGTGTTTGTTTTCCGGGTGCTGGAGCAGCATGGTTGCTCGTGTGCGATGCCGTCTCACAGCCTAGGCACCGGCCACCGTACTAAGGTTTTAGTTCTGACATAGTGGAGTGGGAAGAGTTTAAAGCATTGCGGACGGGCACTGCTGCTGCCCAACATGAACACCGTGTCTCGACATACTGTCCCTTATTATCGTAAAGTCGGGTAGTGTACACTGTTTATTTTTGCACCGAGGAGCCATGTGTGTCTGACTGTCTGACTACGCAAAAACTAAAGGGAAGCCTGATGTATGCTTCGCCGTACGATGTGTCGCATGTTAAAGAAATAGCTGATCTGCAAGCAGATCAGCTATTTCTTTAACTATTTCTTTAACTAGTAGATCGGTTATTTATATACAAAATAATAAAAAATCTAAATATTGCTTTGATGCTCATATTATCCTTAGGAAGTATTAAGTTGTTTTTATTAGAATATGCATTCCATAGGGCTGGACCACACATGGACCTAGATTTTAGCAAATTTAGATTATTTTAATAATGGGATGAATCTACAACAAGAGCCATTCTAGGGCTAAATCTAGAGTTGCAATACCCTCCATTGACTCCCCACTCATCCAATAAATATCGTTTTGCTATAAGTTATTCATCCCTCTTTTATCCATCCGGCGAGACGAGTCGCCGCATTTTAGGAGCACCAAGAAACTCCTCCAGGTGCTCTTCTGAGTACTAGACCAAAAAAGTTGTGTGCAGCCCTGCATATACAGTATACATGAATAGTATACTACTGTAGTATACACAATCAGACAAACATCCTCGTTGCAATAGCTGTGCATTCATGCGTTGCACGGCTGATCTATTTGAGACTGGACACCGAGTTCCCTTAAAGCATGGGCAACTCAACCGGACTGGACTGTTCCTTCCTGCTTTGAGTGGTATGGTGGCCTGGATGGGCTCAATGTTACTGAAGCAGACTCAACACTCTCTGCGTGCTGACAGCCCAAGGCCTTGTCTGATAAGAGAAGCCTGCTGCTCGCCTGTGCAGCCCACCCCAGAGGAATGCACCCGAGCCCAGCCTGAGGCCCTGCAGAGCTCCCCTGACACCTGCTACAGCTCTTAGTCTGGGCCATGTCAAAAATCTTACACTCCATGATCTTATCAACATTTCTGTTGTATAAGCAGGGATAGATGTAATTGTGGTCCCATTTTTCACAGCATGCTGGACAACTGTTGTATTTTTGCTCCATGTCGTCAAACAATGCTGTTTAAGGAAATAAAGGTTAAGCTCTTATCTGGTAATCTGGTAACTAATTGGTTAAGGAAGAGCCCACATCAATTAAGTTTACTCAACAAATTGGTAGGAGTCAGAATAATTTCATACATTGATATCACTCGTCTATCACACGTTTTCTTCTTATCAGGACATCTTGAGTGAGTACTTGTCAGGAACCCTGATCTGATCTATGACTGGCTTTGTCAACCAGCAGTAAGAAGACAGATTGTTTTGCTGTTTATTTAGCTTGCCAGGACAATCGGCCTCTATGCGAATAGAGAGTGATATTGGATCCTCTCTGCCGTACATACCAGCGGTTTCACCGAGAACCGTGTAAGACGTTTGTTACCTACTGCACACATGCTCTGCTGGTGTCCTGTTTCATCCTTTGGGCGCTGTCATGTTCACGTGCACAGGTTAGACGTTTAGTGGATCTCCTTGTCAAGAGTGGTTTACATTGAGTGCAAATTGAGGATGAGCTACGATGGCTGAAGTGCATCACAAGGAGCCAAGCGGCTTACATTTAGCTGAGATTAAATTCCCTATTCACCAAACCTAATAGCAGCATGTGACAAGGGTAGAAAGGATAAAAACAACAAAGGTTCAATAGCAAAACTTGACTCGTGTTTCATAATGTCAACTGTTAGGTAGCCACGTTGTTGCTGATCCGTCATCAGCCAGCGCCACTCTGTCCATGTTTCTCACTGTTGAATAAAATAGCGCTGTTCGAGACATGAGAGTAAAAAGTAAACAATTCAGTAGTCCACTGTCAGATTCAGTAGTACAAAAAAATTATGGCTATGTGGGGTTTAGTGAATGATAAGGGGGTGTTGCAGGGCAACAGCAGTAGCTGCGCCGTGCGCATTGATACCACGTCAAACTGGTGTTTTTCCTCAACCCGCACCACAGACCAATCAGAAGCCACGGTTCCATTTCAACCTTACTATGTCCCGCCTACCTTGGAGATTAGGAGACTGTCCAGACTGAGTTGCGAAGTGACATTATCAGATCCGCGGAACGCAGCAAATCAGGCTGGAACCCAGGCTATTGAATTAGATTAATTAGATCAAGTAGCTCAAATCCTACTCGGACTCTGAAATCTCAGATGCACATGTAAATTACAGTACACTACAGTGTAGTGTACTGTAATTTGTAGTGACTACACGACTCTACTAATCTCACAAATTCTGGATACACTCACAGTCAGGATGTTCTGCTCAAAATGAAGTACTCATGACACTGAACACAATACTCACAACCCTAGGTGCAGTAACTTGCAGAAATGCCTCACATCAGTAGACACGGTGACATGTGCTTAAGGGAAAGCTCCTGTTTTCAAGAAACGGGCTTCCATTGCCAATGCTAACAAAGAGCTATGCCATGTCCCCTAAGTGCTAGCCAAGCACTAGCCTGCCTCACTCCGGTGCCCAGGATTTACACAGAGGCTCAGGGCGCTGTCACTTTGAATGACTCCATGAATAGACCCATGCCATTTAGCACGCACTGTTGGGCTGTAAGCTGTTTTGACATAGGTCCTAATGCCGCTCTTACACTTGGCCAATGGTTTGGGTTCAGAGACCTATTCATGATGACTAGGAAACAGTGCAGCACTTGGCAGCTCAAGCCTGCATGGAGAGACAAGAGTGGTCCTTTTTCTGGCTAGCTGAGATGGAATGACTCTGGCATGTGGCTCTTGCACTGAGTGCTGGGTGGATGTCAGGGCCAGACTGACATCACTCACTGAAGTCAATCTTACTGTACGTCCACTCTGATGGACTGACTACTGTAGCATTCTTTCTTGAACAGACAGAACTTATTCTGATGAGGTTAAAACAGTTTTTTTTTTACAAATGTTTTATCCCACAATTTTGTAACCCATTTTTTCACCCAGTGTCAATTATCTAATGTAATCCTGGGCGCTACACTTCCTCTGCCAACCTGGGGGGGGGGGGGGGGGGGGGGGGGGCAGCGGACTGACCTCATGCTTCCTTCTATGCATGAGGAGTCCAAGCTGCTTCTTTTCACCTGACAGGGGATAATTTCCCCGTCCGGACGTAGCGAGTAGAAGGAACACGTTATTCCGACCAGTTCCTTTCCCCTCCATCAGGCGCCCCGGCTAGCCAGGGGGAGGTAGTTTAGAGACCAGGATTATGGCATGTTTTTGTGAGGGTACTGTACATACCCTAGGGGACACGGGGAGAACATGCAAACTCCACACAGAAAGGCCCTTTCGCCAACCCCACCTAGGGTATGGGCACTGATGACGCGGAGTAGGGAACACGCCCGCAGTGCCAACATCGTCCCCAGCGGGAATCGAACCCAGGACCTTCTAGCTGTGAGGCGACAGCACTACCAACTGTGCCACCATGACCCCAAGTTAAACAACTCTTATTATGACTAGTGATTTAATGTGGAAAATTAAGTGTGTCTGTCTGTCTGTCTGACTGAGGTTGATGTATTTAGATTTCACTGTCTTATCTCCACATGCACACAACACTACACACACACAAACCTGCGTTGAAACACACCCAAGGCGTGTGTATTAGGCACGGGGTGAAACACGGCTCAACATTGAGGGATCTTGTTACAAGCCCTCCACAGCACTCTTGTTATGCAAGACTCCTATCTAGATGGTGAGGTGTTCTGAAAGGCACGGCCTTCTGCCTGGCCAACCATAATATTGTCAGTTCTTTACTATTTCCCCCATAATTCACATCATGCTTCTTTTTTTTCCTCTTTTCAGCATGAGTATGTGTGTGAGGCTGTGCCATGTGTGCATGTGAGCATGTACCTGCCATTGTCAATTTTAGAAATACATCTCCTCTTTCCATACCTCTTCTTCCCCCTGTTATCTCTTAACCACATGACCACAGCATCCCTTTTTTGGGGGCGAACATTTTCATAATATAATAGGGATGCTATAGTCCCTATTGTGTGAACTGAGCGGTGCAACTATACTTTCACACGCTCAGAGCGGTGCAATTATACTTTTTTGTGATAAACTGTACTGTACTGTACTGTACTTACTGTTTACGGCGTTACGGTACAGTTTTATTGTTCGTTATACTTGTATTGTTATAGTAATAGTGGTCAGTGTGAATGGGCCTGTAGGCTGCTCAACAGTGCCACTTGAGGTCACCCAACGGTACTGTTCATACCCCTATACACACATAGGGGCACACGAAGCCAGGCATTGGAGCTGTTTACAACGCTCAAAAATACAATACTTTCTTTTCTAGGTTAACAGGTTATGGTTCGAACCCTTGCTGTCCTCGGTTGCTTAATTGGAGGCTTATATAATGAGGGTGATCTGCAGCTACATTACAGTATAATACTGCCTCACTGCTAAAATGCCATTGAACGAGGCACTGAACCCCAAACCTGCTCCAGTACTGGCAACACTATACACTTTGACCTCCCTGGGCCTACTACGGAGCTATTGTTTGTATATAGGGGGGGTTTATGTGATACGACAAATTTCCAGTTAACTTGTGTAAATTCAACAACAAACTAATCTCAATCTTAAATAAACAAAGCAACGCTGCAAATAACTATGCAGCAGTAGACAACACTGCAGAAGGACGGACGGGCGGGAAGTCGAGGTAACAAAAGCAACACAAATACGGGAGAGCGGTGTCTGCTGATAAGATTCTTTCTGATTCACTGCATGTCTGTTCGACTCCAAACCAAGAGCGTGCAGCCGTCTCCGCGTTTCCACAGATAAAATGTTAGACGACAACAAGGCCGTAGTTGTCTACCCAGCTGTTATGCTCTCCCTCAAAACGTGTTTTTGTTCAATCGCTTGTTTGTTTATTGGCTGCGAGCCTCTTTGGAATTTGAGATCTGATTCCCATGCACATGGTAAACAGCGCAAGAAGGAGAGGAAAATCTATATCTGCCGCATGCCCTGTTTTGTGTTTGGTGTCTGAATATCACAGGTGGAGATAAAAAAAAGTCTGTCTGCTGTTCACGGTTGTGTTTAAGCTGGAGCTGAAGCAAATATAAGCCTGTATATAAAACTGTATTGTAAGTGTTTTTCATTCGTTTGGTGAGAACATCTGAAAGCACATAGGTGAGTCGATATCCCCTGCAGCTGGGTTTACTTACTTACTATGGCCTGTTCCACTTTATTGGGCCTGTGTGTAAACCTGTGGGAAAGTATTGTAATTAAACAAAGAAATTATTTTTATAGTTCTGAATTAGGTGTAGACCTACTGCCAAACAGTTTCGTGCCATTAATACTTCTAAAGTAAGCTATAATTGTTTTTTCCATTCCTTTAACTGTCATTAACAAATAATTTAACACGCGACTACAGCTTTTGTAAAGTGTTACCTACAGAGAGGCATGGCAACACGGCAATATTCAAAACAATGTTGAGTCACTTCTTCTTGTCCCTCCATCTAAGCTAACCCCAGATAATGACAAAAGCACTAATCTTCTCTCTTTCTCTCCTCATTATAAATGGGCCATTGCTGTTTGCTACCACAGAGATGGCGAAAGCTAGCATGGCATTACTGCCACCTAATGGTCAGGAACAGACAAATCATCGAGGTCTGTAAGTCTTACACAAACTGTGGCAGCTATTATGTAAGCTGCCTTAAGCGATTGTGCAGATGTAGCCATTTTTAAGTCCTACAAATTACTGCATGGTTTTACTATAGTGCGGCACTGATGCTCTATCTCTGAGAGGAAAGGATGTGATGGTGCAAATAATTGCATAGCTTGTCACAATTTGCATTTTTGGCTCATCAGTCAACAGCATTTGAAAGATAATACTGTATGCTGCATGTATCACTATACAATACATGGTCTGTATTTTCTATAGCCCATTTTATCCAAAGCATTTTACTATGTCACTCTGTTCCATTTACATACCAACGGCAGAAGTGGCAACCATGCAAGGTTGCCACTTGCCCTGCTCATCGGTTGCCAATTGCCATTAGGGGTTCAGTGTCTTGCTCAGGACAGTTGGACGCAAAGCCTATAGACTCACAAGTCAGTCTATAAACTGACACAGTAAGCCAGGGGATAGAAACATTGTCCTGCTTGACCCTCGGTCTGGACCCTCCGTTTCTCAGATGGCTGCTATCCCTCCTGAACTATTGCTGCTCTGCCACTGTTTGACTTCCTTTTGCACATGAACATTCAAATGGTAACCAAAACAAAGAAACCGCTCAAAGTAAAAACAGTATTACTGTTCAGGGAATGGACAGAACACTGAGCAATGGAAACAAAACTAGGGATGCACCGAAAGGGAAATTCTTGGCCGAAACCGAATACCGAATATAGGAAACAGTTGGCCGAAAACCGAATACCGAATAGCCGAATACAGCTTTGTTGTAAAGCTACCTGATTATGGCAAAAGACATGATTATGGATTTTCATAATCGATTCATCGGGCGATTATTTAAACGATTAATCGGATTATGGCACCTTTTTTGCAATTACCTTAAAAAAAAATGCTTCAAGTTATTGTAGGCATGTTGTAACTAACAATAAAGACAATAAAAATGAATACTCCTTCAAAATTAATATTTTACCCCCTTTTTAATACAATTTGATTTCATTGCCATTCCTTGTACTTGTAATGATACTGTAATCTGTAATGTTGACTGTGTATAGCTGACTGTCTTTCTTCCCATTTCTATCTCTGGGACCCCAATTTATTTTTATTTCTATTGTAAAAATCAATGTAAATTTTGAGAGTGTATTTGGTTCCATTTTTGCACTCTGTTACAGACCCCCACTTGGTTTACTTCCTAACTATCTATAATTTATGGGAACCACTGTCCTACACAGTGTGTGGGCACGCACACGCACACGCACGCACGCACAAACACACACACACACACACACACACACACACACACACACACACACACACTAGCATGCTAGCTGATAGGGGAAAACGTTCTTATTTAGCAGCCATATTAGCATGTTCTCTAGGCTCTAGTATCACATATTGCCAAAGTTAAACAGCACTGAACAACTGATCATTGTTAAGCAAAACGTTCACGGACGTTCTGCTTCTGCCCTGCCTGTGCCCACTTCAATGCGCTGCTGAGATTACACACAGGTGGAACTAATTTGAGGAGCTAACGAGCAAGCTACTGCTAGTGTTCGTCGTAGCCTGCCTGCAAACTCACAGATTCAGACATTGGGGAGCATTTTTTGTCATACGACAAAAGAATAGACAGTGGCGGTGCTCACAAATACCATGTTTTGGGACCTGTTGATGAGCGCGCAGATTTCGCGGAGCGCATCGCAGCCACAGCACAGAGCAACTTGACGCTGTGTGTGTGTGTGTGTGTGTGTGTGTGTGTGGGGGGGGGAGACTGAAGTTGGGAGAGAGAGAGAGAGGTAGATGCGGAGCGCTCTGGTTACGTTCAAGACAATCGCGTGTTGTGTTTATACCGACCCGGTGTTTTGACTATTCGGTGATATATTTTCGGCCTATTTGAGCCGAAACCGAATAGGCCGAAAATACATTTTTAGCCATTTTCGGCCGAATATTTTCGGTGGCCGAATTTTCGGTGCATCCCTAAACAAAACCCAAATCACCACACAGTGTAAACCACATGGCTAGTTCTAAGTGCCTGTGCCCGCATATGCGTGTATGCGTGCACACATGTCTACGCTGTATCAAGACACCTGCCTGGCTGTTGTGTGGAGACAATTCAAATCAAGTGGTTGTTATTCAACTTGATGTAATCATGTCAGCTCCGCCTCTATTGTACCCAAGGATAAAGCTCTTGCCTTTGTAACATAATTACGAGAATCAAACATCAAATAATGGCTGCAGCTGGCTCGTAGCTGTGTACAGTGTAATAACTCATAAAACACTGCAACATCACAGAAAGCCAAAGCACAAAGGAGCCAGCAAAGAGTATCGGTTTTCATGGGCATTGGTCAAATATTGCGCCAAATGTAAGAAAACACTGAGTGCGAGTGGCACGAGATAAACACACTTTAAAAGGAGTGTGTTGATACACTGTATCCGCTGTCGGAACAATTCACCTGCCGCCGTCTCTCAACACAGCCATTCACAGCTCCCCGCTATCTCATTCTCGCAGCACCAATCGACATGTCATCGCTTGACTATATTGATCAAACCTCAGGTGCAAAGTGGAAAGCCTCCCTCCGCCCCCCAAACCCGCAACCATCAGACACCTTCCCTTACTTCTTTTTGTCCTCCCCTTCTTTTTTGCACCTCTCTCGGTGATGTGAAGCTCCACTCTGCTTCTTTGGAAATGCTCCGTGTGGGTAAACAGAGGCCTCAAAGGTGGCCCTGGGCTCCCTTTAGAAGGCACTACAAAACCCTGTTTTAACTGTAGCTAGCTAGAGCTTTCAGTGCCATGCAAACACAGGGGAATAATGTGATCTGGGCTAACGCACGGTGCTCGCGCTAGTGTTGTCTGCTGACAGCTTCTGTTAAGGCTCTATTGTGTGGACATGGGTGTCGAGGACAGAGGGGGAGGCGGTATAAAGCACAAAAGGTGGACATGGACTCTCCTCTATCTCAGACTGTCCTTCATCTTCCTCTGCCAGCCTTTTTCTTACTACCTCTCTCTCTCTCTCTCTCGCTCTCTCGCTCTCTCTCTCTCTCTCTCTCTCTCTCTCTCTCTCTCTCTCTCTCTCTCTCTCTCTCTCCTGTATTTTACCCTAAACCCTAGAGCTCTACACCTCTGTCCTTTACCCCCTGGCTGTTTTTCTTTTTTTCATCATTGATAAGCAGGCATCCCTGGGGCCTCAGCTCTAGAGGGACATTTGGGAAGAAATATTAAAGGGAGGAGGGGAAGACGAGAGGAGGAGAGCTGGGTGGGGTGGGGGCGGGTGGGTCCGGGGTGGTGGTGGGGAGGGCTGGGATGACGGGTGGCTTACCCACTGCTGAACCTCCAAAGAAGGCAGGTGCAGGCTGAGATATGAGAGCCTCATAATGGTGCTGACAGACGGGCTGCTCTCAGAGCCAGTGCACAGATTTCTGCGGAGCGTTCCCCAGTCACTCAAAGCCTGGCTCTTCCTCTGGCAAAGCTAATTGGAGAGCATCTTGTAACATGTGACATTACATAATATGTGAACTTGGTAAGAAACAAAAGCTTTAATTTGGGCAAGAACAAAAGTACTTTACAGTGTTTCTTCACTTCACTTGACTTATTTGATTCTTGCTGTGAAAACCCATCCACTGGCTTCCAGTAAAAGGACTACAGTTTTCGTCTTTTCACTCCGTGTGAGCCAAAATATTGATATTATTTAAGTGCAATCTTAATCATTTGTACCAAATCATGTTTCGGATCCAGGTTTTGCATAAAAAAAAAGTAATAAGGGTTTTGTATATTAAAACCCCAAAGGTCAGTGAGGTCAAAGAGACAAAGACTTCATTGGAAGTGGGGGTGGGGGGGTGGAAGCCCCGTGTGTGCCAGGGATGACAGACGCCAAGAGCTGATTGGCCGGTTCCTGCATGGATGGGATTCGCTGTCAACAGGTCCCAATTAGGCCAATCAGGGTGGAAGGAAATGGGGGGGAACAGAAAGGATACTTTGTTAGTGCCACTGTTTGTGAAGCTGGAAGGGTAAAAACAAAACACAATCGCCAGCTTCATGTCTTCCCTTCCCCATTGACCCGAACCAGACTGTATGGAGGGCAAATTAACTTGGGATTTAGTCTCACTGTACCGCTGCTTTGTTGGCCAACGCCGCCGCCGCCGCCGCTGCAACGCCAGGGAATTCATTGTTGTGCCCTATTAATGTTGCCGTTGATGTAAATACTGCGCACGGTGTTGCCTTTGTGCATTTCTGAATAGCGTTGTGTCCAAACCTGCTTCCTGTCACAAATGTGTCATCGTGATAGATTTAGCCGACGAACACAGTCACAATCCAACCAGCCCGAGCTGCGGTTCACATCAAGAGATATTCACGTGAGAATAATGGACTGCCATGACGGGGGAAAATGGATGCTGAGTCACTTGTTGGAAAATAAAACTTTGAGCTCACATTGTGAGAGAGGACTTTCAGAGCACCAAGAAAAACAAAGATGTCATTATTGATAGAGAATGGTGCTGTACTTTCAAAAGAGGAATAGCGAAAACCCTGGGACTGAACAATTTGTAATGCAGTAATGCATGTGGTGTTAATGAGTGATGGTGGAGTTTTTTAGAACATGCATGTTTTTCCAGAGGAAAGTAGAATTAATTTCAATTCAGTTTTGTTTTTATCGTAGGTTCACCTTACGTATAGTGTGAACCAAAAATGTTTGTGATCACAGTGCAGAATAAAACACATGGAAGCAAAAGTGCTTACTGTAAATACAGAGCAATAAGATAAAATGTTAGAGCATTGATACCGTACATACAATACAACTTCTACACAGTAAAGTTCTCTTTTCTCAGCAATTCCATGATAAAGATTTAATGGCAAGATTTTACTGTCCATTGACTTCACACTTTTGTAAGTCAATCTGTATTGCCTAAAATTATTAGTTCAGTCGTTCACAGACACATCTCATGTTGAACAGTTTGTACTGTAGGACAGAACGAGAGAGAGCTTTGAATGTATATATACATAATAAAATAAAATAATTTAACACATTAACTTAAGCAAGTCTGATAAAAAAGTGGCTTACAAAATACCTCAATAAAAACCTTCAAAGCAAATAAACATGGACGCAAGCAAACAAGCAATCAAAATGATAATAACCCAAGGCCTGTATTATGTAGGCTAAGTGAAATACATTAAATCTTAAAGTACTGAAATGAATGCAATCATCTCTGACACGATGAAATATATTTTAGAGGAGGTCATTTCACATCGGCATGAATTTATCTACTAACTACACTAGGACCGTAACCGAACTCACTCGTCAGCCAGGGAGTTAGTGAGTGATGGGACATCGACCCCTGACCTGAGGAAGTAATTTAGATGGAGAGACATACTGAAGGTCTCCTTCATGGTCAGCATATCAATGGAGTCTTCATACACCTAGCGTGGCAGAGGTGGGGATGGATAGGTAATTGGGGAGGAGGGGTGCTGATGTTTTTTCTCCCCTCCCTGTCTACAAGACTCTAATCATGGGGCTGAACGGTCCAGGGGGTTAAGCAGTCCCAGCATAAATGGGGCAATTAAAGGGTTTCACTATATGAAACTCAAAATGGAAAGAAGCCCAGATTATTGTATCTTCAAAAGCTTTTTTTTTCTCAACAAGATTACAAGAAGCAGAATCAAGATGTTCTGACGCATGCACGCACGGACACACGGACACACGCAGCACACACACACTACACCACCGGCGTCATCTACGGGGGTGCAGAAGCGCAGCTGCACCCACTGGCATTCTGTTTTAATAGCAGAATATGCACCCACTGTCGTGACTGTCCTGAATGAAATGTCACGTAGTCACATACCTTGTGCAGCGTCGGGCGCGGGCCAGATAGGTGTTGGGTCGCCGCCCATGGGCATTCAAATGCTAATAAGGTGGCTTTTGTTCTGCTGCCAGGTAGAGAGTATGTCGCATACATACATTACAGTACAGGATGCATTTCCATTTGACTACGAATCTACGATGATGAACACCGACTCTACAAGTAGCTGCCGAGGCTGACAGCACTATCTTCAGCGCCAACACAACGGCTCTTTTAAGAGCAGCTAATAGCCAGCCGCCGAGCAAAAGCCGCAAAATATGCCAGAAAATATCAACCCTACTGGAAAGAGACATTTACCTGGATCACGTACATTAAATGGTAGCCTACGTCAATAAGCGACCGCCAGAAAGCGACTGCTAGCTGTTTATCATTGATCATGCTGAAATGTTGAAACAAAATACTGAAACAATTTAATGTGTTCGTTGTGAACTGAAACACTGTGTTCATTAGCAAATTGTAAATAAAGTAGGGGAGAGCCGCCAACGATGTAACACTTTGCACGTTTCATTTTTTTACTCAGAGATCCGTTTATCTACACATGTCAGCTACCATAAACCACTTCAAGTTATTTTTTTTATAAAACAGGTCGGGAGTTATTAAACCGAACGTGGACGCTGTTCCAGTGTTACAATTGCTGCGCATGTCGGATTAATTGGCATGCATGATAAATGTAACAACGCTAAAAAACATCATTAAACATATCGTTTTCAGCTTAAAGCAATTATATTTCATTGAAGCAACTCCTTAGCATTGTTTTCATACCATAGACGTGATAAGAAAATGTATCAAAAATAAGGGAAATATTAAATAGTAGCCTATCGGGTGTACCAGTTTGGGCTTTTTTTTATTATTATTTTTTTGGCACCCACCGCCGTTATAGGAACGTGACGCGGCTGCACTACACTAATACATTTTTTATACCACTGGCAAATCAATTCAAAACCATTGCTCCAAATCGTCATTTTCTAAGTAACAGGCTCATTATAAGCCAGCAAATTCAATAGCCTTAGTCAGTGGTGAGATCCAGTATGTTTTCATGCCAGCAGTCAATCTGTCAGTGAAATGACTGAAATAAACTCTCCAGTTTATACTCCGACTATCACAGCCTTCATTTACATAGTAATGTTGTGTCTCTGAGCTCTGCAATACTGTTGCCGTCTGGCACTAGTCAGAACAATACCACGCAATGATGTCATGATGACTCATGCAAAAACAAATCAATTAGTATGGTGAGCAGATGATGTTGTTTGATTTCAAAGCATCTGAAATCGTCATTTTCACCCCCCCCCCCCTCCCTCCTCTTGCCTAAAATAAATCTTGCCATCTGAATAACATCTGAATCTCAGATATATTAAGAAAAAAAAAATCCTTTTTAGTTTTTTACTATTTTGGTTTGTAATTTCTGGTATAGAGATGGGGACCACTGTGACCAGAGTGTATTATTTTGGGTCTGTCTGGGTCCTTAAAAACTACCACTAATATTATTGCATGTTTCCTATTGGAGCGTATAGTGTTGTCAATGGCCAGTGTAGCAGACCAGTGCCAGCCTCCCATAGCTTTGATTCCTTTGATAGGGGTTTTTCCACTGTGGGTACATGTACCATGCCCTAAAGCTGAAAATTCTTCATAAAAAACACCTCATTTCCCTCGTCCCCAATCATAACGTGCCTCTCTCGTATATATTTCTCTGTTCTGTTCACTTCTGTGATAAAGATACCCTCTTACTCTTTGCCATTTCAAATTTACAAATCTTCCTTCAGAGGAATATTGTCTGCCGATGTGACTTGTATTCCATATAGATTAATAGTAGATAGTGTAATTGTGGCCGTATGGTTGTGTTTGCTGTTGGTTCATGTTCACACTCAAGGTTTGCTAGTATAGTAGTTTACCACATGTATTCATTAGTATAGACTATTTGCATTGTTGTTATTACATTGGCAAGCAATAATACACACCTGTTCTGTATTCCAATGAAGAAGAAAAACCGAAACGGTTGAGAAATGACGAGTTACCGTGTGGGGGTCCCTCTACTGTACCCTCTACTGTACTGTCACTGTACTGTACAGGCACACCCAAAATCATCAGTATATACAGTTAATATGTGCGTGTGTGTGTTTGTTTGTGTGTGTTGCGCACAGGTGGTGAAAAACAACCATGCTATTTCCGTGCTCATACCCAGCCAGGCACCCAGGCAGGCACCCAGGCAGCCAGCCACACCACTAAAAAAAAGCACACAAACAATACATTAACCATCTATATAATATGATCTACTATATGGAGCACATGAAGTGCCACTACCATACTACTAAACCTGACCATACGTTTATCAAGCAGAAGGAACTTGTTAATTAATGTCTGAATAATGGCTTTCCCCAAAGGGAAATTCATGCTTCAAAAAATATGTGTTTGTTTGGAGAATATTAATGTCTGCTTCTGCAGGAGAGAGACTAGTCTACGCTCCATAGCATTGTATTATTTAGACAGATACTACTACAGTATCTAACATAATTTACGGAATGTCGCTGCTCGTCACTAGTTGGCTGCACCAATCGCTCTGAATTTTCACACCGACATTGACCATTATATTCTTAACGGTCTTAACGAAGGCCTTTTTTCAATATAACAAATGTAACGCTGTTAATTTATTCGTGAATACAAAATTCCCATCAACTTATATGGGAAAATGTGAATACTCAGATTCAAATATTTTTCTCTCAAAAACCATAAGGGCAACACTTGGAGGGGAGGTTCATAATTCATTATTACAATTATTGTAATAATTAGTCAGTCGGCCTCATGGTGGCGCTCAAACAATCCACTTTACATTTTGCCTTATAACTCTTGAGCTGTAGAGGTAATTCCTTTTTCCCTCCTTGGGTCATGTGACTCATGACGCATCTCCCCATATATGTAGGTCAAGCTCATTTGCACCAGGATAGATTTTTCCGCCACTTTGAATTTTCTTCAAAACACACTTTTTGCTCTTCCACCTACAGATTCTGTCCAAATCTCACAAGAAACGGTACACATGATCTCTGGAACTATCGAAATAAAATACCACAGGCATAACTTTCGAGGGTGGTTTAATTAACAGAGAGCCAAAAGCAATTCCGCTTTCATCCATAGGGGGCGCCGCAAATGCGAAATTTTTAAACGTGTTGCAAAAACATGCATTTTGGGTGATAAATCCCCTCCGAGTTACACATGATCACAGGGGTGACTTGACATTGTCATTGGCTAGCTACATCAGTGCGAGGGGCCTATATTTCTGAAGGCGTCTGTGCCATCGAGCCAACCACAACCGCACCTTTCCTGTACTACTAGTACTTACCCGACCTGCAAGGGAGTCATGAGTCTGACATCCTATCCAAAGCTCTAACCTAATCCTAACCGCACACACAGACGCCACAGGTGATTTTTTTAACTCGCCACAGGTTAGTTTTAACCCACAGCACATGTCGGGGGGCTACGGGTGATTTTTATCCCGCAACACGGTAGGCCACGGGCTAGTTTTAACCTGCAGCGCATGTCAGGAGCCATGGGTGATGTTTTAACCGCAGCACGGGTTCCTTTTAACCCGCAGCAGTTGTCGGACTAATGACTGTAGCAGGACTGTTGGTATGTTTAACCAAAGTTTGCACCCCAAGGGCAAGTGCCTCTGACACCAGACTGATTACACCTCAAAGTACATACATCAATAATATGATCTATTAGTATGAAATTGCATTAGCCACACGGTACATAATTTGGTGTTCATATATTGGAATGGGTAAGGACTAGTGAACTAAACTATACACTAACTACAACACTGTTGGGGAGGAAATCTTGTATCTCCATATTTCATCCCTTTATTCTTTTAATATCTTTCTAAGTTTTTATACTTCATCACATGACAGTGCCACTTAATTTCTCAGCCCTTCTGATACTAGGATAATTGTCACTATCTATCACTCACTATCCATCTTTATCTCTAGTATCCTTAGGATACTAGAGATTATATAGGATACTATCCTATATAATTTATTATAATTGACTTATGGGAGTGCAGGCTGGGTGGGAGGACCACGGCCATGTCACTCTGACTCAGCCATAGTAGTAACCATAAACAAACCTGATATGCCCATATAAGGGGCAGGCATTTCCATACTGTACAATATAGACATATATAGATCCAGTTGATCAGAGCCACAGATCCATACGTATGTGTTCACGTGCATATGCAGTATGGGACCGACCGACCGACTTCAAACTCGGCACATGGAGGACATAAGGACTCGAGGGTGTGTGTCCGTCACTGAGCTGTTCAGATATGCGGTTGACATGAACCGTTGATCCAACAGATATGCCCATATATAGGCATGCCAATACACAGGGTATGGCCATGTTATGATCTCCATATAAGGGTGTGAGACAGACTGGGTACAACAGGTATTCTGACAAAGTCTATGACTCAGACATATCGGTCCTATTGACGGTGCGACCTAAGTGTGAGGGCTGCTTAGCGGCCTGAACCTCTATATTATGTTCTTTTTGAAAAATAGTCTCAAATATCTCAATTCACAAATTATGTAGATTGGGGCATATGGGGGTTTATAAATATTACGCAATGAAAATATTAACAAGAGCTTGTGGATAAATACTAGAATAAGTACTTTGGATCCATTGGAACATATGATCCTTTTCAATTTCCTGAAAAGCAACGGTTTTGGACATAAACGTTTCTGCCTGACAGTGACGATAGGGTAGGTGCTGGTGGGATTCAGACTTATAGGCCTGGCGGGGTGTAATTTAGGAAGATATTTGGTTCCCTGGGCTAGAAGGGGCTCTCAAAGATGACACGGCTGATAGATTTTACTGTTTGATAAATATTATTAAATATCCAGAGTGATATGGGATCCAGAAGTTCAAGGCTCCCCTGTTGCAGAACACTTCTTCTTGAGCAATTCAATTCATCGTTTTTTTGTGGTGGAGTCTGCACAAACAATTTTGTGACTTGTTCACCGTCCTCCCATGAACTCAAAGTTTAAAATGTCGACTGACCACTTCTGTGACAGGATGTACAGCACTGCAATACTTATCAAAGCCAACTGCATTAGTGTCTCTTTCATTGTTTCACTGTCACACATTTTGTGGACAGCTCCCAAGTTCAGTCCGCAAAGAAGTTTGAACTATTGGACCCATTTCGTCGAGCACATTCGTTTGTCATACCCAATTGAACCTATGCGAACCATGCCTTTTTCATCTGATGGATGACTTTGCTGGGATCCATGAATATTGAGGGTGTGTGAAAGCCTTGGAGAAAAAGAGCACTATATGTCATGACTCATGAGCTCTCTGAGACTGCCAATCGCTATGTTTGAGTCATGGTCCTGTTTCATTGTAAGGAGATACCCTGAATAAGCTTTAGTTCACAGTTGCGATTGAGTATGTTGAGGACCTGGTTTTTGTTTAGTATGTCAGGGGAGGACACTGAGGAATCTCTTTAAGATCAAAAGCCTCAAGATCAAACGCAGTGAGACCCTATGAGGACGGATCCAGTTGTCTGGAACTCAATCACTGTCTGTCTCACAAACCGGGCCCAGAGGACCATCTGAATGCACCCAAACCAGACCCAGATAATGTAGTGGGGGGGAGGGGGGGGATGTCCAAATGCTACTGTTACCTATCAAGGACAGGTTCTGGTCTCCTAAAGCAGGCCCAAAGAACCTTCTGAATGCTCTGGATGCTAGAATTGACTTGGAATAACGGGGAGTTGACACAGACATTCACCTGGGCTAATTGATAGTGTGTCAATCTTCTTTGTTACCATCTGCCTTGCTCAGACAAGCGATGGCGTTCAGGTGAGTTACAGCATCATCTCACGTTTCCGGTAGGGGCAGAAAGACATAGCCGTGCTGTGCCCCTTAAGGCCCAACCCCATTGGTTCTCTGTGTTCCCATGACCATTAATCACCAGCACTGTTGGGGCCAATCATGCACTGCTGAGGCCCCTGTCATCCCCATTTCCTGTGTCTGCACAGGACCCTGCCAGGACCAAGGGCTGGGTCTGTCCGCAGACCTTGCCAGAAGAAGAAAAAAAAGATTGAACACACACACACACACACACACACACACACACACACACACACACACACACACATATATATATATATATATATATATATATATATATATATGTGTGTGTGTGTGTGTGTGTGGGACAGCAGTATTAATTACCAATGGCCTTCATCTCAGGGTAGCAAGGGTCAGCTCCATAAACATTTTTTTTTCTCTCCCTTTTTTCCAAAACATTAAGCCCAAGGCATCTTTTGTTATGGGGCCGAACACACAGCCAGTGTTACACAACCAGGGAGAAATGTTTAAGGTGTCCTCTGAGACTTTCCCCTTAACGGCAGCATTCTGAGAAAGTGGGGACTAGGCCTATACGTCATTTTATATGGAGTGTAAGAAAGACTAGTCTATCTCCTGGGCTGGTGAAATACTTTTGGAGCGAGAAACATGTGACCAAACCCAAGCCAAACACCCTTCACTTGCTCTGGCTAGAAATTCAGATGAAAATGCAATGAGTTGCCACTAACCATTACTCAAAAAGGAGAGTGGGTAGTCACCTCCCCTTAATGTATGGACTTTATTGAGACAAATGGGTGTGGAATTGAGAGGGAGAGAGCATGGGGGAGGCATAGCATCCTTGGTCAGTAGATTTATACCACCACTTTGGTTAATACAAAATTGTTTTTAATATTTTGATCTGGCCATAAAATGAATGAGACTGAATGAGAGCTTTCAGGACAGTATAAATATTGGTCCCATCCCTGTGACAACATCCCAATGAAAGTGCCCTTGATCATGACATGATCTTATCGTGTCTCAGGGCACACAGTTGTCCCCCCCCCCCCCCCCCCCCCCCCACACACACACTCAGTAAATCGTGTACAGTACTGTACATGTCTGTATGTCTGTCAGGTATAAGCGAGGAAACATTCCTAAATATGCTGTGGCTAATATGGTGATTGAAAGGCTCTAAACCCCTTAAGTGTTGCTGTGCATAAGACTTCAGGTGTAGGAAGTGAGACAGGCCTCTATACCCTGAAGTTAAATTCCTCTTGTTGAACTGACGGATTGATCTGTTGCAAGGACACCTTTGATCCTGACAGTGATGCATCCACCCCCCCATGGAACCTAATGGAACAGACCGAACACATCCACCTGCCACTCAAACTGCATTAAGTGGAAGAGCCTATTTGGCCTGGAGCAGGGGGAGCGTCCAGCGCACAGCAGGGTTGTCTAGTGATTGAAATTAAATGAAATGGAAGAACGAATGGCCCTGACAGGACTGCTAAACAGCAAGGGGTAGTGTACACACACACACACACACACACACACACACACACACATACACACACACGCGCGTGCTATCTGATGAACAAATGGCTGTGATAAAAGTATTAAACGTCTTAACTGTAATGTAACCCCCTTCCATGAGGCACTGCATGTGTGAAGATAAACAGGCTTGGCAGGAGTTTGTGTGTGTGTGTGCGTGTGTGTGTACGCGTGCGTGCACGTGTGCTTGTATAAGTTTGTGTGTGTGTTGTAAAGCATCCATATAGCTGTGAATGACACACTTCTCAGGTCTTAATGAGTCCCAGCATGCATCTAAAGCAGCAGTCGCTGTGTTTTTCTTCCAACAGCAGTGAACCTGCAAAGCGAGACCCCAGCTAGCTATTCTGCTCACGACACGAATGGCAATTAATAATACACAACACAACACAACAAGTCGACACCACACACAAATAGAAACCCAGATACAGTACATGTATCATGGCCGTGTAGACATACAGCACAGTATACACAAAGAAAGGAGTCATGTTTGAGCCTGTAGTCACATTGTCGCTGTCGGAGTAGAACCGTTCCTTTTTATTGTTAGAAGATGAACAAAGTTATTCAGATTAAGCATCACGACACGTTGTGAGCTTGTAGATCGGCCTTTTTTTTTTTTTTTTTTTTGCAAATTTTGTGTGGCACTCTTGTATGATTTATAGGGCATTCATTTACGAAATACACAAAAACTAAATATGGAGAAACGGATAAGGTTTCTTACATACAGTATGGATTGGTACACAACATTGTGCAGCTAAGTAAGTACAGTAAAAGAAAAACGATTTCAGAAATTACATACGATTCAAACATACAGGGTGTGCTCACATGCATTGACAAATGACACACACATGCGTACGCATGCACATGGGCGCGTACACACACACACACACACACACACACACACACACACACACACACACACACACACACACACACACACACACACACACACACACACACACACAGTAACCCCCCCACGCCCATTTGGCTGTTTCATATACAGATAGCCTCTCACACAGAGCTCCAGAGCTGTGTGTTTCTGCTGTGTTCCAGGCTAAATGAATAAGATCCCCAGGGTGCTCTAGCCATGTAATTTATGGTCAAACAAAAACCGTTGAGACAAGGAGTTATGGCCTGTGAATTGCTTGTGTTGGCTGCCCCATAAAAGGCATCACCTTGTCAAGCTCAGCAGTGTACAGACTAAGGAGCCAGGAAGGGGGAGTTTGTGTGTGTGCGTGTGTGTGTGTGCGTGTGCGTGTGCGTGTGTGTGTGTGTGTGTGTGTGTGTGTGTGTGTGTGTGTGTGTGTGTGTGTGTGTGTGTGTGTGTGTGTGTGTGTGTGTGTGTGTGTGTGTGTGTGTGTGTGTGTGTGTGTGTGTGTGTGTGTGTGTGTGTGTGTGTGTGTGTGTGTGTGTGTGTGTGTGTGTGTGTGTGTGTGTGTGCGTGCGTGCGGAACATCAGCTGCAGTCCATATGGGTGGCCTTTTAGCCCCCTCAACTCCCTGCCCGTCCCTTTAACGGCGGGAGGATGACCAAATCCTTAGGCAGAGAGTAGAAGCAACAGTAACAACATACTGCCCATAGAATGGGCTGAATGGTAACAGTAACAACATACTGCCCATAGAATGGGCTGAATGGTAACAGTAACAACATACTGCCCATAGAATGGGCTGAATGGTAACAGTAACAACATACTGCTCATAGAATGGGCTGAATGCAAGGGGCCAGCGAGGCACTCCAATGTTGAAGCGCTGGTAAGACCTAGTGGTAAGAGGAAGGACTGCAGGCGGACCCGTGGATTCTTGACGAGGAAACCCCGTGCAACCGAGCGCTCAATGTTAAAGCCCAGCTGCACTTCCGCATTTGGACACCAACATTTGGTGTCCAAATGCTGAATCAGCGAAAGAATGCGGAAAATAGACGGTACTTCCGGCAGCCTTCCGGGTGCTTCAAAACGCCACTGAGCAACTTCCACTGACATGAGTAGCGGAGGGGGCGGAGCTTCGCGCCAGTTTAGTCTCTATCCTTTTAATACTCTACGGCTGAATGGTAACTGTAGCCCACATCAACACTCAGGGCATGTCTCCAACACCAGAAGTGCACCATAAACATGCCCCACTGTCTTTGTTACTGTGTTCATACACAGTAAAACTTTTACTCTGAGTGAAGCTACAGAGCGTGTGTGTGTGTGTGTGTGTGTGTGTGTGTGTGTGTGTGTGCGCCTCTTTGGAGTTAAATTAACGTTAAGGAAACAGTGTACATTACCAAATTTTTTGGCACTCCATAATGATGGACTTCATTTATTTTAGTTTCACTACTTTTCTGATCTGTCCTCTTTTGTTATTTCAGAGAGCGACACACATTCCCAGAGCCACGTACACTTATGCCTGACTTGTACTTAGTTGTGTCACACTCGCACGCAACCAAGTATAAACTTGGCTTCAGAAAGGTCATATTCCCTTCAAAACAATCTGTGAGTCCATTCTGCCGCCTTTACCCCGCCGCTAAATCTGTAATAACGGCTAATACGTCGGTAATTCAACGCCTCCTCTGAAATATGGATTATGACTTGCCACCATGTGAGGTGTCGGCGTGTCTCAGCTCCTTTCCCAGGCTGTTTTTAGACGTGTTATGGTTGTGGGCATCCGTCATAATGCCAAGGTCATGGCTTCTAGATGACTTTTCCACTATTAGACCTCATTATGGCTCATTAGGTCTCAGCTGCTTGTCTCCTCACCCCCCCCCCCCCCCCCCCACACACACACACACATTTATACACGCACATTGATACACATGCCCATGCACCCACACCCCGGACACACACAGGCACGCACGCACGCATGCACACATTCACATACATACATACATACCGGTACATACATACTGTGTAAACACACACTCTCTCACACACCCATTCATGTATGCACACACTTGTGGGCATACAGACACACACATACACAGTACACAATCTTCACAATCACACGTAACCACGCATACACACACACACACACACACACACACACACACACACACACACACACACACACACACACACACACACACACACACACACACACACACAACTATACCCAGCCTGTGACATACCCCTACCATGCCAAATGGCAAATAGCAGTGGCTGAGTGTTCTTAGGAACTTCAATGTTTGGTAAGGGGAGATGGCTGGGAGTGGGAAGAGTGCAGCAGCAGCAGGTGCAATCGTTTCAACTCCCACTGGACACATTGCTCTACACCGACCCAACAGGACGAGCTAACACAGGCTCTGGAAAACAAGTTCATCAACAGATCCTGACACACTGCTCCTGGGTTGGCACAGGGGCTACTGTGTGTGTGTGTGTGTGTGTGTGTGTGTGTGTGTGTGTGTGTGTGAGACAGTACTGCTATCTTAGTGAGAACCAAAATGTCCTAAGGATACAGGAGTAGAAAGACTGGGTTAATTACGGAACGGGATGTCATTTTGATGAACCTGTATTTGAAGTCAGAATGATGGCAGTGGGAGTGGTGCAGTGGGAGTGGCGCAGGGGTACTAGCCCACTACCATGGAGTGTAGGGGTTTGAATCCCCCAGGCAAGCCGGAGGTTGAGGAAATTAATTGGCACAACGACTAAATTGGGAGAAAAAATTGGATACTCAGAATAAATAAATAAAGGTTGTCATTAAGGTTCCACTTGTGCGCATTTAGTAATCGTTTCCTCCGGTCCTGACATTAGGTCGGGCCTAATGTTGCTCCGCCCAAGTCTGAGAAGACATTTTACAGTGCAATGCCTGAATTGTATGTTGGTTTGACAGGTTCACAGGTCAGCACGCTGGATGTCCTCTCCTGCTGGGAGACATGTGCCGGGGTGAATCAGCCAGGAACGATCTGCTGTGCGGAGGGGAGAGGCCACAGCGGGAGCTGGGAGTGTTGACGGGGCCTGTTACGGTTGGTTTAACAGCTACGATGTACACTGTCAAATCCTTACTGTTCATTTAACTCTGACAGTGTAATAATGTACCTTGATGCTCCTCTTTGGGTCAAGGTCTACACTATCAGAGTTAAATTCACATATAGTAGTAGTGGTATAGTAGCAGTACTACTATGCAAGGCCAGTGCAAGCATTTCTTTGGATCTTGGCTTGTGAAACCGAGCATCCAGGTGTTCATAACCACTGATTCGTTATGATTGAGAAACAAACTAACTGAAAGAGATCCAGTATTTATAACACAAGGTTTTTGACACTTATGCATAATATGTTTAAGTCAAAAGATTGACTTAAATCATTGTCAGGAAAGTAAAGCACACAATGAGTTACTTTTAATGTCATCATAGGGAATATAATTATGGTTGTGAAATTAATCCGTCTGATCAGCTGTACAATGATTATTTCACAGTGTAGACTGATATGGCAATTATATTTCAACGGGTGTTAGAGCTGTAAAAAGTAAAAGCTTCTGCGCTACAGTACATGTTGTACCGTTATAACCTTCCCCCCTAAAACCAGTGGAATAGCGTGTTGATCATGTTGTAGGACCATGCACTGTAGAAACTGGAGCATCAGAGGTACAGTATATAGTTGTCTCTTTCTTCTCTTTTGTGAGTGGAACTAGGTTGTATAGATTTATTGTATGCACACTCTAACCCACTGACACACATAGACTGATATTGCATACGTCCATTTCCACATGCACTCACAGCTGCACACTTTATGTGTTTGTCTGTGTACGATCACAGTATGTGATTAAAGCATCCTCCCAGCTGTCATTGTGCAGTATCAGGTATGGGTTCAGGCTCTTTATTGAGGCTACAATAGCCCTGTCAGAGAGGCTGAGATAAATGATTCCACTACCTGTGGCTGGGGAGGCTTTTATAACCCAGCAGCGCTGTAGCACAGGCTGCTTCAGCCTGACACGTTCTACCTGCTAGCCCCCTGGGATACAAAGGGCTGACCTCCAACATAAATCAACGTACAGAAGGAGAGTTGTGGGTTTATATTACCTTCAACTTCATATCAATTTGTCGGGTTTAATATGATGATAATATTATACCAGCTACAGGCTATTATAATGTGTTAGATTATAGCCAAGTTGAGTAGCGTGTTGGCCTGAGCCAAGGTGGCCTCAGTTCAGTTTTGTTTGAGTAGTGATGCAACTACTAAAAGTATTATAAAAAATAAATAAAATAAAACCACCACACAATGAAGCCTATAGGACACAAACAATTAACGACCATGTTAAAATGACAAGCTCGCAACATCTCAAGACATGTGTGGGGCTGCTGGGGCAATAATTTATGATAGCACCTTTATGAAGAGACGTTCTCGTGTGCTGTGAGACAAGTGTGCGCAGGTGTGCCTTGGGATTTGTGATAACCGCACATTATTATTGCAATTCAACTGTAGAAAAAGTTTGTGCGCACGATATATATATATATATATATTTTTTCTCTTCTCTTTTGTTGTGGTTGTGCCGTGAGATCTTCGCCTGCCCATTGGTGTGCCTTGGGCACAAAAGGTTTGAAAACCATTGACCAGATCAGGAAACGACCGGCTATGTTACACATGTACACGTATACCATGCCATCAATCATACAGTAAGGTGGTTGTGCCCAAGGGACCACCACCACACTACACGCACCACACCATGTCATACACCATGTGAACTCTTCTCGCTCTCTATGAATGAACTCACCCCAGGCGGGTTGTATCAAATGTTGTTGGTCCCTCGGGACAGCACAATGGTCCAGAATATATCTGTGGCCCTGTCAGTGAAACAACCCCTCGGATGAATGATGGGAACTTTAGAGAAGAATGGATCGCATGCAAGTGCACACAATAGACCAGCCTTGTACTTCACACGTTGGGGGATTATACAAAGTAATACAGGTGAGCAGGAGACCCTGTCAAAGAGCTGATATACACTCCCGTTGTGCACGGGTCAATATTTGCTTAACCATGCGTGCTGATTGAGGCCTGTCACAGAATGTTTGAGCTCCAGTATTACCAGTAGTTTTATGGGAACACGCCACAATGTGAAGAGTGACAACAAATAAACAGATTCTTGCCTCTTTCATCCTGACAGAACAAAGTCACAATGACTCACACATTAATTTAAGACCTGCGGCCGATTCTAGAAATGTCTTTTAAACAGTTTTCTGAAATCCTTGTTACTACTGTACGTACAGTATATATTGTTGATGTCAGGCAAAAACCTTTTCAACTTCCCCCCCCCCCCCGTAAATTAACGCCATAATTGATCATATACTACAGTGTCACACAAAAGCATGAAAAGTAGCAGATCCACAAGCTCGAAATGCGGTGCGAAACACTGTTCTCTATCGTATCGAGACTATCTCTCCGCCCAACATATTTCATACAGTATGTATGGGGAATGTCCCCACTTCACTTGTGACGTCACAAGTGAGGTGGGGACATTCCCCATACATATGAAATATGTTGGGTGGAGAGATAGTCTCTTCACTCAGAGGACAAAGGTTACAAAGTAACCGGACGTTTTGAGCTTGTAGATCTGCTACTTTAAGGCCATTTTGTTTCAGCACACCATGGAAAGCATAACGGATATTTTATTTAGTTGACACTTTCTCACCAGAGAGATGTGTGTTCATTGGTAAGCACTTTATGGGTGAATGGGTGAATGCACAATCTATGTAAAGCGCCTTGGATAAAGGCCCTATATAAATGGACCATTTACCATTTACAAGCAACATGCTACACAATCCTTAATCCAGAGTGATTTATTTTAAGCAAGAACAAAAGCATGGCAAAAAAGTAGTTATAATGAGAAAAGTAAGCACGTAAGCAAGTAAGAACGTAACAGTGGAATATCTATTTAATTAAACTATGCATATATACTGTACGTTAAGTTCTATGTCTACATAACATGCTATTATAGTGCTATGTCTACATGAAATACTATCTAAGTCTTCATAAAATGCTATCTACTGTAAGTTACATAAGTTGAGCCTTTGCATATGCCTGTAAGGTCGCCGGGGGTAGGGCAAGAGCTACGGGCCATGATGGAGTCTGAAGAGGTGGGTTTTTAGACTGCGGCGGAAGATTGGGAGTGAGGCTGCAGTTCCCAGAAGGGAGAAGAGTTTGGGACGTGTGGAGCGTTGTCCCGGCGTTTTTAGTGAAGGTACTTCCAGCTTCCCTGCGTTGGCTGATCTAAGTGGGAGGGTTTGTAGGGTTCGATCAGACTTGCAAGATACTGTATGGGGGAGCCATACCCTTTGTTGCTTTGAATGCCAGCATCAGAGTTTTGTATTCTGTCCGGGAGCCAATGGAGGGAGTGGAGAAGGGGGGGGAGACATGTGAGAATTTTGGCTGGGTAAAGACCAAACCAAAGTGTAACCGCTCACACATAAGTGATGGTATTTCAGCTAGACTTCTACTTCATTTATACTCCATTGTTATGTTTATATCGATCACTTACAGTACACCAGATCAAATTGTTGCTCTCAAATGTCAAATTGCTAGCGTCTGGAGTTGTGTTTATGCTGCAGGTGAAACTGTAGTGTTTTATTTGATGCAGCTTGGAGCAACAAAAGATATGCTTTCTCTTGTTATTGTCAAATTGACATGTTTGACTGTGTGCAAGTGCATATTTTCTCATTAGAATCCAGTGACACGCGGGGCATGTTGGCGGTGTCAGTAGCACTGTCGCTTCACAGCTAGAAGGTCCCGGGTTCGATTCCCACCGGGGATGCTGTGGGAGCATGTTCTTTCCTCCGTGTCATCAGTGCGCATACCCTGCGCACAACTAAGTTTGGTTGGTGAAAGGGCCTTTCTGTGTGGAGTTTGCATGTTCTCCCCGTGTCCCCTATGGTAGGTATACCCTCACAAAATTCTGGTCTCTATACTGCCTCCCCCTGGTCAGCCAGGGCGCCTGATGGAGGGGAAATGTGCTGCATCCAACCGGGGAAACTCCCCCTGTCAGGTGATAAGAAGCATAGACAAAAAAGGTAGGACGTCTTTCTTGAAGGCAACATGGAGGCAAGCTTTCCCCAGATTCCTTGCGAAGCATAGCAGAAGCATGAGCGGAGCTTCCACATGCATCACAGAAGGGGAAGTTCAGGTGGCCAATCAGACTCCCTCTTTCCCAGCGGCACTTGCTTTGGCAATGTAAACATTTGTTTCCTCATGCCAATAAAGCTCCTTTGGATTGAATTGATAAGTCCTGGAACAGACACACTGTGATTGGCCAGTAGTCACTTCCGCTTGACTTCCGCCTTCGCTGCTAGGAAGTTCCTAGCTTCACTGGAGACACATCGCTCCAATGAACTGCAGCAGCCAATGAGGCATCTATATATATATATATATATATTAGGGATGCACCGAAAATTCGGCAAACCGAAAATATTCGGCCGAAAATCGCTAAAAATGTATTTTCGGCCTATTCGGTTTCGGCTCAAATAAGCCGAAAAATATCACCGAATAGTAGTAGTGGTCCTAAGGTTGTGAATCGATATAATTCAACTAAACTGCGGGAAAAACAAAGATGTACAAGCCCAAAGCGCTGTGCATTGCGACGGGTAGATAACTTGTAGATCTGCTACTTCCAGCGCAGGAAGGGCGCATGCTTATGACGCTCTTTAACTATGCATCAGCAGCCAGCGACGCTGCGACAGTCACAACACACAAGCAGCAGACGGAATGCACAGACAGATCCGACACAACTTTATTGCACACATCTGTGCATTCATCCACGCTTCCAAAGCCTTTTAAATCTTATTTCCCATCTACGGGCACAAGCAGTGATATCAGTGCAGCTTCCACCCGATCTGCTTCTGTTGTCTGACGAGCGAAGCTACTAGCTAGTAGCTAGCATGGGAGCTAACGTTACACACAAGTTACCCACTCGCTGCTGCGTTTACACGGGCAGACACAAAGACGAATGGGAATATCATTTGGAGCTTTAACAATGAATGATAGACTGTATCGTTGCGTCTGCCCGTGTTTAATGGTCAGGGTTTCACTGTCCACAGCAGGCAGACCAGCTGTCAAAACTGCACTTCCCAAAAGTCAGAGACATGCCACCGCACCTATAAATTCAAACCCACCTCTGGAATATTGCTATCTCATTCCACTTTAATTTATTTTATTCCATAGTCTTAGTTTTTCTCTAATAAAGTTGTTTTTATTTGTTTTCTCATGTTCTCCTTGAAAAGTGTCTTAACAGTTTGACTGCGGAAAACGATTTATCAGACTTTTAATCAACCCCCCTTCACTGCCGAGATTGTTGTATTACCTTTAGAGCATACGCTGAATTATTTGGGCTTTTAATCCGCGAAAATCCAGCAAAAAAAGCTCCCCTGGTTTGTTGTGATCCGATCGTACCATCCACCATCTTGGTGCACCCGGAAGACGCACACAAGACCCGTCTCCATGAGGCGTTGTACCCCATTCAGTTGCATTGGCCTCAATTTCCCAGAAGCCCTAGCAGCCCACAGCATGTGACGATTTCCGGTTTTTTATCACAACAGATGCGCCTACTCTCTTTCTCTGCGGCGAAGAAGAATTTTCTTTTTTTTGTTTACATTACGGCGGATTAAACACATAAAACAAAACTCGCGTATGTCCGATATGGCAGCGACATTAACCTGGAGTAATCCATTCAAAGCACGGAAACTGTTAAAGTACTCAGAGAAGCATTATATAAATAATATTATTATCACTATTATTATTACTACTTGTTTTATTGCCTATGCTTATGTAGAGAAAAAAAAGCTCACTGCTCAGGTCAAATAGGCCTATTGATATGCGATTAAAATGTGATTAATTGAGATTAATTAATCACAAAGCCTCCAATTAATTAGATGTATTTTAATGCACCCATAAGTGTTTATTATTTAAGTTAGTTTTGCCATAATCATGTCTTTTGCCATAATCGGGTAGCTTTACAACAAAGATGTATTCGGGTATTCGGTTTTCGGCCAACTGTTTCCTACATTCGGTATTCGGTAGGGAGAGGGAGAGTAGCGCCCAGGGTCACAGCTTAGTCATTGGCACCGGGTGAAAAAATTGGGTTACAAAAATCGTGGGATAAAACAAAAAATCCGCTGACACTTCAACATATATATAGGATTCTATGAATTTGAATGGTTATAACAAAGTCGAAGTCGTATAATTTGTCACACACATTACCGCAGTGAAATTTGTTCTCCTCATTTGAGCCATCTCTTGGAGCGGTAAGCCGCAGCCAAGGAGCGGTGAGCTGAAGCCGTGCCGCGCTCGGGAATAATTTTGAATAGTTGATTTGACCCCCCCGAACCAACCCATTGATGCTGAATGCCAAGCAGGGAGGCATTGGGTCCCATTTTACAGTCTTTGGTATGACCCGGGCCGGGGACCTCCCAGTTTCAGGGCGGACACTCCAACCACAAGGCCACTGTCTGGTAGGACAACATAGTAGGACATGGGCCCCCCCCACCGTGTATTTGCTGATGAAGGAAGAAAAAACGGACAAATGATCTATGTTTGCCCTCTTTGGGTCACTGTGTTAGTATGTTTGACGAGGACGGTAGATATTTGTTGGGACATGGTCCTGGACAGGTCGTTGAGTGTATATCTTCACTGGGTTGTATGTTTGGTGACGAGTAGATAGCAACGCTAACATCTCTGTGACACGTTAGGTGTCAGTGACGTTTCTTATCTGCTGGCCATTCTTGTTGAAAGAGCCCTGTCTACCTGCCGCATCGAACCACAACTCGTTCACACTTTAGAAACATTTGTTTAACTACTATCACCTTCTGCTTGAACAGAAACGGCAATATGGCAACTGTGCCCCTCCCTGCAGTGCTGCTGGTATACAATTAGCAACAGATATTTTCTAGGTCTGTGAATGCCCATATGTGTATTTGTGCACATCTGTGTATGCGCATCCATGTATACTTGCGTGCGTCATGCGCCTGTGTTAATCTTTTTGTGTATGTGTCTTGCTGTGCACGCTTGCCTGCATCGATGCGTGTCGTGTGTGTCTACCTGTGTGCGGTTGTGAGTGCCGCAGCCTGATGGGTGTGAGATGGTTATCTGGAGTCATACATCAGACCAGGCGCACAGCAGTGGGCCTGTGTAATTATCAGCTCTCAATGGGACGTTGTGTTATTTTTGCCCAGGGTGAGATGCTTATCTGGCCCTGTCAGCAGCCACCTGGATGGATGAGCTCTGCTCCACAGAGCACCGATCTCACCTTCCACACTACGCCAAGACGAACTGGCCATGAGCCGTCCCAGTAACCCTTGGTACTAACTAAGGAGAGAAAATAGGTTTAAAAAAACATCAGCATGTGGCAGAAACACCCAAGGCAAAGCAGCTTGGTTTCCACAAGAACCCCTATAACGTACTGTTCTGTATGGTTCTGTGTGAGAAACTAGCCAGCCTCCCATAGATACCAGCAGGTTTTAGTCCTAGTCCCAGAAACATTCAGCTACCTGTACTAATGACATATTGACACTGCCTTATTTATTCATCACGGTATAGTGACTGTTAGTACATGACATGTAACTGCATTAGACTACCGGTAGATAAATGTAGGCCCAATTTCACTTAAAAAAAATTGGCAACTGTAACTTATTACAGTTGATGAATAGAGAAATCAGATTGCCAACACATTTTTCTTGGATACATAAAGAGACTAGAAAAAGTTCCCCTCTGGGCACAGGTCTCCCCCAGGGTAGGTCAGGTTGTGGTGCTATAATAAGCCAATGTGAAAAGGGTGACATTTCTTCTCACGCCTTGCCTTGGATGGCAATTGGATGATTTGAGGTATTTTGTTCCAAAAATGTGGTTAACAAAAATCCACCTGTTGGTGGCGCTATAACAGGCCAATGTGAAAAGGCCTAGTAGAAAAGTCTGTGAAAGATTTCACGTAAATTGCACGCTCCATTCATGATTTGAGGCTTTTTTTTTTTCAAAACGGGCCAATCCTGCAAACTTTGAAAGCCAATGTGAGCCAATTACGATGGAATCTGAAATATCGGACAGATCCGTCTTGAACACATGACTATAGAGATGGTGTGTAACGACTTGCGGGATTATTGGACATAATCTGGAGGAGTAATATCAAAAGTCGGCCTCCTGGTGGCGCTATAACAGGCTGTTCTGAAAATCGTTGGCATCCAGGGAGTGTGTGTGCAAAATTTGGCATCGACCATCTTAACGGTGCCGGAGATTAGCTGGCAACGGACGGACAGACGGACAGACGGACGGACGGAGTGCAAAACATACTCTCTCCCCATGCCTTCGGCCTGGTGGAGACAATAAATACTACGGTTATACTGTGGCCTTGTCTTGTGGCCTTGTCTTGTATTATATTTTTGTTATTTCAAATGAGTACTTACTGGATTTCAACCACTACCTATTGTCTAGTGATCGATAATGTTATTTTATTTTTATTTTATTTTATTTTTTCAATAGCTATACAAACAAGCGTTTATTTCTGCGGCTGATAACTTGCTGAGACAAACTGTTTTTGCACTGTTTATGTCGGCTTAAACTGAGATATTGTTATAGAAGTGCATTCTGCTTGCTGGCCCATTTTCAGTTTTCATGGCTGAGTGTCTTTGTGGGACTTAATGTTGGCTCTGTGGTGATTTCCCAACGAAGTGATCTGTAATGAATCTGGCTCCCAACTCTGTTGTACTCTCTCACTGGAACACACACACACACGCCCGCACACGCACACACACACACACACACACACACACACACACACACACACACACACACACACACACACACACACACACACACAGACTACAGTGACCTTCCATGCTTTTCTGGTCCTCACCGGGCAGTTTCCTTTCATTTCTGAGATTTGTGCTCTTGCGGAGAACATCGATTCATGTGGTCCTGTGATCAAAAGATTAAAAGCATTGAGTCTGTCAGTTGTTTGGGTTACCGTGGCAATGTCTGTAACACAGGATCAGGAAACTTATGAAAACCGCAGGACGTTTTGACCTAAATAAAACATTGTTTGATTGGCGGCCGCTAGTGGTACGAGGATATGATATGTATCTTGGGACTGACTCACTAGTCCTTCACAACCTTATCCACCATCAAAGCCCTTTCCTGCACACTTCTCCCCCTGCTGTGTACATACATTACTAATACTAATGGCTAATTATAAAGTCAGAGAGAAAAGAAAATATGTGCTCAAAGTAACTTGAGCAGAGGGGCAGCCTACATTATGATGGTGTGAAAGAAAAGGGAAGAGGTGGGACCCTACTGTATAAGCAAAGGCCAATTGGATTCTTTATGAAGTAAAATTATGTTTTGGTATCTTGACCTTCATCAGATCATAATTATAAACTTAGGCCGTGACACATTGGCATTGTATGCACAAATATAATCCTTCACAGAATACTAATTGCCTATTTTAAATTCTCATCTGTTGCAAAATCATTCCAGTGTGGTACAGAAATCAGATGACTCTAATCAAATTATTTTAATCTCTTTACATTCAACCCATTACATGCCAAATACTGACGACGCCATCGCCGTTTTCAGTAGTACCCAGAGGAGCAGTCATTCCTCTCACTCCTGGCTTAAATAGCTGATTGAAATGGATGTAATCACATAACTGCCTGGCTAATTATAGACAGTGCACTATTTATTTCAGAGGGTGGAAACAAAGGCATGGGTGACCAGTGTTCCTCGCCGAAAATAACAGATTTTCAGACTAGCAAAGCTAACTCATTTCAACAAGCAACACTCTTGTACTGTTGTTTGTGAAGAATGATTGTTTTCTTTCATTTGTACACATTTATAGCCATGAAACTTAATCTCTTCCCTCATTTACGGCTTTCTTCTGTCTTTCCCATTTCATCTCTTCAATTTCAATCCAATTCAGTTCACTTTATTGGCATAATATATTTATTATATATAATTTAACAAATGAAAATGATCCTATCAAATGAGAGAAATTAGGATCTTTCCCTTTATGTCCCCGTAGCTGTGCATGAGCAAGGTCACAGCATAACAGTGGCACACATCGCTGGTCCTTTTAACCAGTCCATTAGGTCCCGATAACCTCTGCTTAGTGGACCCTGGCAGCTTGAAACCTTGTGACCCCTGCCCTTGACCTTTGACATCACCCTCCACTTCTCTCTCACCCCCAGTCTAGGAAGACTTGCCTGGGGTGGAGTGGTGCCCTCCCACCAACCAACCAAGCAACCAACCAATGCCTTGAAGGGAGCTAGAGTTACTGGAGCATGTGGATTCATTAACAAATATCTGTCTGTTTGCCCCAGCAATAAAGGGAGCAATTTAAAGCGAGGGGGCAGCGGGGTGGAATCCAAGCCAACCAACCAGGCTGCCAGTGTCAATCAAAAAGGCAAGGTTCACCAACAGGACATCTCTAGATGCTACCTGCCATTGAGGCTGCTTAGTTGGTCTCAAGTTGACCATGAAGTGGTTGCACACTCTAGTTGCCATGGTCACTTTACGCATGTGAAGAGTTTCCTTCCAAAATGTGATGTATCCATTTTGGGAAGAAGAACACATTTGGACAGCCACTCAAATGTTTTACACAATTTTCCCATTGGGCTGCGTTGTGTGACCTAAAGGACATTCTCACTGGATCACATCACAGACAAAAAGCAACTCTTACAGGTCACTGACACATTCAGGGACACTTTTAAATCGTAGTCGTCTCCAAGTCTTATAGTCAGAGTGAAATTGGAGTCTGACATCAAAACCCATCACCCTGGATCGTAACGAAATGTTCACATCTCCTGTGGATCTCAAACTCATGTGTCTAGTCTATGACATCAGTAATTTAAGACACAGTTCCTGCCTAATATGACCTTCACTGCTTTCCACTTTCCTGTATAATTTAAAGTAAGAAAGAATATTCACAATGTGAAAAAGTTAAAGAGAGTTTCTTCTTTGGCCTATTGGCAGCATGCACAATACATTTGGTGCTGATTGGTCCAGCGGTTTGCAAGATGGCTATCTATCATTTATGCTAATTTATTACAGTATTATATTTGATATTCTGTGATTTGTGGGCAGACTTATTTGGCAGGCTTGTTTGGCTGCTTTGGATAACTTAGTACTTTTTCTTAATTTATTCTTTTTTGGGGGCAGGGAGGGGGGCTTTTATTGAAAGGACAGTAGGTTGCCAGGAAACGGGAGAGAGAGATGAGGAATGACACGCAGCAAAGGTCGTCGGGATCGGTATTGGAACCCACGACACGCTGCTGGTTGCCTGACCTCAATTCAAATCAATTTTATTTGTGTCAAATCACAACATTACATGTAGAGCAAAGGGCCGACAGAAATCCCACCCAGAGCAAGCAATTTAACGCATTAATTTATTCTTGGAAACCATTATGACTACATCTTTACACATTCAGACCTAAATGAAGTAATGAACACAACTGCCGTGTAGACGGCAGTGTTTTTGAACACACCTTGAGTGATGTGATTGGCCCATCACAGAAGTATGAGCGGCATGGAGGAGGAAAGAAGAGGGTGTGAGCCAGTTGACAAAGATAAAGATGGTTCGAGTAGAGGGAGGCATAGGGCTCTTACTCCTCCTCATGGCCAGTGTCGGTAATGCACAATGAATCTGTTCGCAGCTAGTGCAATTACAACAGTAACGTCATGGATTAGTGTTTAAAATCTTAATCTTGACCAGGTTCATTCCAGAATGCCATGCATACAGTACTTTAACATCTGTGTGGAAGGAAGGCACTGGAGCCGTCTCGGACAGTTCCGATGTCACTAAGACATCTTTGTCAGCTTATACCTGATGAAGTGCTCCTGCATGTGCCTTCCTTCCACATTATACCAGTCCTGTTCCTGAGATGCACCGGACTAGCCTAAAATAGGCTTGAGGCATGGTGGAACCCTGTTGTGCACTACTTTAAAATCCATTCTGTACATTGCCCATGCACACACATTTCATCTGATTATAGTAAAACGAACAAAATGCAATAACCGTCTCTGTAGTCCATGCTCTCTCTCTAGTCTATACAACCTGCAAATCAACGTTTCAGTTGCTATTCTTTTAGTAAGCAGTGTTATATAGGGGCCCACTGTGTTGCATTTAGTAACCAATTCGATGTTTTATGCCACGTTGTGTTATGTTGCCCTGTTTTGCCCTGTATTGTTGTGTGGCTTAAGAATAAAAAACAACAGCCGCCCTCTGTCTAGTGTCCAGGCCATTTCACCTCTCTACGTGTCAACAGACAGACAGACATACAGACTCGATGGGTGGACTGACAGAGCGCAGTTTGCATCCAATCAACCCTGCCTTTAGGAGTGCACTGATGCATGTTTGTGAGTCTGTGCGTGCGTGCGTGCAGCTTCTCTATCTGCTTAAGGCAATGTAAGGGGATTTATGAGTGATAGGGCAAGTTGCCCTGTGTGCGTGCATGTATAGTGTGCATGCACATCTGTGTTTGTGTGTGGGTGTGACTATGTGTGTCCTATCTGATCAAGACCCTGCTGTGCCTGGGGCGTCCCGACATCCCAACACAGCCTTTGATTTGGAACAGTGGCCCGGCTGGCAGAATAGGTGAAAACAGCCCACGGTGACAGAGTTCTGATCTGGCAAACAGATAGCTGCTCCCCAACAAGCACTAACACACTAACGCTGATGGCTTCCCCTCTGATATGCCGGGAGATATGTGTGAAGAGGAAGATATAAGGACACACGGTGTTGAAAAGGCTGAGAAAGCTTGTGGAAGTGCAGAGTGTATGTACACAGCAAAGCTGTGAAATCCTGTCAATTTACAAATTACAAATCAAGTGGAGTTACAAATGGATAAATTCACTCTGACGACTTTACTGTGTTATACTTTAAATGAATATAATATAATATAATATACTGTAATATGTAAACCACTGAGCATTCTTCAGGCTATTAGACGTCTAAATGACCGTCTAAAAAGGAGTTATACAGTACCTGGTCTAGAAATGAACATTCTTTAGCGGTCTAGGCTTAGATTAGATGTTGAAACAACATAGTTTCAACAGCTATATATAGACGTTTAAAAAACGGCAAAAATATATAGACGTCTATATAGACATTTAAAAAAACAGCTAATCAACGTCTAAGCTAAGCCTATAGAAAACCGCTAAAAAACGTTCACTTTTAGACCAGTTATAGCCCGGTTTAAGACAGACATCTAATAGCCGACTATTTCTCAGTGGATATATATATATATATATATATATATATATATATATATATATATACTGTGTATATATATATATTATATATCTTATCATTTTATTTTAGATATAGAGGGTATGCACTTGCATGAAGTGAAATCGAGTAGTAAAGTGAGTTTAATGATTAAACGAGTTTAACGTTTACTGCAATCAGAATCAGATCCAGTAGCACTTTTCTGTTGTTTCTGTTCGGATGTATGGGTTGTCAAGGCTAGAAAGTAGTTTTAGCAATTTTTGTCTCCACGATGACCATAATAATAATAATAATAATCATCATATAGGTGACAAATGTAATATAATATATAAAGAGACCACCACTTCTGTGGTTTCTATATTGTATAACTCTACCATACAAATGTATTTGTATTTGTTTATTTAGAACGGACACTGTAGCCTTTAGTTTATTTGTGCACAAACTGAGACAATCCTAAATGAAACATTGTATCGTTCCTTTGACTTGGACCATTGATGAACAATTAATGTGACACGAATATTCTGGCCCAAGTCTGGCCAAACTAAGCTGAATATTTCATCATCATTATTCAATGTAAAACACACTTCAAGCAGCCCAGTCTGAATATAGATTTGAACTATATCACCTCGGGCACTCTCACTGTCACGCACAGTCACGCTAGAGTTTATTTATGTACAATAGAAAGAGTGGCGTATAATTATTCTCGACCCCCAAAGTCTTCTTTTATTTATCCCTCCGTTTTCCGTTTCCCGATATTCTACTGGAATTGGGGAGGGACCAACGAGACGCTACAGATCCATACTTAGGCACAGTTGTGCATATCTGATTTCATGTTTGAATTAGTTGAGAGTCTGTCTGCAGTGAGAAGTCCTGAGGGCTGTAGCTGTGTTGTGTGTATAATCGTACACTTTTAATCGCCTCTCTCAGAGCTAACGTCAGTCCTGCAGGAATCACGTTAAGAGCTGTGTGTATTTTGGATGTAGGCTACATCTGTAACTGTGTGTGTGTGTGTGTGTGTGTGTGTGTGTGTGTGTGTGTGTGTGTGTGTGTGTGTGTGTGTGTGTGTGTGTGTGTGTGTGTGTGTGTGTGTGTGTGTGTGTGCATGTGTGTGTGTGTGCATGTGTGTGTGCACAGTTTGCATGGCCGTGGTTGTGCTATCCAGCCATAGTTTCTGTGTGTTTGGCTCTGTGACACATTCAACTATACCGTATGTATATGTGCACGTCAGCTGCCCTGCGTCTGCATATTTTTCCATTTCCACTCTTGACTTTAAATAAGAGCAGTGCTGCTGAGCTGTTTATTGGCACAGGGTTTCTGTATGGGTAATGATGCATGGAGAATGGTGTGGGCTGCATGGGGAATGGAGAAGCCTGGCCACTCTGATGTTCCATTTGACCTAAGAAAAAAATGTGTTATAATGTCTTTACTGAAACTCTGACTCCATTGCAATGATCAGTGTGTAATGTGTATTGCATGTATCAGAGAAGGGGAGAAGTGTGCTGTTTTTATCCAAGGACACAGGGAACAGCCTGTCATGTGATGTTGTTGTTGGGATGCACAGGTGTTGTTTGACTAGAGTTGAAAGCATTGGGCGGTCTGAGTCTGCGGCACAGGTCCACTGATACGGTGCTGAAAGGCATCCTCGTTTAGCACAGTGGAGGGCAAAGACATGAGAGAGAGGGTGATGACAGTAACAGGTAGGAGGCTCCGCCATGCCCCACTGCACACAGGGGAGGAAGAGAGAGACAGCAAGAAGAAATAGTGAGACAGGCAGGCAGAGTCGAAAGGGAAAGATGGGATGGATTGACGACAAGAGAGGATGGGGAATGAGTGAAACCACAGGAGAGACAGAGAGTGAAGGGAGAGAGTGAGAATGTGGCAAGTGAGAAACTTAATGTATTGGTGACAGGGAGGTCAAACCACCTTCCCTTACTTAACCTCCAACATAGCACACGCACGCACGCACGCACGCACGCACGCACGCACGCACGCACACACACACACACACACACACACACAGACAGGGACGGATAGGGACATTAACGTGAAAGAGTGGTGGAGAAGTAGTGCAGATGGGAAAGGAAGAATGATGCAGAGAAAACGACTCAGGCACACATAGTGTTTCCATCAAAATAATTTGAGTCAAGCTTGGAAAATTCAACTCAAAGTCTGCCGCTTTGCAGATCTACGGAAAATGTATAAAGGGCTGGTTTTACATTGGGGACACACCTGAGCCCTTGTAGACCGTCGGGAACATGCATCGAAGTCTGTGAGTGTATGGCAAGCCGTTTTAACATTTAATAGTTGAAACGGCTGATAGTGAGTGAGGACATTTTGAGACTAGGCCTAACTCTGCTCAGGAACTCGGGCTCAGGTTGGAGTCCGAGTTCCAGGGGAATTTATCCATGTATTTATTTGATGGAAATGGTTTACACTCATTTCAGAATTTATGTGACATTCTTTATTTGCTAAGAACCTCCTTTCTCTTTCATTTACAAGATAATCCATGATGGCAACTTCCCTTACATTGCACCCTTTGCATAAGCATAATGCATACATCTTCATTAGAATCCAATTATGGATCACTGTCTGTGGATACTATGGAGGAATGACATACCACATTTAGATCCTGATTTCAGTTGGGACACAGTTTGGTATGTCTTGCTTTATTCCATTCATCTAAATTGTGTTATTAGTTTATTAGTCTTTTGTTCAAGTCTTGTTCACTGTGTGTGTGTGTGTGTGTGTGTGTGTGTGTTAATATCTCACGGGTGTAGCATGTACCGCAATGCAGTAGGGTGTTTGTGAGAAAAACGCTGTAAACGTGTTTTGAGAAGATCCTGCCAGGCATTTAAAATCCATGAAGACAGTGGAGAAGTGAGTGAATTAGAGAGAGAGAGAGAGAGAGAGAGAGAGAGTGGGATCAGACATATTTGCTATGTGGTGTTAATGGCTGTCTCAAATTTCCTTCTCTGACAGAATTAGATATGGCCACTCTTTAAAGCTGCCGAGCATTACCATGTTATTCTTTCTTACCCTCTTAGTGGCTATACTGACAAACAGCTGAAACACCTGAATATGCTGACACTGTACTGCACAGGCTTTCAAAGTGGGGCAGCAGCCAGCCGACAGGGGTGCCAGGGGGGGGGCAATTGGAAACAAATTAAGATTCATAAAAACTATATATATTATTTTTTTTATCCCGGCTAGATTCAATTGATAAGATTCTGGCGGCAGTTTAGAGCTATTTTCATTTCCAAGTAATTTCACAAAATGGGGTGTGGGGGGGGTGCAACAGACGGAGGCTATGAGTGACTGTGTTACATGTCATTTGGATCAACTCAGCGGGGCAGTCTTCTGAGCGTGACGCTCCGGGACAGAATTAGATCTGTATGGATGGCTGCTACAGTAGCATGCTGACTGCCAATGAATTCTTTAACAGGCGAGGTGGCAAGGTCACTCACCCCATTCTCCAGTTGGTCAGGCACACACACTCTCACACACATACACACATGCACGCACGCACGCACAAAAAAACAATCAGCTGCACACACACATAGTATATTGTACACGTGCACCCACACAGCATCTCAATTTTCATGCAGGCCACTATTAACCTTCTTTCCTAAGGCTATGAATCAATTGCAGAGAGAGAGAGAGAGGCAAAGAGTCAAGGAGAGAGGTCTTTAAGATAAACAGAGGGTTAGCAGAGCTAGATTTATTGAGCTGTTCTTATGAATGGGTGCATGGCGAGCCTGCTCTGTCTGTCCCATGCATGAATGGTCCAGGTGATAATAGGTCAGGCTGGGGGAAGGGAGCGCACAGGTGACCTTGAGGGGTCAGCAACACTACTCAAACCCCTAACTGGGCAGGAGCGGTCAGTGATAACGATAGGTCATCTAAAGGTCACTGGCATATACAAAGAAATCACACTGTGAACTGTGTGAAGTGAGGGGCACTTTTTTATTTTTATTTTATAAACTCAGCAACAAAGTTTGGAAAACGTCTAGAAGATCCATACGCAGCCGCAACATCTTTTGTTGGGGCAGATCTGTCTCACAGGCAAGACAGAACTTGAAGTTGTCATCATTGAAGGCATTCTCGATGCAGTGAGATATCGGGATAAGATTCTGGAGCCAGTGGCGATCCCATATCTTCAGAATCTGGGACTTAACGGCATCCTCCAGGATGAAAACACTCACCCCCCACAGAGCCAGGATCATCACACAGTAGCTCTACCTCTAGAATGTGGGAGTGGAGAGGATGGAATGGCCTGCTGTGAGTCAAGACCTCAACCCAATTGAACACTTGTGGGATAGAGTGACCAACAGAACCAAGTTGGCTGACTTGGGAATGGAATGGGATGCCATCCCACAGCAAAATGTGGCTAGGTTGGTTGACCAGCATGAGGTGCGTGCCAAGCTGTTGCAGCTGCTTTTGGATCTTCCACCAGATACTGAATTCCCTAACATTCCCTGAAATGAATAAAGTGAAAAAATGGCCGATATGTGTTGTTGTTTTTAGTCTTTTTTCCTGATTACTGTGGGAGAGTGCAATCATCCAATCCACTAAGCAACTCAAAGCAAGGGTTGAATACCAACCACTTGCCATTTTGGCAATTCTTTTGGAGGCGCTACCCACACGTTTAGCTGTGTTGCTCATCCCACGAACGCCCGATCCTTACAATCTAATCTATACCTCGTTGTAAAGGTGACTAATCAATGATTAAAATTATATAAAATACAATACCGTATTATTTAAGTGGAGAAATAAGGGACCAAAGTTTCCGAACATTTGTTGCTGAGTTTACATCACAAAATCAGTATCAGAATCTTCTTTATTGTCACATAACATTTTTAACAAATAAAAAAGTGGGGTGGCCCATAGACTTGGCTGCTACATCACGAGGTTGCAGCCAAGAATATTGACTTTTTGTTTGTTTAACCCATTCTGAACGGGCAACCATTTTGGTGTTAGCATCGTGTCGTGCTTTAGCTATTTAAAAATAGCAGATCTACAAGCTCATATCGCCGAGTAACCGAGTGGCGCGATACGAGCTTGTAGGTCTGCTATTTTTGAAAAATCGAAGACACTTTTAGAATCTGATCTCAGGTCAGAATGGGTTAATAATGAAACTGTCAGGATGTAATAGACATTTTTAGAATCTGATCTCAGGTCAGAATGGCATGCACACCCGTGGCGTTTCTTTTCCTTTTTCTATTCTGGCTCCTTTCTTTCTTCTATGAAGTAAATTGTTTCTTGTGAAGCTTTTTCCACATTGGTTACAATTGTACTATTTCTTTCCTTTATCCATCCTGGCTTGTTTCTTATATGAAACTAAGATGTATTTATATTGGCCACATGACGTAATGTAGTACCCTAAACAAACATTAAAGTCCATAGACTTTGCTGGCAAACTATTTACATAAGTGCCCTAAACAAACATAAAAATCTCATAGACTTGGGTGCCATATAGTGACGTAATCTTCAAAAGCCATGTATTGGAGGGGCTAGCACTCAAAAGGTCACTGTTTAGCGATCTACTGTATTATCTTCTCAGTCTTAATCCGTGGGTTGGTTCATGGTTTCGGTGACATGGATTGTGATGCTTCAACCCAATCCAACGAAAGAGAAACCACATCAACAGAGGTGTGTTAAAGTGTGGTGTCATGCCCAATTTAAATACTGGGGCTAGCACAACTTCCCTGCAACCCTAAAATGCAGGGCAATTATTCCATTTTGATCGTGTGCGCTCAGCTGCATCCTTTTTCCACAGGGAGCACGTACAGAGGATTTAGTGTTAGTCTTAAAATAAGATCAAACTTTAATGACGTCCACTGGGAAATTTGGTACGGGGAGATTTGATGCCTGAGGCAGTGTGTTAACTTCTATGTCTCTCCCTATTTCTGCCCTGCTCCCACCTCTCTCTCTCTCTCTCCATCACTTTCTCTTTCTCTCTCCGTACAGTATACAGTAGATGGATGTAGATAACAGTTGGAAGACCTATCTCTCTTGGTCCCCGACTGTCTGTCTTTCTTTCTCTCTGTGCCTTTCTATGTCTCCCTGCCGCTCATCGCAAATCCCCCCCCCCCCCCCCCCCTCTTTGCTGAATGTGATTTCCCCACAGGCTCATAATTGAATTTTTTTTCCCCACCTATGGCCAAATTGATTCCATGAAAGCAGTGGGATAACACGATGGGTTGCGCGCTCTATGATGAAGTCAGACATTGCCAGTGTGCATCTGCTCATGTAGATCCCCATTTGATAATAAGGTGGGTAGGTAAAGTAGAGAGACGTGCGTGCGTGTGTGTGTGTGTGTGTGTGTGTGTGTGTGTGTGTGTGTGTGTGTGTGTGTGCGTGTGCGTGCGCACCTCTCTCATTCTGGTTCCACTCTATTGCTCCTCGGTTTTCTCATGGATGGATTCATGAGCAGATGCTGTCGTGGAAATGATAAGCAGCATCTTCAATTATCACAGAAGTCTCTTGCGTTCAAATTCCAAATCCGCAAGGGAAATATGTAGCAGCTTGAATACGTGGCGTTCCATGGTGCACACTACTCTTTAACCCATTCTGACCGGGCACCCATTTTGGTGTCGGCATCATGTTATGCTTTAGCTATTGAAAAATAGCAGATCTACAAGCTCATATCGCGCCACCGAGTGGCGCGATACGAGCTTGTAGGTCTGCTATTTTTGAAAAAAATCGAAGAACGACTGACATTTTTAGAATCTGATCTCAGGTCAGAATGGGTTGATCAGACCAGCGTGTGTCCAGTGGAAAACCTTGTATGAATCTGATCTCAGGTCAGAATGGGTTAAGTTATTATATGATATCATTCTGTATTACCTTTCACCTCTGTGTATACTATACCACAGTGATACAGATTCACATATAATCTGAGTCACCCTCCACAGATCGATTATGAAACTGTAACCCCTGGGTTCAAGGTCGTAGCTGGTAACTATGAAGTTTCGGCCAAGGAAGCAATCAAGTACCATGGATGTATATTTAAGCAATAAGCCACGAGAGGTCTCAGGTTACCGGGTCGGCAGACCCGACGCGGAACGGAGGGTCTTCTACCTCCCAGCCATTGTAAAATACCCGGTAAGCTGGGGCCTCGAGTGGCTTATTGCTTTTCTAAAACGGTTACAAACATATAGCAATATTAACCTAATAAAACTATTAAATTCACAAAAGTAGCTACGCTTTGCGCCACCAGAGCGAGCCACATCACTTCCTTGTTTTGCTCGGCAAGTAGCCTATGTTTTCTTTTTTTTCTTTTTTTTTAAAGATATTTATTGGTTTTTTGAAGGGACAGACAGTAGGCTGACAGGAAACGGGAGAGAGATGGGGGAAGACATGCAGTAAAGGCCGTGTCGGGCTTGGGAGTCGAACCTGCGGCACACTGCGGGTGCCCAGGCGGTTACGCCACCGCCTGGGCCGGCAAGTAGCCTATGTGACGGGAGAATAGTGCTTGATGTCTGGGGGGGGGGGCTGCCTGGAGCCACACATTCACAGTCATATGAGCCGGGCGGTGCTTAGACGCCTGCACGGCATGTGTTTGTAAAGCAATCAAGCGCTCCCCTTCCCCAGTACAGCTACAGAGATGTGGAATCAGCTGCGAATGATATAAAGTGATTGAAGGTGTGGGTTATCGGTGAAACCGGTCACGTGACGGTAACCAGCCAATCAGAATCAAGTATTGGGGCTACCCGTTTTAGAATGGACAACAACCTACTGTATCCGGAGAGAGTACAGGTCATAAATAATGTTAACCAAAGAGTGAAATTCCTCGCTAGAACATCCTCATTCTTAAATAGAAACGCTCTGGAAATATTAGCAGGGGCCCTGGTCCAATGTCATTTTGATTATGCAAGTTCTTCATGGTACACAGGTACACGTGCAGCTTAGAAAAATCAACTCCAAACCTCACAAAATAAATTAGTTAGGGTTATCCTAAAACTCCATCCCAGAACACATCTTCTCCCTACTCATTTTGATAACCTCAACTGGCTCAGGGTAGACGAAAGAGTTTCATTAATAAAACTGTGTATGGTCCACAGGATACAAAGCAAGGACACCCCGACACAACTATTTTTCTAAGGTTAGTAACGTTCACAATCATTTCACAAGACGTAGTACCACAGACCTTATACCTGTAAACTTCAGCAGCTGTATGGGGAAAAACTCATTTTTACACTCTGCAGCTGTAAGGTGGAATGAACATGGTGTGTTTCGCCTCCACATCGTTAATTTTTTTTCTTGTTTATAGAAAAAAGCCTAAAACTACCAGCTCCATTATCACTTTCCTCCCTGAAGATTATGGCTGACTAACAACTGGACCTAACTTAAACTTAAGCTAAACCTCAGTGCATGTCTAAGCAGGATACATATCCTAACCTATCTTCGGTTTCAGGTGCCACAGTCCATCTAATTTGTGTGGTGCTATCATATGCCAATGTGAAGTTTCACGGCAATCGGATATGGCGGTCAGGAATTGATACATGATTTGAATCTTGGCCGATCAGGATGGAATATGAAAAAATTGACAAATCCATCTTGATCACATGACAATAGAGATAATGCGTACCGAGTTGTATGATGTTGGGACAAAATCTGTAAGAGACGAGAGTAATCAAAAGTCAGCCGGGCCAATGGGAAAAGAGTGGCATTTCTTCCTACGTAGTGGGAATGTGCATGAAAGGTTTCACGCCAATCAGACACTCAGATTGCAATCACTCAGGCAATCGGAGGCATTTTGTTAAAAATGAGCCACTCCTGCAAACTTTAGAAGCCAATTTTATAGGCAATCATGCAAATCGGCCAGATCTGTCTAGATCAGTGGTTCCCAAACTTTTTCATGTCAAGGACCCGCAAATTGATACTAATCAGCCTGCGGACCCCCATTTGAAAAGACATGCCAGGGACCCCCATAAGACAAGACTTTTACGGCTCTAGCAGTGATTCTCAACCCTGTTTAATTTCAAGGACCTATAGTTTGACATGCATTAGTCCACGGACCCCCATTTCATGGCATTTCTATCTCTGGGATCCCCACATTATATTGTAAAATCAATGTTATTTTAACTCTGAGAGATACACTCTCTGAGTTACAGACCCATACGGGTCTCTTTGGTTCCAAACTATCATTTAGCTGGGGACCCCCTGGAACTCCCTCAGGTACCCCTGGGGGTCCCCGCACCCACACGTCTAGATCACATGTATATACAGATTGGTGTTTTGGACAAAATCTGGGGAGCCTGCAGAGCCCATGGCAGAGACAATAACATTAACAGTAGTTGTGGAAGTTCCTTGGTGTGTCAGGCTCATAAGTTGTGTTATATGTGAATCTGTGCAGTATCATTGTCCGCTCACATTGACTTCAGTTGGCAAGGAAATAAACCCCATACTGCATCTGGGCTGTTTGTGTTTGCTTCTATCCATTGTACTATTTAAGTGTTAAGATTTTGCCTGCTTACATGCCTTTTTGGCAGTTTGTTTGTTATAGTCTGACTTCCTGTCTCTCTGCCCTTCAGTCAGTCTGCTTGCCTGTCTGTCTGCCTGCCTTTCTGTTTTTCTGTCTGCTCACTGTTGCAATCCCTGTGTCTATCTGAGCATGGATCACATTACAGCATGACCACCGCACGCACGCACACACGCACATACACATGCACGCACGCACTCACGCACGAACACACACACACACACACACACACACACACACACACACACACACACACACACACACACACACACACACACACACACACAGTAGAAGGGGACTGGTGGCCTCATACCACAGTGCTAGCTTTTGTGCTGTTATTTACTGCATCCATGGGACAGACTGTTTACCTAACAAGTAGACCTTGTTAGCCCCTGGCCTATAAATCGTGCATTTGTGTTGCTTTTGCCTCTTCGGGGTCAAATATTTTTTGGCCTCTATAGTAAGCCACTCTGCAGCAGACGTTCTATAGAAGCCACTCTGCAGCAGACGTTATATAGAAGCCACTCTGCAGCAGGCGTTCTTGTCTTCTTTATCTGTCGGCTGTACAGTCACATTGAGCCTCCCAGCAGAGCTGAGTAATCAGATTCAGGCCGCTCATGCCCGCAAGGCTTTTAGAGAAAATGGGAACGTTTGAACAGATAACTGTCTGTATTGCAGGTGCAATATATAGGGGGAATCAAATTATATCAGCCGAGTGGAAAAGAACATCTATGCAATATTAATGTTCCTGTGACACCGGCACATTTGTCAAATCTTTTGTCAGTGGTGTGGTTTCTTTGACCTTTCCAAATCTTCTTCTGTCATGTAGAGATTTTGACGTATACCGTCAGTGGACCTGTTGCCCTTTTGGCCAGCTCCCAGTTGTGTGCGTGTGGTGCACCTGTGTGCATGCGAAGCAGGAAAAAAGCTGGAAAAGAGCATGTGAAAATAGAGGTTGAAGAACAGCTAATCTCTGGACGTTCATCTCCTCACTCCATCCTCTCTTCCCATCGCAGTGACCAGACCAACAGCACTCTGATTTATATCCCTCCACTCGGAGACAGAGAAGAGGTGGCCAGCCAGATACCTCCTGTCAGGACAGCCTCTCATGCGTTGCCGTGCTTTGATTTACAGTGCTGGCGGCGTTAAGCTCCACGGCTGATCATTTTCCCATGCAGCAGATGAGAGGCCATCTGTAGCCGTCATAGCAGCCAGGACTGCACTATAGAAGACAGGGTGGATGGATGGTTGGATGTATGAGGTGACAGGACTACACTACAGACAGGGTGTGTGTGTGTGTGTGTGTGTGTCTCAGTACATAGTGATTTAATGTCACACAAGGAAAGAATATGTCAAAATTAGTGAGTTAACCTAGTTAATTAAATTGTGAAATTAATCTGATTCAAAATGTTAACGCAATGAATCCATGCTTGGATGACCCGCCCCATACATGCCATCCACTCTGCACTATCTAGCCCTATCTGAATGGCAATAACCATATGTTGGTTATCGCCATAAAAGGCTGCACAATTTACATAGACAGAGGCTCAAATCAACGGGATGAGAGACGGAGACACCATCCTGCCACACTTTTTCTGTTATAACGTAAACATACATACAGTATGTATGTTAAATGTATAACCGCCTTCTGTCATTTATATTTCCATTCCCACAACAATATTCAGAAAAACATGGCATATTTTGGACAAAGTTCGAATGGTGATTAATCATGATTCATTATTTTTTTAAGCTGTGATTAATCAGATTACATTTTTTTATTGTTTGACAGCCCTATAATTTGTTGATGTTGCGTTGCTTCATTTAGGTGCATGTCACATACAGTAGCTGTGATTTGCTAAGAAGCACGCACACATCCCGTTTCACTAGGAAGAAATGACACAATATTGACATGAAAATGAAAAGCCATTCCATCATTGCATCACACATGCTTGGTCAATTAGATTGATTCTGATTACATTTTGGGTTGTGACTCTCTCTCATAATAAGAAAGGATTTACTACTAGGCACTGTAAAGTATATGTTCCCTCCATTCCCAGTTATTCCTCAATTGGCTCTTTAATTATCCTTAGTTTATTGATCAGAGTAAAGCCTAATTTGCCACCTGCCTGTCTCTTGGAGTTTAGAATGATTACCTGTGCTTGTCAAGCGTTTCTAAGGCACTATGCCTGGGCAGTTCCTTCTCACAAGTCATTTAAAACACTTTATTGTTCTTCTATAAAGTTATGGGCTGCTCTTGTGGCCTTATGTTCCCCCATCACCAACACACATTTGATTGCTTCATTTGAATCCACAGTTAATCCAGTAACAGTTGGACGATTTAAGTTTGTGGGATTTCTTAATCGATGCTTTGACCTCCTCGACTCTATTCGGTATTAATTTATCAGTAAAGAAGCATCGATTTACAAACATTCAATCAATAGTTCATCGGATAATAATGGGAAATGTATGTACTGTATGTCTTATTCGTGAATACTATTAGCACTATGTCTTCCATACAGACTTGCAGAAATTGAGTAGTATTTGCAAGTTGCTTGGCTTTGCTCTTAATTAGTAGCCAGCTATCTTCAGAATCAGACAGCACATCACTAGCCTCCGTACATATCATTAGCTTCTGAAAACAAAGATCAGATGGGTTAACACCCATAGCCAAAACCAGCGATTATTTTTCATCAGCTGCTATATCTCATTAGCTATTGGTCAGATATCACATTAGATCAAATGTGCAGCCAAGAATATACTCTAGAATATACTATACACAACACGACATCATGGTCGTCATCTACAACATGGTGTGTTTCGCCTCCACATCGTTAAAAAATGTTCTTGTTCATAGATCATCCTATCATCGTCAATTCTGTTCTACTCTAATCTAATTGTAACCTACGTGGCTCCTCGTGTGGTTCACTCGTGCACGCTGTGCTGCCTCTGCAGTTGATGTAGTGCAGAACTTTGGAGGTCACCCAACCTCGGCCCCTCATTACTCAGTGAGTGACAGGATGACAAGGCCTCTTGTCTTCACCCAGTCACCTGCAGGTGAACACAAATACCTGGGCTGTGATGGATGGCGACCGACACCAGATTGACAGTGATAGGAGCGGAGAGGCACACAGTTTGAGTTAGAGTTGCACCATTACCTCTGAGTGTGTTGCTGGTTGCTCTGCAGGCTTTCTGCTGTGTGTACAGGCATCTCAATTTGTTAGCGGTCAGATAATAATAATAAAGTGGCGAAGAGTCAACAAAACAAACTGACAAAGGGAAATGTACAACAAAACAAAGTTTGCAAAAGGGCCATAATCTGCAAACGTACCGTAACATACAAAGTTTTATTATCAGTTATGCATCTTTTACATTTTTTTAGGCGTTCAGCTATTGAATTCAGGATGATTTAGAACAAGTACATTGATGTAATTTTCATTCCTTGGTGCACAAACATTATAAGAAACTATTGGAAAGATATTGTGCTCACACAGCAATCTAAAAGTCCCAAAAAGATCACTCAAATGTTAGTATAATGGAATGGAAAAGGGTTTGTGAGGTATTTCTTGAAAAGATGGTTTTTCATTAAGTTGATGGAAATATAGAAATTGGATGCACCGTGCAGTCTCTCTAATAACAAAGCAGTGTGCTCCACCACTTAACTACTTAAGAAGAGGATCAGGTTTCAGTCCTTTTCATGACCACTGGTCAGTGGTCAACGCCACTTGTGACTGACCGTCTAGATAAGGTGTGTGTGTGTGTGTGTGTGTGTGTGTGTGTGTGTGTGTGTGTGTGTGTGCGTGCGTGCGTGCGTGCGAGAGAGTGCTCAGGCCATGAACCCATCTATCAGAGGACGGACAAAGCCCCATGACAGAGTCCTGTCTCTCTTCTCTCCTCCCAGTCCAAAACCTCCACAGTGTGTTGATCGCTGCCAGCCAACATGGCGAAGCGAAGCATACACATCTCATAGACCTGTAAGATGTCTATGAATGCCTGGATTGACAGTTGATGTAAGCAGCCAAATCCCAGGCAAACCTCAGTGTAAATATATTTCCCACACACACACACACCCAATAAAAATACAAAAATGGAATTATGGAATATGAGAACCAAGGGTATATGGAACCTACAGTACTGTACTGTAGAGGTGCCACCAAGAGAATATTCTCTCTGTGGTTTCAAGTCATTCTGACAGTGAAAGTTTATGTCACGTCCCATTTGAAATACTGGTTCCTTTGATAGGCTTTTTTTTAAATGTTGCAGAGAAATACGACTCCAGCCATTCTTTCTGCTCAGATGGAGCTCTGCGTCACTCACAGGTGGCTGGGCAGAGTGCTTGGCATGCCGCCCGTTGTCCATACTGGCCTACCCAATCTGCACTACACTATTTTACGTTAGTCCTGCGAATCGATCGAGATAATGCCTTATCCCATTTTCCACTGAACTTCTGAACTCTAAATGGGTTTCATTTAGTGCTTTTGACATCATGGGTTCAAATAAATTTATGACCTGTTGTTGGAAGTCACCACTCTCTGTCTCTCTACTCTCTCTCTTTCACTCTCAACTCTCTCTTTCACTCTCTCTCTCTCTCTCCCTTCCTCATCTCTTAACCTCCCCATTTCCCGACCTCCCAAAGATCGTATGAAAAAATGAATAATCACACCCGTGTGAAGTGAGTGGTACAACTCCGTGTGGGGGTACCCGGGGGGGGATTGTCCAGACCCACAGGAACGCACCCAGGGTGCCGACCCAGTTCCGGCAAGCCGCCCGCGTCCGAAACGGTTGAGAAATGACCGTATGGCGGTCCCTCTATACTGCACCCTCTACTGTACTGTACTGTACTGTCACTATACTGTACTGGCACACCCGAAAGCATCATATATACAGTTAATACGTGCGTTTGTGTTTGTGTTTGTGTTAGGTTGCTCACAGGTGGCGAAAAACAACCGTGCTGTTTTCGTGCTCAGACCCAGCCCCACCCACCCACACACATAGCTCCGTGAGGGAGTGGTTGCACCACTCAAAAAGAATCAAGCGTAGCGATAGTTCAGTGCGGCACGGAAGGCAGATGGTTATTATATATGTATATATAGTTCCCCTCATTCATTCACCCTAGTAATTCATTCTCCTTCTTTAACCCATTCTGACCTGAGATCAGATTCATACGAGGTTTCCGCCGGACACACACTGGTCCTGATGAACCCATTCTGACCTGAGATCAGATTCTAAAAATGTCAGTCGCTCTTCGATTCTTCAAAAATAGCAGACCTACAAGCTCGTAGCGCGCCACTCGGTGGCGCGCTATGAGCTTGTAGATCTGCTATTTTTAAATAGCTAAAGCATAACATGACGCTGACACCGAAATGGGTGCCCGCCCAGAATGGGTTAAATCAGCTGACTCTCCAGGCCACGCCCTCATTCCCACAGTGCAATTCAGGCGGCCTACTTAAGGTAGAGATGTCCCGATACTGTATCGGAAAAGTATCAGCCCTTTTTGGTCATATCGGTATCGGCAAATATACCAGTCTAACCACCGATCCGACACGCAAAACTAATACTGTAATAATAATAAAAATCACACCCCTGTGAAGTGAGTTTTATTATTATTACAGTATTAGTTTTTTTCTTATGAAAGCAGAGAGTCTTTTGTTTCATACGGTATATAGTATGTACATGTCGCTATAGGCCTTATTTTGTGAATAATAGTTCTTCAGGTCCATGCCTTCTCTAAAGTTCTCTCTGGTGGGCGCAAGCTGCATTCAATAGCCAATTACTGACAAACTGTACATGGGATCAATGTGTATTTGTTTTCCTCCTAAAAGTAGACATTCAGGGCTTTCATTCAGTGTGTAGTATGTATATGATATTATTTGTGTTCATTTTTATATCTGTCTGTCAATGTCTGTCAACTTCAACCTTCCATATCTCTGCTGTTCTTTCAAGCGAGCAGCGTGCAGGCAAAAGCAGGTGTTCGAAAAAGGTCAATATCTCCAGAATGGAAGATGGTAAAATCATGATTTTTGTGGACAAGTTAGGCTTTCTTTTGATTTATGCGGTGTGATTCTCGCTATAAGAGGCCCCTCGCTGTGGGCCCCGAAAAAGTTCAAAAGTCCAATGTTAATCGCTCAGCACCACCAAGCCTGAGCAAATAGAAAACTCTAGCAATCAATGTGTTAACAACACGAGATAAAATAAGTAATTTTTTAATATTATTATAAATATTATTCTCTGGTATCGGTTCGGTATCGGCATCGGCTAACACAGAAATTGTATCGGGAACGGAAAAAGTGACACAAACACACAAAGCTGGGCTCAGCCAATCAAATCATCTCAAATTTGGTACACACAAACTCACAAAGCTGGCCATAGGAGGGGCTAGCGCCCCTCAAAAAGGACCCATGGTTTGTACTCAACCATCATGGATTTAAATTGACTCGTGCCTCACCGCTAAACCTAGGACCTGCATTCCCAATGGGTCCTACAAGACAAGGGCACTGATCACGGGATGAAAATGATAATTTAACAAACATAAATAGGATACATACAATTATTATTGGGCTTTACCCTGCTCACCCTGGTCTATACCGTATATATTATATCATTGTCCTTCAGTCCATCGGATAAACACACCGGGGTTATAGTCCCATTTTTCACTGCTAACTCTGACGTAAACCATGAAAGGTTTTTAGGATGCGAACAGGGTTTCAAAGTGAAATAGTGTGGCGGGCAGGAGATCAGAAACCCAGTGGGAGTGAGATGGAATGTCCACAGGAGTGAGCAGGAGTGTCAGAATCCATGCAGTCACATCGCAGGTGGGATTGAAAAACCGGTCACCCACAGGGCTCTACGCGTTACTTTATCCTTGCAGGACCATTTTCATCTTCTCCTTTTCGGCTTTTGATTTCTAACCATAGGTTATATATAAGCCTGTTGATATTTACACATCCCCAGAGCAGACATCTAAAATGTGAAAGGCTGTAGCATGTCGGCAATAATAATGACGCAGCAGCAATCTGGGTCATTGCAGTCGATATAATCTTATTGCTTATTGTCGCTGTTGGGCAGAAATCTTGTACCTACATATTTGATATTTTTATTTATTTTTATTTAATACATTAATGAGTATATAATTGATATAATTTGTGATGTGACATGTTGCAAGCTTGTACATAGGAATAGTTTTTCTTTTTAGATATATAGGTTTTAACCCATTCTGACCGGGCACCCATTTTGGTGTCGGCATCATGTTATGCTTTAGCTATTTAAAAATAGCAGATCTACAAGCTCATATCGCGCCACCGAGTGGCGCGATACGAGCTTGTAGGTCTGCTATTTTTGAAAAATCGAAGAACGACTGACATTTTTAGAATCTGATCTCAGGTCAGAACGGGTTAAATAACATTGCATGGTGGATATGCTTTCTATGCAGGCAGGCTGGACAAGGTTTGAACCTTTCCCCTTTGCAGCGCAACGTGGCGGTTTGCTTATTTGTCCAAATTCAGCAGAGAGATGGCATGAGGTAAAGCAAGACAGACACTCAGCCCTATACATCATGGTCTGAGACTGGGCCTCCCCAGACACAGACAGTGCGTGTGTGTGTGTGTGTGTGTGTGTGTGTGCGTGCGCGTGTGCGTGTGCGTGTGCATGTGCGTGTGCGTGCGTGCGTGCGTTCACTGGCATGCCCTTTATTTGTTTGCTTATATTATGTCTGTGTGCACTTGGTATGTGTGAGTGCAGGCAATGTTGGCCAATTTAGCGTTACTATGCATATCAGGTGTGTCTGTTTTCGCACTGTCCTCTGAGGAGATTCCCAAACACCTGAGCTATTGTTAAGTCACAAGACAGGCCACGTTGGCAATAATGGTGCGTGCGTACGTGTGTGTTGCTCTTCTCTGGGTGTTTATGAGTGGTGCTACCACTCCTATAGACAGCTATGTGTGTCTCTGGCTGGCTGGCTGTGTCCGTCCCTGGCTGGCTGGGTCTGTTCCGAGCACGGTAACTCTGTCGTTTCTCAACCATTTTGGACGCGGGCGGCTCGCCGGAACCGGGCCGCCCCCCTGGGCGTGTTCCTGGGGCTCTGGATGTTCCAGGGACCTCCCAGGGACCCCCACACAGTAACACAGAGTTGAACAACTCACTTCACACGGGTGTGATTTTTTGTGTCTGCCAGACAAGAGAAAAAAGGCTCCAGCATGCTCCCCAAACTCTTTGTGGGTGTAAATACCACTGTGGTCTGATCAACATCCACAGATGGCACGGCAATGAAAGGATAGGCCTATGTATTATATGAGGCAGTGGAGAAGAGGGTGGGTGTGTGTGTGTGTGTGTGTGTGTGTGTGTGAGAGAGAGTTTACATGCGTGTGGATCTGTGCCTGACATGTGCCAGGGTGTGTAGTGTGTCTCAGTGCATAGTGATTCATGTCACAAGGAAACAATACGTTTTCATCTGTTTGTTGATGTTGCATTGCTTGAATTATATTTGAGATTTGGTCTTGTTTTGTACTGTGCAACTGCAAATGCAATGATATGATGAATGTAAGTGAATTTTGTACAGTAGTTGATTCATGTAGTACAATGAATAAAGGTGACCTTCTTGTGTCTGTGGATGTGTCCTAAAGTGTGTCTACTGTAGACAAGACAATGGGTTTTTTGTGTGAATAAAAGCATACAGTAGTGACTGAGCATGGGCTTGTATATATGTACAGTATGTGCATATGTCTATGTGTGTGCATAGCAATTACAGCTATTTCATTTGTCATTGGCTGTATTGTGTACAGTAGTGTATGTGTGCATATGATATATGTATGTATGGATACACAATACACATGCGTGTCTGTGCTTATGTAAGTCCCTGTGTGTTTCCACTGTAAAATCCTTATTATTAATTGAACTCAGAGGGTGTACATATGGAACCAAATGAACCTGTACGGATCTCTGAGTTAAATTATCACTGAGGATGTTTCTGTGTACAGCCATTTGTGTTCATTTTCTTTGTCTGCTCACACTATATATCACATGCTCTGTTTGTCAGCAACAGATGGCCTGATGAAACGCCAGAAAAACCACAATTACCACCACCAATACACCATCACTGACTGCAACCTGTGCTGTACATGGTTGCCAGGGTCTTACAAGCAGGGACACCTGATTTGATTTACACAGCAAAATGTCCATCTTGTTCTGTTGTGCTGATCAAGGTCCCTGTCTTTGCAACCACATGCACCGTCTGCCTGCTGGCCAGTCCGAACTTCTCTCATGTGCCTCCACAACATTGCCAGCCTTTCAGCATTCCTACTGTCAGTTTAAACAAACAAACAAATGTAGTAAGGGGGAGCTATTGTACCGTAGCCTGGGTTCCTGCCTAAATCGCTGCATTCCATGAATCTGTTTTGTCACTCGACGCTACTCAGTCTGGAAAGAGTCCTATCTCCAAGGTAGGCGGGACATGTAAACTGGTGAAATCGTCTGATTGGTCTGTGGTGCCGGTTTGGAAAAAACCCACCAGTTTGACATCAATGCACACTGCGCAGCTACTGCACTGCACTGCTGTTGGCCGTATGTATCATTCACTAAACTCACCACTCACCCACACAGCCGGCAGTCTTTTTGTACTACTGAATCTGACGAAGTGGACTACTCAATCCAATGATAGTGTTTACTTTTTACCGTAGGTTTTACTCTCGAGTCTCGAGTGAGAAAAGCATGGACAGTGTGGCGCTGACTGATGACGTACTGTATCAGCAACAACGTGGTGACGTTATGAAATACGAGTCTGCTGGCCAGACTGAGTAGCGAGTGACAAAATGGATTCACGGAACACAGCGATTTCAGGCTGCAACCCAGGCGAGAATTACTGTACCAAAGAGAGCACCAACGATCTGGTACTACTGGTACTACTCAAATATAGAACAAACATGAGATAATTATCATTCTACTACTACACATAGACCATCCCTTAAAACATGTGGAACACTGGCTTCTTTCAAAACAGTCCTGTAAAACCATCTATCAGGGGACTACAAGGGGAGGTACTGTATAATATGCAATGTTCCCATCCATATCTCATCAAAACACAGCATTTTGCTTCAATACATTTCGAAGCAAAATGCTGGGTTTTTGATGAGATGCATATTTATTCGTGGATGTTGGTGGGTTGCCTTGCCTGTTAACTGACAAATGTCAATACCTTGAATGGAGGCAGAGCACTCAGTGGAGCATAAATCTCTGCCAGAGTACACCACGCCTCAGTAATGATACACTGTCGGGCAAAGTTATGTCAAGCTGGGTCTCTCTCTTTCTATAGCATCTGTCCGTATGTATCAATGTGTGTTGGTCATAGATGTTGTTGTATTGTAACAATATTTTGCAGGCCTTTCCTGCCTTTATTGATAGTCCACACACAGTGATCATAGGTGTCTCTGTTTATGTGTGGCGCGTGCATGCATGCATGAACGTGCGCACGTCATACTCATATGTGTCGGTGCCTACTCTGATGTGTGGGAGCTGGTATTCAGGCGGAACTACTGTATTTGTGCGCACACGTACATGCACACGTACACGCGCACACACACACACACACACACACACACACACACACACACACACACACACACACACACCATACTGTACATGCTCACATTCAAATAGTAGCCTACACACATACACAAAGGATGAGAAACTCTTTATTGCATCATATATTCTGTTTTGAGACAATCCTATGCCATTTCACATTGTCTATAACAACACAGTTTCTTTAGATGCAGCATTGCTAAGCAGGAACTACACATAGTCATTGCAGAAGACCCGCTTTACTTTACCACTTGCTTGCTGAGTTACTGCACACTTGGCTCCATTCCCCGGGAAAAATTGAAAAATAGATGCTCTCTTTTTAAGCTCTCACAAGTCTCAAGTATAAGACAGATAACTATAGCTACAGTATTCGTGAAGCAATGGAGATTTATGGTACAATGCAGTTGCACTGCTAAACAATATCATATTCAACACTTGGCAACGTTTGGCAACACTTTCTGCAGGACAGTTGCAGGATAACCCATTCTGAACGGGCACCCATTTTGGTGTTGGCATCATGTTATGCTTTAGCTATTGAAAAATAGCAGATCTACAAGCTCATATCGCGCCACCGAGTGGCGCGATACGAGCTTGTAGGTCTGCTATTTTTGAAAAAAAAAAAACGACTGACATTTTTAGAATCTGATCTCAGGTCAGAATGGGTTCATCAGACCCAGTGTTTGTCCGGTGGAAACCCTCGTATGAATCTGATCTCAGGTCAGAATGGGATAAACAACTAGTGTAACTAATCTCTACAATGGCCTCCACTGTGTACAGCACTAATAGAAGATATGTGCCACTCACATAATGATACACTCACAGGGGCTATACCGTCAATAGGCCACTAGCAAGAGGAGGTGGGTGTGGTCAGGTGTGTAGCCAAGCTCTCCCACATAGAGCAGTATCTTCCTGTAGCTGAGAGCCCTCTGTCAGCAGGCCAGCTCTCATCGATTGCCCAGGAACAAGGGCTCTCTCTCTGGGGAGGACAGGAGTGCCACCCCCTAGTCTCCTCTCTGTTGCCCTCCTTTGGTCAACCGGATCCACCTGTTGAGTGATTATGGGTGAAGGATAGTCTAGCCCATTCTGAACGGGCACCCATTTTGGTGTCAGCATCATGTTATGCTTTAGCTATTGAAAAATAGCAGATCTACAAGCTCATATCGCGCCACCGAGTGGCGCGATACGAGCTTGTAGGTCTGCTATTTTTGAAAAATCGAAGAGCGACTGACATTTCTAGAATCTGATCTCAGGTCAGAATGGGTTAATCAGTCCAGTGTGTGTCCAGTGGAAACCTCGTATTAATCTGATCTCAGGTCAGAATGGGCTAGCTAGCCCTACTCAGACCCCTGTCGTCTCAAGTCCCCCCCATCAAGTGTCCCATCACCCCTCTTTACATTTTGTTTAGGGATTTAGTTGATGCTTGAATTAGTGACAAAGCTTCCTAGATCATGAACCACATGCAGTGGGTTAGGTTGTGTTATTATTACGGACTTATAAGAGTTGCATTTATACTACTGCTATTTTACCTCACAAAAGGTTCATTCACAGGCCAGGGAAAGTGTCTAAACGTCACACAAACAGTTTTGCATAATGTCCTTTTTTATCTTCAGACCAATTCAGTTAATATAGTTAGCACAGCAATGCAATGAAATGTAAGCACCTTAAACAAATATACCATGACATAGTATTATTTTTGTTTCAACCAGCCGCTAATGAGCCTCATTGTTTTACAATCAATTAGTCATCATTACTGCATACAGCATATGTCACCCCGCCCACTAGCAGGTGGCCACTACACAAACTACTGTATATTCATCCCCCTCCATTCACGTGTGAGTCACTTTACAGCTGCAGTTTAGGCGATCATTTGCGCCAATGTCATATGGGACACATACATTCTTTTGCTACAGCTAGCTACATAGCTAACCATCCGGCCCCCTTGCTAATAGATGGCTGATTGAAAGGAGGAAATGAGCTAGTAATGAACATCTGTCCATGTTGGCTGGCAAGGATATGGAAGAACAGAAGCTTTTCTGGCCTACCCAGGGATGAGCTGGGATAATCAGACCAGCTGGCGGTGACAGATTTCAGAGCAGAGGGTCATACGAAAGGCCTGGGCTTGGCTGGGTGTGTAGGCCCTTGTCTATGAATGTCTTGGTCTGGCAGGGAGGAAGAATCCCAAAAGTAGTTAACCCATTCTGACCTGAGATCAGATTCATACGAGGTTTCCACTGGACACACATTGGTCTGATTGACCCATTCTGACCTGAGATCAGATTCTAAAAAATGTCAGTCGTTCTTCGATTTTTCAAAAATAGCAGACCTACAAGCTCGTAGCGCGCCACTCGGTGGCGCGCTATGAGCTTGTAGGTCTGCTATTTTTCAATAGCTAAAGCATAACATGATGCCGACACCAAAATGGGTACAGAATGGGTTAAAGAGCAGAGTGCTGGACTATTAAGAACAAGTCAAATAAATTAACAAGGTTATTATTGCACAGGTGAAATGGGCGCAATGCACGTCATCTAAAAATGTTCCACCCAGTCAGCTACGCCTGCAATGTTATCAGCTTTATAAAAAATACATTTATCTCTGAATTCTCAATTAATGCAAGAAACTGCTACCTGCTAATAAGACTCCAATAGTTTAAAATCCCCAAGACCCCAGTGGAGAACCACTGAAAAACGTTTATTAGTAGTAGTAGTACACCAAGACTATGAAGGAGGACATACCCCCAGGCAGCTGGAAAGCACATTGTAGGGGTTTTCAAATTGAAAAGGCAAACTTACAAGCCTTAAAGAACGAAGTATCCAAAAAAAGACTTGCAGCACAGGAAAATGAACTCACACAGATCCCTCGACAACCTCTCAAAGACCTTCGTTGAGATGGTACGTTGCAATGTTCGTTCAGCTCACCCTGTTACGAATACGATACAACCCTTTGACGGTAATCATCTACAATTCCCGAAGTTTATGAGAATCTTTCATAACCATTTTGGCGAACAAGTCCCGATAACGGACGCAGATCGTGTAGAATATCTTGAACAGTACACCGCTGGCGGAAGCCCACAAGCTCATTGACTACTGCCTTTCCATCCCCGATCTATCAGCACAATAGGCCTATTGTTTGTTTTAGTATGGGTTTCTACTAGACTGATGCCACTGTACAGTTGATGTGGTCAGCTGCCTATAATAAAATCACATGGCATTTTGATCTACGACTAGTATACCGGTATGCAGCACATTTCTAAGTGTGGGTGGGTGCAATTATAGGCCAAACCCAATCATTTCTAGGCCCACCTACAGAGTAGTCTTTGGCCACGGTAAATGTGTATCTCAACAAAGGCTTGGTAACATTGCTACTTCCCATGCCTAAAAGTACAAAGCTGCTGCTATAGCTGGCACTTCAATCTAGTCTTCCATAATTATAGTTGTCTCCATATTTGGATTATTTACAATAATGACTTGTTCAAAGTCAGAGCCCTCGTTGTTGCTGTTATAAGGTGTGGTCTGTGCTCACAAAAGACAATTAATCACATAATGAACGGGCACCCATTTTGGTGTTGGCATCATGTTATGCTTTAGCTATTTAAAAATAGCAGATCTACAAGCTCATATCGCGCCACCGAGTGGCGCGATACGAGCTTGTAGGTCTGCTATTTTTGAAAAATCGAAGAGCGACTGACATTTTTAGAATCTGATCTCAGGTCAGAATGGGTTCATCAGACCAGTGTGTGTCCGGCGGAAACCTCGTGTGAATCTGATCTCAGGTCAGAATGGGTTAATCACATAATGAAGCATTATGTACTGTTCTATTTCTCTTCATCTTATTCCATAACACACTGTGTTCTCAGTTGGGAGGATAAGTGGTTGCCATGGGTTACCACCCCCAGGCACCATGTGGCAGGTTTGTCATTCTTAACCCATTCTGACCTGAGATCAGATTCATACGAGGTTTCCGCCGGACACACACTGGTCTGATTAACCCATTCTGACCTGAGATCAGATTCTAAAAATGTCAGTCGTTCTTCGATTTTTCAAAAAATAGCAGACCTACAAGCTCGTATCGCGCCACTCGGTGGCGCGATATGAGCTTGTAGATCTGCTATTTTTCAATAGCTAAAGCATAACATGATGCCGACACCAAAATGGGTGCCCGTTCAGAATGGGTTAAGTCATAGATTGACCGATTAAAGGGATAACAGGGACATTGAGTTTTTCTGTGATGGGACAATGAGAAGAACAGAATGAATATTTGTTCCAGGGCTGTCATTCAAAGCACTACAGCTCTGATGTGTGACTTTCAGTTCATCAGCATAATATTAACCCATTCTGACCGGGCACCCATTTTGGTGTCGGCATCATGTTATGCTTTAGCTATTTAAAAATAGCAGATCTACAAGCTCATATCGCGCCACCGAGTGGCGCGATACGAGCTTGTAGGTCTGCTATTTTTTGAAAAATCGAAGAGCGACTGACATTTTTTAGAATCTGATCTCAGGTCAGAATGGGTTCATCAGGACCAGTGTGTGTCCGGCGGAAACCTCGTATGAATCTGATCTCAGGTCAGAATGGGTTAATACAGCATTATGAGAGACAAATGACACGATGGGGAGAATCATACTGTCACTGAAACAAAGAATAGACGATGGATTCAGTGTCACACGGTTTCGCAGTAACACTTGTAAGTGCTGTAACAACTGACATCTCAATGGGGGACAGGGAAGGCCTTTCCCATGAACAGAGAGTCACCAGTTGAAAACTCGAGACAATTTAATGGTTTTTCTATTGAACTTCCCTTGAACATTGACAGTAGCAGTAAAGAATATATATTCAAAGATTTGTGCCGCATTTTTACGATTAAAAAATAATTGCAGACCTACGAGCGCGCCACTCGGTGGCACGCTATGAGCTTGTAGATCTGCTATTTTTCAATAGCTAAAGTATAACATAATGCTTAGTTAAAACACCAAAAGGGGTGAAGACATTTAGTGATTTGTCCCAAATGTCTTATATCTTATAGGAAGTCACCAGGCAACACTATAACTAACTCACTTAGCACCGCCATCTCACAAATGCTGGGTGGAGGATGTTATGTCACATCTCAAACTCACATCTCATGTTATGTCACATCTCAAACTCACATCTCATGTTATGTCACATCTCAAACTTAAATATACAATCATTGGCTCCACCCGGAAATATATTAGTTTGGCAACCGTTTCTAACCTACTGGCCACCTCTCCCCTCCCTTCTTTATTCCAGTTATAGTTGATTTTTCTACATTGCATTTCATACACTTTACAGTATATATAACTATAAATGCACCAAGTCTCTGTACGTCTCTGTACGTACAGCGGTGCCCAACGTAGATGCTCCAATATAACCCATTCTGAACGGGTACCCATTTTGGTGTCAGCATCATGTTATGCTTTAGCTATTTAAAAATAGCAGATCTACAAGCTCATATCGCGCCACCGAGTGGCGCGATACGAGCTTGTAGGTCTGCTATTTTTGAAAAATCGAAGAGCGACTGACATTTTTAGAATCTGATCTCAGGTCAGAATGGGTTCATCAGACCAGTGTGTGTCCGGCGGAAACCTCGTATGAATCTGATCTCAGGTCAGAATGGGATAATATCTGAGTAGGCCAGTGCCCAACGGGCACCGCTGTAGAGACCACCGCTGCTGGTAACCACTCTCACAAACACTTCATATCATTGCTACTCCCTCGCCATAAGGCTATCGACACAAACAGTAAAATTAACCCATTCTGACCTGAGATCAGATTCATACGAGGTTTCCACTGGACACACACTGCTCTGATTAACCCATTCTGACCTGAGATCAGATTCTAGAAATGTCAGTCGCTCTTCGATTTTTCAAAAATAGCAGACCTACAAGCTCGTATCGCGCCACTCGGTGGCGCGATATGAGCTTGTAGATCTGCTATTTTTCAATAGCTAAAGCATAACATGATGCTGACACCAAAATGGGTGCCCGTTCAGAATGGGATAAAATACAAGGTTGAGGGTGGTCAGTTCACACACAATCAAATCCATTCAGTCTATAATTAAACCAAAAAAAGAATTGTTTACTGGAATAAGAACTTTATAGTAGGTTTATAATGGACAACATCCATTGTCATAATTGTTGTTATGTAAATTACCATGTCTGACCATAGGACTGAGGGGCAATATTCGATCAGTATTGATTGAGTATTGATTCAAATATTTTGCACATTATTGTCTGCAAAATGTTGAGCAGTATGTGTACAGTATTACCTTGCTGTTGTGGATTGAAAAGGAGGTTCCACACACGCGCCAGTTGGAATGTTTAACCCATTCTGAACGGGCACCCATTTTGGTGTCAGCATCATGTTATGCTTTAGCTATTTAAAAATAGCAGATCTACAAGCTCATATCGCGCCACCGAGTGGCGCGATACGAGCTTGTAGGTCTGCTATTTTTGAAAAATCGAAGAACGACTGACATTTTTTTAGAATCTGATCTCAGGTCAGAATGGGTTCATCAGACCAGTGTGTGTCCAGTGGAAACCTCGTGTGAATCTGATCTCAGGTCAGAATGGATTAACAGTAACAACCTAATGGAAGCAGACAGGAAAGCCAGTCAGTACTGCACGTGAGTGCATGTGTTGTTCTGTTCATCCTTTGCTTGGTCCCATGAGGGACATCTATGCTTGTGACATGGACCACGGTGAAGGTGTCCCCTTTCAACTGGTGTTCCTTCTCCGTCCACAGGATGGCACTGCAGTGCTGTGACAGAGCCCAACTAACTGACAAAACCAGAAAGCCCAGAGCCTGCAGTCAGTCATTGGTATCAGCCAATCACATCATCACTCAGGAGACAGGTACCTACCGTAAACATCTATGCTCTGCCCTCTCTCTCGCTTTCTCTCTCTCTCTCTCTCTCTCTCTCTCACCGCACACACGCACACACTATGACATACGGTTTGCTGAGATTTACTGTACATGCATGAACATGGGCTCATACAGGCATTGTCTGCCCTCTTCTCTTTCACTCATTCTGTCTCTCTGTCTTCCTGCCCGACGCCATAGCGGTCAGGGCAGGAGATGGATGGCACAAGGAGGGGCGAGTGGGGTAGCGGGCTAACAGTGATAGCCTCTGTCTTATCTCTCTGACACATGCATACCAATGACGGCTCTCAGTTCGTATGGGCACCAAAGGAGATGGAGAGCAATAAAAAAGAGCCAGTGTGGAGGGAGGGCGGTGGCGTTGGCTGCTTGCTTACTCTGCATTTAAATCATGTCCAAAGATATGCATCTTTTTGTGCCGCGCGCGGCGGTGAATGACTAATAACGAATCAGCGCTCGCCTCACTTTCAATTGATCCATTTCCAGGTTGTGTGAAGAGCTCTCCACTACATTCACCCTGTCCTATTATTACGCCTCTCCTCTCCTCATCTCAAGCACCGTTCAGTAGAGGTCCGCCACCCACCTGTCACCCAGTCTCACACATACACGCGCACGTGCACACACACACACACACACACACACACACACACACACACACACACACACACACAAATCCATTCTCATACAGACACCTATTCACATACTCTGATACAGATACAGTATACGTAGAGGAACATGCACAGAAAGACACAGGCAGACAGAGATATACACACACACACACACACACACACACACACACACACACACACACACACACACACACACACACACACACACACGAGTGTACATACAAATGAAGTGTCAGTGCCGGGCCGGCACACTTCAATGCTTGGCCGACACTCAGCGAGAACAGGAGCTGAGAATGAATTTAACGGTGTCCTTTGAAACCCTCCACCATCTACCCCCCAAATGCCACCCCGCCCCTTCATCACACACACACACACACACACACACACACACACGTCATCTCCAGAAATTCAAGGAAGGACACAGCCGCAGGACATTTTGACTGCAGATGAGCGCATGTACCTGTGTGCATGCGTGTCTACATGCGTGCGTTTGCACACTTCTGCATGCACAACTCGCTGTTGTGGAAGACCATTATGTGAAAGGTGTGATAAATTGCAGGGATGCCCAAATGTAATTTTGCACTAACGCACAGCGTGTTCAAGCTTCCACGCCAACAATTACACGTAGTGTGTATGAGGCGGCGTGATGGATGGTTACATCAAAACAGATGTGCCAGAGAAATAACATAATTCACCTCTGTGTCGTCTTAGCGCCCCATCATTAGCCCGCGATGAAATTGCGATGTTTCTTATTAGGAACACGATTGCGGGCTCTGAGGATGTAATTGAGTGAGGGAATTGGCGAGGGGCTGGGGAGGGAGAAAGGCGTGGGGCGTTGTGGGATTGTGGGGTGTAGCCAAGCAATAAGAAGGCTGGTTGGCCTATTTAATATACCTGTATGATTCTTATATATTTATTTTTGTCTCTGTCAGTTTGTACCCTGAGTCAAGTGAAAGTGGAACAGTGATTTTCTGCTGAAAACGTGAAAAGCCCTTGATTTCGACATCGCCGGGGGGGGGGGGGGGATGTTGGGGTTGGCTGTCATGGATGAGCGCAGATTCAGAAAAAAGCAGAGCGAAATGAACGAGGGGAGGGGTAGGATGGGGGGGGGGAGGGGGGGTATATGTTTGTGTGTGTGTGTGTGTGTGGGGGGGGATCTTGATGGGAGCTCCACGTTTCTGTTTGTCAGTCCTATCTCTAATTATGGTGTCGTTAATTAGCGTATCTCAGAACGGCTCCCGTGTGCTTGGAAGCATGCCACCTTGCTCAGCTTTTCTTTAAAAAAAAAAGAAATCGTCCTTGCTTTTCCACCCCCTCCCTTTCCACAATCGTCCTCTACCCTCCACCTCTTCTCTCTCATCTCGGCTCTTCTCCTCCCCACTTCACATCCCATCCTGTCCCGCCGTGTAGGGTCGGCTCATGTAACCGCTCCACCTCTCGCATCTTGCCGTTCTTAAGGCAGGCAGGACTATCAAAGCAGCCTGTGCTGCCCTGTTGCCCCTTAAAAACATTCATCTTTTTTTTCCAAAGTTAGCAGGATGGAGGCGAAATCCAGGTGGAGGGGGGAGGGAGGATGAGATGGGAAACGGATAAATACATCCTGATTGGTGGAGTGCGTGGTTCAGAGAGACTCCGTTTGAAGCATTGGGGGAACGAACCATTTGAAAATGTGAAGTTTAATGAGTAAATTTGTACGAATACGATCAATCTCACGTGTCATTCACCAAAGGTTGCGTATTGCCATGGCTTCATTTGTGCGTATTGCGGGTATATCTCATTCCGCCTCTTTCCCAAGCGATTAGCCTGGTGTCGCCTGGTGTAATTGAACATCCACGCCTATTTCACGCCATATAAGGCAACAGGAAATCTCTTACCAAAATGTCATATCACAGCCTGCAAAATGCACAGATCTCCAAGCTTACAACGATGAACGCGGTGCTCTGCGATGCGTCGCACCGCATGAACTTGTACATCAGCTTATTTTGACAAGTGAGTCTCTCGCAATGTCAACTGACTGAATGTTATAAAGTAGGCCTATAGTCTATAGGCTACTCTCACTTAAATGCAAAGTTCTCTAGTTCATTTATTTATTTAAGTTAACCTCAAGACCAAAGCTATACTTGGCAACTATATTATGAAAACCCTTTCTGTTGAACAATTGCTCACTCACCTTGCAAAGGTAAAAAAGATATATCCGATATATTTTTTTTATCAGAGCTGCTTTGATTAATGAGGGGAAGTCCATCTTTTAGATTACTATCATATCACTGTCGTCTGTCTGAAATGCACACGGGGGATGGATTTGTTCTGGACACATATTTCAATGTTCAACCGTACGGTAGCCTATATGATATCCTTCCTAGTCAGAGTAGTTGGCTATACTACTGTAGTATGAATGGTTCAATGGTTCATAAGTCAATAATATAAAAATTGTTCGCGGGACTTTTGGAGTTAGTTGCCACGTGGCATGATGGCCGTTTGGTGCCTAATCTGCCGAGGCATGTAGTTCATGATGAGATTAATATAGTAGCCAATTAATACCACGGAAATGTGGCACATTATTCTGTTCCCAGCAAGACAGCCGGCTGCGACATTAAGGCATGATCTTATCTTTGGAGGAGAGCACAGGAGAGGCACTGGCTTAAAACGTTTACTGGCCGACTTGCAAACACGCCAATGGATGCCATTCAATAATGTGGACTTCTATTTCTGAGGGGCGCTAGTCTGTCTCTGTCAGACCGGCATGTGAACCATAGAATATGCATAGGCAAGCGCAAGCTGCGAAATTCGATTTCGGCTATAAGGCTATACATTTTTGAGTGGTGCAACCACTCCAAGGAACAGCAATGTCCCTATGTCCACATACCTGTCCCTATGTCCGTCCCTATGTTTAGAGTACCAGTAGGAGCAAAAGTGGCGCTGTTGTGCTAGAAACGGAGAGAGAGAGAGATAGTGTTGCTGCTGCACTGTTGCCTGCTAATTACAGTGAGAGAGAGAGAGAGAGAGAGAGGTGTCTGCTAAATGCTAATTCCCCCACACAGTAACTCTGTCATTTCTGGACCGTTTCGGACGCGGGGCGGCTCGCTGTAACCGGGCCGGCACCCTGGGCGCGTTCCTGGGAGTCTGGAAGTTCCGGGGACCCACCGGGGACCCCCACATGGAGTTGCAACACTCAGTTCACACAGGTGACCAATGTGACCAATGTTGGGGACAATAGCCTACATATTTTATTTGAGGTTTGTGACTAATAATTGATTCAGCATGAAGAGAATGACCTTGAGAAGTCACGGCCTAAAACAAAATCATGAATTCCACACGTAACATAAGAAATGGTCGTAAATGTCTGTACGCTCAAAGGGGTCATACCTATGTTCCCTCAGCCCTATGTTCCCTCAGCCCCGAGGTGCGCTGCGGGTCGGGAGAGGGTTGCGGTTAGGTTTAGGTGTCTGCCCCGGGGGAGGTTAGGGTGAGGGAGGAGGTAGGTTGTCGTAGGCTGAGGGAACATAGAGCTGTGAAATTTGCCTCCTTGAATCTGGCCCAAGGTGTTGCACTGCTGGATACTGAACCCAGCTTGCGTTTGCTTGAGTGGAACACTGAGCACATGTCATGCACCCACACATGCATGCCCACAAAGCTCTGCATGTGCACACCGCAGTCACCGCAAGCACACAATTGTGTGTTTCACAGTGACCCAAAACTGCTCTGAAACACATTTCCTATACACCAGCACCAGCACCACCACCACCACCATCAATCAGCTCTATATATTCCACCAGAAAAACTCCTGAATTCAAATTCTTGTCGTGCACACTGCTCTCAGCTCAGCAGCACTGCAAGATGCCGCATAAATTATGTCTGTTGTTGGGGTGGGCGTGCGTGCGTGCGTGCGTGCGTGCGTGCGTGTGTGTGCATTCGCACCGCATCATGTTGACCTCTGAAGATTTGTGTTTGGCAGAGAATAAAATCTCTGAGTGACAGAGACAGATCCCAGGAATCCTCACGGCAGCTCATCACACTTCACCCCTAGTGTACATCACTCTGTCTGGGACTTCATTAAGGTCCACAGACTGTATGACTGCAACCTCTTCCCAGAAATTCATCGCCCCGACTTTGTTTTCAAGCCCACACTCGCTCCTCCATGATAACGCTACGCATCCAAATTGTGGATCATTGCATGAGCCGTTCATATAATACTGTTTGCATTTTGTGTGTTTTCATAACGTGTGCAGCATACTGTATGTACAGTATGTCTAAGTGTGTGCCTGTGGTCATGGTTATAGGTGTATACAGTATGTGTCCACAGTTTCTCTATAGCCTGTTTTGTGTGGTTCATGATCATTGTAGAATGCCCAAAGAGAGAGCTTGAGGCGGGTATGGTGTGGGTGTGTGGGGGATGGGGGAAGGGAATGGCAATCATTCATACCATACACGTATGCATTCTGTATGCATGGGTTTCACGACGCCATCACAGCCATCATCTCATATTAACCTGAGACAAGAGCTCTGACCTCTGACAGTACTGTCAAAATGTTGTTTTCGACCAAATTGTTTTCAATGTTTGCACCCTACTGCTATGATTATGTGTATCCTATTTCTAATGTATACTGCAGCATTATATTTATGTGCATTTATAATGCTCACTATACCTCGGTGCCTGCCTGTTTAACCCATTAAGATCTGAACCTGATAGTTTTATGAAAATGCTTGTTTCCAGATCAGTGGTTCATGGCAAGGACCCCGAATTTATTTATGTATCTGGCCGTGGACCCCCATCTCAAAATAATTAGTTCCAGGGACCTCCAGAAAGCAAAGGTTTGAGTTAAAATGTTCACTTGAAAAATGATATATATATTCAAAGATTAGCATTTTTCTCACATTTTTACGATTTAAAAAATAAATAGCAGATCTACAACCTTTGTGATGTTATAATTTTGTGTGAGCCAAAGTATAAAATAAGGGCTTCAAATCTAATATGATGCAAATACGTTCCCGCTAAAGCTGCGCTATGTAACTTGATTTACTCAAAATAATTAGTTCCAGGGACCTCCAGAAAGCAAAGGTTTGAGTTAAAATGTTCACTTGAAAAATGATATATATATTCAAAGATTAGCATTTTTCTCACATTTTTACGATTTAAAAAATAAATAGCAGATCTACAACCTTTGTGATGTTATAATTTTGTGTGAGCCAAAGTATAAAATAAGGGCTTCAAATCTAATATGATGCAAATACGTTCCCGCTAAAGCTGCGCTATGTAACTTGATTTAGTGAATTAAAGTAAATGTTGCCCAATCTGTATAGTAGAGTATGTTAATACATAACATATACAGTAACGTATAATTGAGGTGGTTGTATTTTGTCTCCCTGCTCTTCTATACATTCAAATAGACACAGGATCTGACACGAATGTTAATTGACCTGAGCGATGTTGACCATCGATCCAACTTATCCCCTGAGCAAGCATGCAGGCTTTTAGGAAAGTCCAAATCCGGGATAGAAGAGGAATGTTATACATACAGTAGTGCAGTGCCAGCTTTAACGATGAACATACTGTACATGCAGTGCACAATGCAATCTAGATAATTAACTTGTGCTCACTAATCACACAAAGCAGATTGGGCAATAAGCAATTTCCATGAATGGGTTTACTTTAGCGGTCCAGCAGTTTCTGAGATTGGCACAGACACAGACTGACCGTCATATAATATTATTAGAATTATTATATTATAGACGGTACAAACCTGTCCTGCTGTTTGCAGGTTTGTTGTCTGTCTTTCCGAGGCTAATACTCACAAACCGCTGGACCATTCGGCACCACATTTCTCATGCACGATGAAAGCCTAACTATGTGCATCAGAAATAGTACCTTCACCTTTATCCATACATCATTTCTTATATACTTTTTTTTTTCTTTTTTTTTTTACTTTTTCTTTTTTAACTTTCATTTTATAATTTAGTTTGAATGTTTTGGTTGGTTATAGCTCTAAGAAAAACAAAACCACTCCCTAACCACTGGTTAGTGGTTAGGTAACTAATCAGACTCCAAAGGGCTATAAAGTGAAAATACCTTGTAAAACATGTGTAGTTCATACACAAAATGTGTCTATGAACACACTGTGCGTGCGTGGCGCGTGCAGTATGGGTTTGAGGATGGGTGTGTAATTAAATGACAGGGGTACAGAGGGGTACAAAGGAACATGGGGTTTGCTCAAACTTTGCTGGAGAGGTGTGTGTGTGTGTGTGTGTGTGTGTGTGTGTGTGTGTGTGTGTGTGTGTGTGTGTGTGTGTGTGTGTGTGTGTGTGTGTGTGTGTGTGTGTGTGTGTGTGTGTGTGTGTGTGTGTGTGTGTGTGTGTGTGTGTGTGTGTGTGTGTGTGTGTGTGTGTGTGTGTGTGTGTGTGTGTGTCTGTTTGTTTTTTTGTGGGTATAGGTCTGCCAGCCGCAGTATTGCTGGCAATCCACCTGATTACAGTGCTGACCCCTCTATCCCACCTCCTCAATTCAACCTCTTGGCTGTCTGCCCTATAAGAAAAACACCCTGGAATTGAGATTGTCTCCATTTGCCCGTCTTCCTGCAATCTGCTATTTCTCACAGCTGGCAGGTCGCACTCCCTCGAGCACATACGGAAATAAGAAGTAAATATGCATCCACATTCCAGGCTGTACGCGTAGAATAATGGCAGAGGGAGTGGGGCAAAGTGGAAGAGGGAAGGGGAAAGAGGGATTGATGGAAGGGAGGAAAGGAGGGGTGGAAAGGAAGGGAACAGGACTTGTGGGGGTGAGGGGGAAGGGGAAGGGGAAGGGAGAAGCAGGAGATGAGGAGGAGAGGAAAGAGGAGGGGACGTCCACGCTGACAGACAGGATGTGTGCTATTTCGGCCAATGGAGGTTTTGGGCTGGCAGTTGCCATTGCCTGGCTGGCTACTGTGTCCTCATTGTTCTAGCCTCACTGACATCACCGTGACTTTTTAGTCACATGGTGCTGTCCACGCTGACCCTGATGACTTCCTTTACAGGAAGTGATGCAACTGATGGCCCCCGATTCATCCGGGTGGGTGGATGATGTATTGTCTTATTCTGGGGCCAAGTTAGGCTAGATGTGTGCTCGCCGTGGGAAAGGCGTAGCTTTCCTTCTCCCTTTAAGGTTACAAAGCACTCCAAAAGGGGCTGCTAAACACAGATTGCTTTAGTGGGTTTTTTGTGCATGCTTTTACTTTACTTTCGGCTCTGATGTTAAGCCTGAATACACACACACACACATTCACATGCTTAACACATTCTGACCTGAGATCAGATTCATACGAGGTTTTCCGCCGGACACACACTGGTCTGATGAACCCATTCTGACCTGAGATCAGATTCTAAAAAAAGTCAGTCGCTCTTTGATTTTTCAAAAATAGCAGACCTACAAGCTCGTATCGCGCCACTCGGTGGCGCGATATGAGCTTGTAGATCTGCTATTTTTAAATAGCTAAAGCATAACATGATGCCGACACCAAAATGGGTGCCCGGTCAGAATGGGTTAAAAATACAAAACACACACACACACACACACACACACACACACACACACACACACACACACACACACACACACACACACACACACACACACAGTTAAACCTGCTCTGTCTACCTGCCCTCTCTCATTCTGAGCCTGGCAGCAGATTAAGGCATTGTTCTAAATCAGAGGATCATAGAACATCTTGTCATTACATCTCGTTACCACGACAACAGACGGAAATTTGTATAGTGTAATAATGACAACATATTATAACAATGTTTAATTGATGTTAGATTTTGGGGCAGGACACTTATCCTTTCACCATGATGATGTAAGATGTAAGATTCCCCTAAAAAAAATGCATCTTTTCACCATGACCATGTACTGTAAGATGACAGCTGAATTATTGTGATTGGTTAGCCGATTTGCTCGTCTACATACAGTATGACATTTTCCTTTCATTTGTCAAGGGCATTTAATGTTTGTGTTGCCACAAATTTACATCATATTTCAGGCTCATATTACATAACACATTGTGAAATATTTTGTTGTACAACTGCATTAGTGCACTACTGGCTACTAGTGGCTGCATTCAATCATTCAGCCACTTGTCTGCCTGTCTACCTGTCTGTCTGTCTGTCTGTCTGCCTGTCTGCCTGTCTCTCTCTTTTCGGGGGTGCTGGGTACCCCAAAATAAAAAATAAATAACAAATTTGGCCGCGCGACCAAATCGTGGGGCGCTCCTATATACTGTAGGACGGGCTAGCACCCCTCAAGAAAAATAGTCTTTTCACCATGTAAGATGACAACTGCATTTTTGTGATTGGTTAGCCAATTTGCTCGTCTACATATGACTTTCCGTTCATCGTCAATGACATTTAAGGTTTGTGTTGCCACACATTTACGTCATATTTCAGGCACATACTGTACGACGTAAATTCTCCTTTCATTGTCAATGGCAAATGTGAAACGTGACGGGACAAAAAGCTGTATGTATATACAGTATCGAAAACTTAAGTCAACTGAACGCTGATGACTACAGGACTATTGGTGTAAAGGGGAGTGGCTGATCTCCAGTTCTCCAGAACTTTCGCTCATCGAAATCAATCCAACACTGGTTTTTGTTCATGGATCGAGTCTGATCAATTTCCATTATTTTGTTGAGATACTATACGGAATCTTGCATACAGAGAGAGAAGCTTCACTTGATCCATTGGTATGTTTTTATTGATCTGTAGCCATTCTCAGTTTGTTGACCCTCTTTGGTATTTGTTGCTGAGCAGCATGTGTTTGCACACAGCGTTCCCAAAACAATGGTGACGTGGTTATGCTGCTACCCCCACACTACCCTCATCATGTCACCCATCTCTTATCCCATTCTGACCTGAGATCAGATTCATACGAGGTTTCCACTGGACACACACTGGTCTGATTAAACCCATTCTGACCTGAGATCAGATTAAAAAAATGTCAGTCGTTCTTCGATTTTTCAAAAATAGCAGACCTACAAGCTCATATCGCGCCACTCGGTGGCGCGATATGAGCTTGTAGATCTGCTATTTTTCAATAGACATAACATGATGCTAACACCAAAATTGGTGCCCGGTCAGAATGGGTTATCGTAGAGACCTTTTGTGATGTACAGGTATCAACAAAGACTTGGTTACAAGCTCATGGGTGTAAAATTTGGCTTATGATCCTATGCCACGTTATCTCTCTATTTTATCACTGATGTGTTAATAATAAAACAGAAATAGACTATAGTGTGATGAGGCTGTTTTAACTGTGAAGAGCTGTGACGCATGCCCTTGTTTTTTGCTTTTATGTAGTGTGAGAAAGAGAAGGATGTGTGATATGAGTTAGCATACAAATGAGTTATGAATAATTGTCTGGCGGTTATGCAATGTGGTACACCCGAGTTATATAATTTATTACACTGGTAGACTATACAGTATATAGCAAAGCAAGCTTCTAATCCCCATTTGGTCTAATTAAAAAAACTATCGGAATCTTCTGTACAAAGAGAACTCCTGAGGGTATGCCATAATGATGTGATTACCAACGAAATAAAGTTTTTTACAGAGATAAGAGCTGCTATATTTAAATAATTAAAAATCCACCCTAGAAAAAGGAATTTGTACAATAATGTCATGATTATGATCTTCAGGTCAGTTGAGACACAAGTCCCTCCCAAGGAGACAAATGCAGGAGCAACATTTTCATTCGCTGTCATAAAGAGACAAATGCAGGATTGCGTGCAGAACAAAATCTCATTTGACGTTATAATGAGACATTATTCAGTATTGCTTAGGAGCAAAAACGTGTTTGATGTCACAAAGAGGCAGATCCCAGGTCAGCTTGTGTTGTGTCGGTGTCTTTGTTTGTCTGACAGAGTCTAGGGTGGATGTTCTGGTCTACAGTGCTCCTGTCCTTGTGGATTTAACATTGATATCGTGTGGTAGGGAGCTTCCCCTTTTCCTCTGCTTCTTTCTCAGGTTCATAGTCATGTTGTGACAGTGCAGGAAGTTTTGCTGTTTGAGCTTGTGTGTACAATACATGACACGCTTGTGCCCAAAGCCCAGTAAGACCACCAAGTAGTTTGTGAGTTGTTTTGTTAAGTAAAAATGACTGTAAACAACTGTGAACAATAAACACCCTATTGCTGGGTGTTGGTCACAACGGGTGTATATCTTTGGGCCGGCGTACTAACAGTCTGACATGCAATAGTCTGACACCCTATACCCCAAACGCTAACCTAACACTAACCGCACGCGGAAGCCATGGGTGAGTCTTAACCATTCTGACTTGAGATCAGATTCATACGAGGTTTCCGCCGGACACACACTGGTCTGATGAACCCATTCTGACCTGAGATCAGATTCTAAAAATGTCAGTCGCTCTTCGATTTTTCAAAAATAGCAGACCTACAAGCTCATATCGCGCCACTCGGTGGCGCGATATGAGCTTGTAGATCTGCTATTTTTAAATAGCTAAAGAATAACATGATGCTGACACCAAAATGGGTGCCCGGTCAGAATGGGTTAATGAGAGTCAATATTATAATAATAATAAAGCTTTATTTGTATAGCACCTTTTAAGAACCAGTCACAAAGTGCTTTAACAGAGAAACATATATAAAGACATAGGAGGCACACAGGAGTCAAGGAGGCACACAATAGAATAAAATACATTGTCAATAATGCACAAAATCACAACAGAAGAAATCAATAAAAAAATCACAAATCACATGGGTAGGGGGTTGAATGCAGCTTTGTAAAAATTAGTCTCAAGGAGCGATTTAAAACGGGGCACAGACTCGTCAAGCCTGATCTCTTCCAGTGAGAGACGGTGCATGGATAGCAAATGCCCGACGGTCGCCTACAGTTTTTTTGCAGCCTGATTTTATTGAGAGATGGGCCGTGCCGGATGATCGTAGCTCGCGAGCTGGCTCGTAGGGGTCGAGCAGGTCAGAAATGTAAGATGGAGCAAGTCCAGGACTAGCTTTGAAAGTGAATAAAAGTATTTTAAAATTGATTCCGTATGAGACAGGCAGCCAATGTAGGGGTGGCCAGGATAGGGGTGATGTGGTCACATTTTCTGGAGCCTGTTAGGAGGTGAGCTGCAGCATTCTGAATGCTGCAGTAACCGGTTGATGGATTTTTTTGAGAGTATAAGGAATTACAGTAGTCTACACGAGAGTAAATGAAGGCGTGGATAACTTTAGGCATTGAAGATTAGATATCTGTGGAAGATTAGATATCTGTAGCCTAATAGCAATTTCCCTTAAATAGAAAGACTATGATTTCTAACAACACATAACACACTTTATTATTGTAGTTGATTAAACACAGAGGCGCTACATTGTTTTGTACACTATTCTGGAGCTGTCTACAATGTCACACTTCCTGGCGTCACTGTCTGGCCATGCACACCTTGTGACCAAGCCCACATTAATGTCCCCCATGAATGTTCCCTCTGTTCTGTTCAACTGCTATGCACACCTCTAGGTGCCTTGTGACAGTTGTATGAGGGAGGCATTGATGTGCAGACAGTGTTTTTCAACAGGCAATATGTCACCAAAGGAAGGGATAAGGGAGGCAAGGCAATTTTATTTGAATAGCACATTTCAACAACAAGGCAATTCAAAGTGTGTCACAGAACATTAACCATTGAGACATTAAGAGACAGCATTAACCCATTCTGAGCATTCCGGGCACCCATTTTGGTGTCAGCATCATGTTATGCTTTAGCTATTTAAAAATAGCAGATCTACAAGCTCATATCGCGCCACCGAGTGGCGCGATACGAGCTTGTAGGTCTGCTATTTTTGAAAAATCGAAGAGCGACTGACATTTTTTAAATCTGATCTCAGGTCAGAATGGGTTCATCAGACCAGTGTGTGTCCGGCGGAAACCTCGCATGAATCTGATCTCAGGTCAGAATGGGTTAAGAGAAACACAATAAAAGGATAATGAAAAAAACAGAGGCTAAAATTAAAATAATTCATCAAAACCCTTTTAAAGAAAAGAACCCTGACTATTGCTCCCTTAAATTAAATCAGACAAATAAGAGAATAGAATTAAAGTGCAAAATAAATTATATATATATATATAAGCTTTAGTAGAGGTTTGGGCACTACTTTATCACACACACGCGCGCGCGCACACACACACACACACACACACACACACACACACACACACACACACACACACACACACACACACACACACACACACACACGTGTGCAAAGTTTGGCATGGAGCCAACAGTGCCGGAGATTAGCTTGGTAACGGACGGACGGAAGGACCTGGTGGAGACAATGAACCAAAAGTTGGCCCGCGATCCCCGCTGATCCAAGCGAGAATGCCGCGTCAATATCCCTCCGTCTAAAACGGCCTTATAAGACTACTCTGAGGACATTATAGGTTGCATTATCATTTCGGGTTTCATTTCGAGTTCCTGTGGGGCCATTTCCGGCGAGCCGCCCCGCGTCCGAAGCGGTAGAGAAATGACAGAGTTTACCATGTGGGCGTCCCCGGGGTGTCCCCCGGAAACATCCAGACCCCCTGGAACGTGTCCAGGGGGCTGGGCCGGTTCCGGCGTGCCGCCCCGCGTCCGAAACGGTTGAGAACTGACAGAGTTACCGTGTGCGGGGTCCCTCTACTGTACCCTCTACTGTACTGTACTGTCACTGTACTGTACTGGCACAACCGAAATCATCACATATACAGTTAACCCATTCTGGACGGGAACCCATTTTGGTGTTAGCATCATCATGTCGTGCTTTAGCTATTGAAAAATAGCAGATCTACAAGCTCATATCGCGCCACCGAGTGGCGCGATACGAGCTTGTAGGTCTGCTATTTTTGAAAATTCGAAGAACGACTGACATAGAAACATAGCTTTATCAGAAAACTGTCAGGATGTAGAAGACGTTTATAGAATCTGATCTCAGGTCAGAATGATATGTGCGTGTGTGTGTTTGTGTGTGTGTCAGGTTGTGCACAGGTGGTGAAAAACAACCATGCTGTTTTGGTGGTCAGACCCACTCAGCCACCCACCCACCCAGCCAGCCACACACACAGCTCCGTATAGCACCACTTTGTTATTGTGCTGATGATGTACTTTTTATTTGTTCAAGATAAATAAAGATCAAATCAAAAAAGAAATTAGCCGGCTGGACCACCTTGTGAACAAACACCATTTCTGAACAATTGCAACCTTTGTGCTTTGTCATCATCTGTCCAGGAATATGAAAGAAGACATATCACAGGTTGTTTTATGGTGACTTGTTTTTTGATGTGCACACTACATACAGTATATTTATTTATTGAGGCATCTAAACAGTGGCAGGTATCGTTCATGGCTCGGTAGTATCGCGATATTTTGACACTTTCGTAAACTTACTTTATGCTCTTTCTTTATGCATCTATAAAAGTATACAGTGTGCACTGTGTACATCGAAAAGTTACACGGAAAGAACTGTGTGATATATCACCTTAATTATTTTCCTGGACCCAATATGTTACAATCTTCTATTTTACAAAGGTCATTCAGAAATAGTGATTTTTTTTATAATCTGGTCAAACTAGCTCTCAATTAATTTCATCGAAGCCCCGGCTGCAGTTTCCCACCCAGTGTGACAAATCAGGCCAGCTGGAATTGCCGGATAGAGAAAATGACGTCAGTGTCTCGTCCTTAACCCATTCTGACCTGAGATCAGATTCATACGAGGTTTCCGCCGGACACACACTGGTCTGATGAACCCATTCTGACCTGAGATCACATTCTAAAAATGTCAGTCGCTCTTCGATTTTTCAAAAATAGCAGACCTACAAGCTCGTATCGCGCCACTCGGTGGCGCGATATGAGCTTGTAGATCTGCTATTTTTAAATAGCTAAAGCATAACATGATGCTGACACCAAAATGGGTGCCCGGTCAGAATTTACCTTCCTTGGATTGCTCCAGCCAGGCAGATCTGAAGGTGAACCAATCCCATAGACAGATTTCTCAAAGGCGGGACCTTTCAGAAATCGAATAAGAAAATAAATAGAACCCTTACATAAACACAAATGTAACAAAATGATTTGACAGATTTGGAGCCAGTGTAGAACTGGAGTGATATAATCCACTTTATTCGTATTAGTAAGGACTTGAATAAAGAGTGGTAGAAGAAGAAGAAGAAGAGAAGTGTGTGACTACTAAAAAGATACCTGCTTGGTGTCTGTACTACTGACTACTTAAAAGTAAAATCATTGTTTCTTGCATGCTGATTGTTCTGAGCATATCAGAGTGTGAATCCTGTGAAAGACTGTCAGTGTGCAACTCAGTAGCATGGGTAATTATTCTTTGTTTGTTTGAACATACTGATTAAGAGTTGCTGCTTCCACTGCATTGTGTCCTTATGTTGCCCTGTTTATGTACTGTTGTTGTTGTTGCATTTCTAGTATTGTACAGCACTTTGTTTCAACCTTGTATAAAAATGTGCTTTGGATTGGATTGGATTGGATTGGATTGGATTGGATTGTATGTGTTACTGTGGTTCGTTCACCACACATTTCAGCATGTAGCACAAATGCTCAAACTCTCTATCACACTCTGACGCACAACACAAACACTCCCCCTTCACCTGTCCCGCATGTAGCCCTGCAGCTGGTCTCCACTGTTGTTGTAAATCTCCTCTCACTCCTGCTTTTATGCTTTGAAGATGAACAGGAAGCCCTGCCTGCCCACACAGGGCTACAGAAAGGCTAGTGCTCGGTGTCATAATTGGTTAAGAATGCCAAAGAAGAGCGAGGCGGCAATAAAATGAGAGAGACAGAGAGAGAGAGAGAGAGAGAAGGGAGGGAGCTAGAGAGAGGAATTAACCGTTAATTAGGTATTCCTGTCATCCTTTCAATTCATGTTTCCTACATGCTTTCCCTTGAGGCGAAACGCTTGAAAACAAATCAGTGAATCCCAATTACAAGTGTACCTGATGAATCTGGGGCTACTGTGGGCCCTAGCAATACCGATATGGGCTCAGGGGGAGATGGGAACAACGTGGCATCAAACAAAAGGCGCAGCGGTTTGGGAGAAGCAAGGAGAGGTTTGTGTTCTGAGGTTCAGGAAAGAGGAGTCAGTGAGGAGACAGTGGGACAATGGGGTGTGATGCAAAAGTAGGTGAGGAAGAAGGAGGATACAATATGCAGGGAGATGAAGAAAGCCTTTCTCAGAGCATTTGGGGAGGGGAGGAGAGGATGTACTTTAGAGTTGTTATAGGGCCAAGAGGCTTGGCATAGCCTGAGGTCGACACACAGAAGATATCTGACAGGCGTGTGTGCGTGCGTGTGTGTGTGTGTGTGTGTGTGTGTGTGTGTGTGTGTGTGTGTGTGTGTGTGTGTGTGTGTGTGTGTGTGTGTGTGTGTGTGTGTGTGTGTGTGTGTGTGTGTGTGTGTGTGTGTGTGTGTGTGTGTGTGTGTGTGTGTGCGTGCGTGCGTGCGTGCGTGTGCAACATTGCTAGGCACGACAGAATTGTTGACCTATTAGCTAAGGACATAAGTTCATATGTTTCATCATCTGCCAAAATGTATAAGCACTCACGTGTCTCAACTGCCAAGTTCATGCACAATAATGAAAATGATGCTTTTTCAGATGTCACAGCTAATACACCAGATATTGTTGTTGTTGATGAGGACAGTAGAGAAGTGACCATTTTGGAAGTGGCATGTACATTTGACCACAGTCTGGAACAGGCATTCCTTACCAAGGTGCTTAAGTACCAGCGTCTTAAGCAGAGCAGTAGTTTGTATCTCTCTTTCATTGGCATTACAATGATAGTCATCAGCTGACAGTCATTAAACTAGCTACTGTATAGCATTGTTAACATAACAACACCAGCATGAAAACCCAGGGAAATCAGGCTTATAATAATTATAATTAAGATTCATAGCCTTACCATATGCCTGCCCTGCTTCTAGGCCACCAGCACGTCCAGCAGCAATGGCGAAAGAGAGGGAAAGAGGAGACCTGGGCACTTCCTGCTAAATCGCACCATGCTTTTGACTCAATTGAAATATATTAGGTCAATGTGATTGAATCACTTTCAGAGCTTATAAGTTTATGACTCACTTGAACTCAAAACATTCTAATCACGTTCTGTGGTCAAACATGAATTGTTGATGTTGAACACATGTAATCTGTTCATTTAATCTCAACATATATAGGGAGTTTTCTTTTTTCATCAGTGTGGGTAAATACCTGGTAATATCATGGAAATAAGACACGCTTCCGTTCACAGTACAGTTCCACCTTTCTTACAGGGTAACTTGAAAGGTTTTACCTGTTAACGTTTTGAAAATGTATGTGGTCCAACTGTCTATTACTGTGTAAATAACTGGAAATTGCCAGGTAACATGTTCAAAACATCCTGGTGGGTAATGATGGATTATAACCTACAATTACAGTGAAAGTACATGGTAATATCATGGAAATAAGCCATGCTTCCGTTCACAGTACAGTTCCACCTTTAACTTGAAAGGTTTTACCTGTTAACGTTTTGTAAATGTATGTGGTCCAACTGGGTAAATACCTAGTTATTATCTGTTATTTCCGGGTAACATGTTCAAAATACACCATGATGGTTAATGGAGGAGGATCATAATCTACAATTACCAGGTAGGTACATGGTAATATCATGGAAATAGAACACACTTCCTTTCACAGTACAGTTCCTCCTTACTTACTGGGTACCTATCGGGTAATTACATTGTAGTTGTCAGGGAATTACTTGGTAACAACTGGCAATCTCCTGTAACTACCCATGTGTTTACATGGGTAGTACCCATGTAAACACAGTGAACACAGTTACCATATAATTACCTGGTAGTTGTCAGGAAAATACTTGGTAATTACCTGGTACCTAATGGGTAACTTACCTGGTAGCATAGTAAATACTTATAAATACTGGGTAGTTACCTGGTAATTACATAGTAAAAACCTATAAATACAGGTTAATTACCTAGTAGTTGTCAGGAAAATACTTGGTAATTTCCTAGTAGCTACTGGGTAACTTGCATGGTAGCAGAGTAAATACTTATAAATACTGGGTAGTTACCTAGTAATTACACAGTAAATACTTATAAATACAGGGTAATTACTAGGTAGTTGTCAGAAAATACTTGGTAATTACCTGGCAACTAGTGGGTCATTTACCATGGTAAGCTCCATGTAATTACCAGGTAATTATACAGTAAATAGTTATAAATACAGGGTAATTACCTAGTAGTTGTCAGGGGAAAATTACTGCATAACTACATACTAGTTACCGGGTACTTACCAGGTAAAAATGTGTGTGTGTGTGTGTGTGTGTGTGTGCCTGTGTGTGCCTACTGTGTATGTGTGTGCGTGCATGTGTGTTCTCATAATCTGAGAACAATCGAAGGTTGTTTATTGTTATTGTTGTTAATGTTATCTCATTATAGTTAAAAGTATCATTAAGTATAAAAAGCAAGATTCTTGGTTTTCAATTACACTATTGCAGGAAAATGAGAAGGCAGACAAAAATTACAATACAATAATAATAGGAATAGCTGTAGAAATTGTACTAAAATACATTAATAATTGCAAAATGTAAGCCTTTGTCCTCGATGCAGTAACATTAGGCCTCAAGATGTCCATTCCCCAAGCAATCTAAGGTAACACGTCTGAACGACTGTCGCCCTGAACTCAATTGTCCGCTTAATTTGCGATCAATCTCAATTAAAGGGATAATTCACTTTCGAACAAGTTTGTAACTTTATTTTAACCATGATAGATTCATTGAAAACCCCCGTGGGCGGCGGTGGCTCAGGGGTAGAGTGCCTGGATGGTAACCGTAAGGTTGCCAGTTCGAACCCGGGCTCCCCCAGAGTTACTGTCGAAGTGTCCTTGAGCAAGACACTGAACCCCTAATTTCTCCCGATGTGCTAGTTGGTGCCTTGCATGGTTTCCGCTGCCATCGGTGTATGAATGTGTGTGTGTGAATGGGTGAATGTAATGCACAATCTCTGTAAAGCGCCTTGGATAAAGGCGCTATATAAATGCACCATTTACCATTTACCATTTATTGGTTCTAGTGACAGATATTGTCCTTCTAATGCGTCTAAGGCCATGTTCTTTCGTTAACCTTTTTTCATTTATTTTCTATATAAGTCCTGTACTATGCTCTTGACTGTGTGTTAGTGTGAGTGTGTCATGTGTGTGTGTGCGTATGTGTGTGTCTTCAGTGTCAGTACCTCAGTGTATGTGCCCCTCAGCTGTATATGTATGCACATGTGCTCTCAGCTGGTCTCCTTTTATCTCATATGTTTATGCCCCCCCCCCCCCCCCCACCCTGGGGGACGTGTGCTGGTCAGAATGCAAGGCTCTTTGATCTCTCTAGTACTTATTAGAAAGGCCCCTCTCTATGTCTCCGGCCCCTGATCCTGGCACGCCCTGGGGGACCCGATCATCTCAATCTTAAAACTCTGCTAATCAGGCCCGCTGGGCTCACCTGGCCTTGTTTGATTGGGTCTCACTTGGAGTGAGAACGGGTCGAGGGGGAGGGATGAGTGGCAGCGAGGAAACGGTTCTCATCTGCGTCGAGTCCTTTGCCCCGGCGGGGGATACAGGCGATTACGTGCAGTGGACTCAGGCGTGACGATAATAATAATGATGATGATGAGAGCGGACTGTAATAATCGAAGTGGCCATTTACCCAGATGAGCTTTCAACAACCTCCAAACAACAAAAAAAGTAAAGAAAAAAGAAAATGGAGTGAAGCCAAGGAACCCCCTAGCAGACCTAACAATGTTGTTCCCTTGCAGTCATTTCCTTCCGATCACTCTGGTTCCTATAGGTTTGTCATAATCTGATTGTCACTCTTGTTTAACAGCATTGTTGGAGATAGCAAGTTCTGCATGAGGTTGCAGTAAGGTTGGACTGGTTGGCACACGGTAGGTGGGAGGGATGTTCTTAAAGGTGATGGATCATCCAGCCTAAATGTAAAGTAGTGACACAACATCTCTGCAGGTGAATGAAGGTGGTGTACGTTTTAATGTGTGTTACATTCACACACCAACAATGGAGCTTAGTCACGATGGCACTATTAGGGCGTTCAATATCGTGCTCAATGACACTTTGACGATGTTTGATGTTTGACATGATGAGGAGTTGGGGATTGAACCAGGTACCTTCTGTTTGATGTTTGACATGATGAGGAGTTGGGGATTGAACCAGGTACCTTCTGTTTGATGTTTGACATGATGAGGAGTTGGGGATTGAACCAGGTACCTTCTGTTTGATGTTTGACATGATGAGGAGTTGGGGATTGAACCAGGTACCTTCTGTTTGATGTTTGACATGATGAGGAGTTGGGGATTGAACCAGGTACCTTCTGTTTGATGTTTGACATGATGAAGAGTTGGGGATTGAACCAGGTACCTTCTGTTTGATGTTTGACATGATGAGGAGTTGGGGATTGAACCAGGTACCTTCTGGTTCTCAGACAGCCGCTTTGCCTCCTACGCCGACACCAAGGCTGACGTACTGTATATGAATGGCGAGACCAGGGGAGAACTGCATCATTGGGGGTGACCGCTTTCATGTACTGTAGGAATTGCTTTGTATGGAAGAAAGTGATTTATATTTATTTGTTTATTTACTTACCAGTGCACATTAATCAACATGTCAGTTTTCACATCCATGTAAATGATGGTGTGTGTGTGTGTGTGTGTGTGTGTGTGTGTGTGTGTGTGTGTGTGTGTGTGTGTGTGTGTGTGTGTGTGTGTGTGTGTGTGTGTGTGTGTGTGTGTGTGTGTGTGTGTGTGTGTGTGTGTGTGTGTGTGTGTGTGTGTGAGTGAGAGAGACATACCGGCAATAGAACTTGTTTCCAAACTCACACACTAAGCAGGAAATGCTTCTGCATCTCCTTAACCGTAGCCGATTAATTTGGACTTGGCAATTCCTGGTAGAGATATACAGTACAGTAGGTGATTGTCTTGCCTTCCGGGAATTTAAATTGGTCAAGTGTTGGTCTGTGTGTTGAAACACAAAACACTGGACTATCAGCTGATGGTAGTCTCGCATAGCCAAACAAATATTCCACAATCTCCGAATGCTATATTGAGTCTGGAACTACACCTCCCGAAATCCGAAGCTGGCATCTGTTGATGTTCCGTTGCTCCTGATCAGAGCTTCCATGCTCCAGACTGTAAGCATTTGAAAGTTGCAAAAAGTTTTATATAGGTCATTCTAAAACTCAACTGCAGCTATTTACAATAACGTGTTGAGATTAGAGATTAACATGCCATCGCCAGCTGCTTCTTTTCACCTGACGAAGTGCGAAGTTTCACTGGGAGAGCGTAACATTATGTGGAGGAACACTCTCTCCTACCCAGTGCCGTTCTCTGCTAGTTATGTCAACCAACATGTAGATTAGTGCAGACATCACCCTCCTCTGGCCTCCCACACACAAAGACAGCCAGTTGTGTTTGTAGGCGCGTCCGACCCAGCTGGAGGCATCGTCGAGCATTTGATTGAACTCCAATCTCCAGAAAAAGCTGCTACCTTAATCCTCACTTCCAGCTCAACATGTGACACTAATGTGTGCTCCATTTCTGTGTGTGTAGTTCCATATGCTCCATGGACATTGTAGCCATCATGCAGGTGCAATGGACTTTGCATAATCTACATTTCAGAGGACTGGTGGCGTGGGGTGCCACAAATTGGACCCCCCCCCCCCCCCCTGTTTAGCCTATTTCAGTAGTTTATAGGCAGTATGGGAAGGAACATACAGTACCAAGAGCTAAATGAAAATGCATTATATTACTACAGTAGGCTATATATAATACATTTATATTTTTGTATTTTATCTAGGAAAATTGATGGATAGATATATAGGATAGTTATTGATTCTGAAGGATCTGCCACTGTCTTTAAGCGTCTGAAATAATTTTCCACATTCTTTAACACACACACACACACACATACACACACACAGACACACACTCTCTACTGTACATATGCAGACCTAGCTCTAACTATGGCCGCACACTATGCATGTGCTCCCAAGAGGGCTGTAGAGTGTGCTATCAGTGAGTCTCTGTATTGCACCTTATTGCATGCTGCGGCTGCATTACGCTGGGAGCAAATCTACTGGGCCGTTGTTGGGCCGTACCATGCTGCACTGGGCCAGAGACTGAGGAAAAAGATTAAACACAGAGAGAGAATCGGACAGCCAGGAGGTATAGGCTTATACATGTGAGGGAACAAGATGGAGAAGGACAGAGAAAGAAGATAGAAGAATATGCATGTGTATGTGATTGTATGCACTGAATAAGAGAGAGTATACAGTATGAAACACAGAAAATAAGCAATATGGAGGATTTGGGACAAGTATATGCCGTAGGACAGTGGTCGGAGAAATGATATCTGGCCTGGCAGATTATTTGCAGGGTCTTGTATCTGCCGATACCGATTATGACCGATTCCGATATTATACAGAGGACCACAATGGAAACAAGCTTAGGCCCTATAGGGGCTTGGCCCAAAGCCTGTTAAAAAGTATTCAATCAATCAATAAATAGAATATACTCTTTTACAAGTGTCTGTTTTCACAACTGAATGACTACTGAATGACATCAGACACAAATTAAATATAGATTTTATCTATTTTTTTGCTGGTGAAAACCGATTAAATCTGTATTATTTTGAGACTGTTCCGATACCGATATGGCTTTTTATATGATATGGCCAATTCCGATTATGCTACCGATTAATCGTGCATCACTAATTCACAGCACCTATCCCCAGATTCCCCACCTGAGGAATGATTATGCTTGTATATCCATGTTGCGAGTGAGGTGAATTGAGTACGTGAGGACACCAATGGAAACGAGCCCAAAGGCTTTTCTGCTTTCATCCTTTGTATTGTACTAGACTTCCCTGTGTCTGTCCTTGCAAACTGTCAGTCAGTCAGTCAATCAATCAATCAATCAAAGTGAATACAATCTGACAATCAGGCAACTGCCACACTTCCACAGATCCTGCTGTTTAGCTGCTGTGCGCATAACCTGCTGTCAGTCACTTCAATCGTATGCTTTTGTGCGTCATGCCTCGTGGTGCCGCCTAATGTTATGATCGAAGTTTATTAAACTACAGTATAGGCCCGCATGTATGGGCAGTGCTTCAAACTCCAAAAATATGGACTTACTACCGTAGCTACCTGGTAGAACAGGTCCCACAGTGCATGCATGTGCGTCCCTCATTTCAGCCAAATACGTAGATGATTTATTGATTTGACACTTCCAATGTGAACAAGTAGCCTGTCAATGATGCTTTCAGTACATGAGCAACTCCACAGGATAAATAATGGTCTGTCGGTCTATTGCAGAGTACAGTAAAAAAGAAATAACTATCAATTTATTAAATTAGCCTTTAATTATTATGTTCTGGCCCGCAACCTAATGGCTTAGAAACAAATTGGCCCTAGGCCAAACTTACTTGCCGACCTCTACTGCTGTAGGATGTGTGTATTCATGCATTGAGCATGTGTTCATGAGAGAGTAGTTTGATAAGTGTGAAATTAGAAGGAATTGAGTCAACCCATCCACCCAAGACAAAGCTTTAGAAAGAGGAAAAGAAAGATATACGTACAGTAGGGAGAGAACTATACTCTCCGCTCTCAGTAGTGTTTTACTTTACTTAAATTGGTACGTTTGACAGCGCACACAACAGCGCTTTGATGAATACATACACAACTCCAATGCATTCGCTGCCGACACACAAGGGCTGCTTAACAACTCCTGAATGCATGTGTATGAGGGACACGCAGACGGGCACACAAACACATACAGTACACACACGCACACACGCACGCACGCACGCACACACACACACACACACACTCCCTGGATGCCAGAGCGGACCTCTGCCCCAAACTAGCACTTTTTCTAGTTTTTAATCTTTAATCCCTGGACAACTGGAACATGCAAAACCCACAATCAACAATAAACCAGTAAGACGCCCTGAGGGCGAGAACGCATCCGCCTGGGTGACGGAGATTTGAGCCAAGATTATGAGCCATAATGCAAATAAAGGCGGCGTGCGTGCATGCACGAGTGTGCACGCGAGGATTTTGGACGTTTTTAGGTGGACGCGATCGTCCGTTAGCATAAAATGCTAAATGCTGTTATTTAAAAAAAAAGTTGCAGACCCCTGGGCTACACCACGTGGTTAGTCAGGGAGCCCTTCTTCTTTGGTTTATCACACTTTTGTCCCCTAGAGGGCTGGGATGGATTGTGTTATAAAGGAAATGTAACTTGTAATTTGTACTTTTGAATACTTAAGCATGCATACTTTGGAATACTTTTTAAAGGCAAGTATAGTACTCAAAGTGTGAGTAATATTTACAAACGTTAAATCTGTAGTTTCCCTAGACTTGCTGTTAATTGTGCCAAATCAGGACCATCTATTTGGTGTCCTTCGGTTACTTTTAGTCGAGTAGCTGCATTATGTGGCCTCAGTTCCTTTAGCTGGTGCTCACTAAGCATGCACACAAGATGGGGAAGGAATTGTAAAGAAGACAGACCCCAGAGGCAACGCAGACGTTGTGGCATAGAAGGGAAAATATATAGGAAGCAATCTGCATGCATACATGAGAGAGAGAGATAGATGTGGGAGAGAGAAAGAGAGACATACAGGAGGGAGAGGAAGACGAGGAGATCAGATTCACACGAGGTTTCCACTGGACACACACTGGTCTGATTAACCCATTCTGACCTGAGATCAGATTCTAAAAATGTCAGTCGTTTTTTTTAGATTTTTCAAAAATAGCAGACCTACAAGCTCGTATCGCGCCACTCGGTGGCGCGATATGAGCTTGTAGATCTGCTATTTTTAAATAGCTAAAGCATAACATGATGCTGACACCAGGAAGACGAGGAGTGCGCGAGGTAGCGTTGCTGACTGGGGGGTCTGCGTGATAAATGAGGCGGGCACTCCGTGTGGGGTTCTGCCACTTCATCTTTCTCTGGGCTGACCTTGGTGTTATGAGCTGTAATAAAAACGTGGGCCAAGCACTCCAGAAATTGGTCCACTCGCCGTAATGCTCAGCTGCCTGCTGAAGCACTGGCATAGCAGAGGCTTTTATATAGACAATAGTATGCTGTATATACAGGACCATACATACCTACAGTACTATATAAGGAAATGATGGTCCAGGCGGTGGTGATGAGCATTAGGAGGCTGCCCAGGTTGATGGTGAAGATGAGGAGGAGGAGGAAGGATGAGGAGAGATGGGATAGGAATATTGATTTTCATTATGCTAATGTTAGTGGAGGAGCACTAATGCAGGAGTTAGATGAACGCACATGATATACAATGTTGACGATGATGATAGTAAATCATACTGATTACATTCAGAGCGTTGTCTTTAATTACTCTATGTTTGATTATATGTAGACACTAATGATAGCAACGTGGATAAGAGACCTTGGTCCGATGATCTAAGTCTGGGGTGTAAGGCTGTTTTCAGGCTGTTCAGGCTGTTCTCTTGCTGCTGTCTGTTTAACTGAGGAAGAGAGAGCTCACACCTGAAACATCACCTTGGTGATAATCCGATAAATTAACTATAGTAACATGATCCAGTGAGCAGACTTTACTTTCTTTTGACCCCTGATCTAAGTAGTCTCACAGTAGGTACAGCTCAGCTATGTTAGCTAGGCCATGCTCAGCCTTGCAAGTAATTTAAAGGCGCAGTGAAATGAAAAAGACGTTTTTCACACTTTTAGACCATATCCGTGGTCATCATATGGGCATACCTAACAATGGATGCCAATTTTTTTTTTTAATTCTCATTTCTGTGTGTTTTTATATCAAAGGTCCATAAAAACGATTGTATTATTTATTTATTAAAACGAAAACGTGCTGCGTGATGAGGTGTAGAGATACACATCGATAAAAGCCAATAACAATGAAGCTCACCCGTTTAATTCCCCATATTTGCGCATCCGTCCAACACAGCTGCTACTGATTACAGAATACTCCGTTTTTATTTCCATTCAAGATAACATCCAGGCAGTGTATTACTCGGTTTCAACTCAATCATCACGCTAAAATATCTATCTGAAAACATTATAGGGTAGAAATAAGCCACATAACAGTAAACTGGTGCTGGCCGACCATCTGATTTATAAACAAACACATACCACGCTGTTGCGCATAGCATAGCTACCGTCCCTAGCTACCGTCCCATCGCCTGAAGGGATGCGACGCTCTGATTGGTTCAGAAACTTCAGACCGGTGTTTCATGTTGAAACACCATTTTCATGTTGTTCACCATTTCCGTTTCACTGCGCCTTTAAGTAATCTAAAACTGTATTCAAAACTTTACTTGCCATTGAAGGGAGGCAAGAGTGGTGATATATGAGATCTACAACTAATATATTATTGGCTAGTTGATCACAATAGTTTCACCACAAGAACCTTTTTTTTTAACAACATGTATTTATTTATTTAAAAGGTCTCACTGCAGAATACAGAGCACTCCATTCTAGGCCATCAGTCACAGCTAACAATTTAAATGTCATCTCTTGGAATAACATGTTCAGTTCTAGGACTGAACCTTCCATTTCTCTGCACATGCAGGCTCACTGAAAGTACAGTACTGCACTTCTCCTGCCTTCAACCTCCCTTCTCTCTTCTCATCTCACCGTGACATAATCGCACTTGCTCTATTCCCTGGCACAGAAAAACTATCATTTCATGTTGGGGGGGCTTAACCCATTCTGAACGGGCACCCATTTTGGTGTCAGCATCACGTCATGCTTTAGCTATTTAAAAATAGCAGATCTACAAGCTCATATCGCGCCACCGAGTGGCGCGATACGAGCTTGTAGGTCTGCTATTTTTGAAAAATCGAAGAGCGACTGACATTTCTAGAATCTGATCTCGGGTCAGAATGGGTTCATCAGGCCAGTGTGTGTCCGGCGGAAACCTCGTATGAATCTGATCTCAGGTCAGAATGGGTTAATAACTCTGGAACAACATGTCTCTCTCCCAGGACACCGTGGCTAGTATTATCTTCAACCATTATTATATTTCTGCCAGGCCTGTCAGCTGGCCTCCGACTCTGGCTGCTTCTCTGGGGACGCCTTGGGCAGGTAATGGAGCTGTGCATGGAGGCCCCATCACCACCACCGCCTCCCAACCGGACTAGACCGGACCTGGCACAGATGAATTAGTCTATTTGTTTGCTCTGACAAATAATCAATTAATTCCGCTGTAGGAATTCTGCCTGATTAAGTAAAAAATCACACCCGTGAACTGAGTGGTGCAATTATCTCTCTCTCTGTTTCTCTGTCTCTCTCTCTCTCTCTCTCTCATTAGCAGGCACAGCACTACCCCTCTCTCTGTTTCTGGCGCCCCCTACTGGTATTAATAAGTCACATACTCGTGCTCATGACTACACACAGGTACACGGACATTGCTGTTACACACAGGTACACGGACATTGCTGGTGGTTGCACCACTCAAAAATAGAGAGGTAGCAGAGTTGGGAGGATTTGATTAGGGGGGAGTTGAGTATGGAGGATACGAAAAAGAGGTAGGAAATACATGAGATGGAGAGAGGGATAAAGGGGGGCAAAGGGGCTAAGAGAAAGAGAGAGTGATAGACAGAGATAATATTAATAACGGTCATATTGTGGTTGATACAAGGAGCCTGTTAACATATTTTGTTTGTTTAAAGCTGCAATCAAAATCTTATTTGAATGAATAACAACTTATTTGAACTGTATGGTAGTTTGCTACAGAATAATACAATATAACGAGTAGAACATCTACAGTGATTGTATTTGTATTTGTATTTATTTGTATTTGTATTTATTTATTCAGCACAGTATAAAAACAACATAGTGAACATAAATATGAAAAGGGTAAGGTGCTAGGCTGAGGCAAAAAAAGCCCAAGGGGCTTATACGAGGCCTCTACCTATATAAATTAAAATGAAACATTGTACATGAGATATAGAATATCCAGAAAACATGAATGCAGTATATAAAACATAAACAAAACAACAAAACAAAAACACAACATTGGTTATTTACATGATTAGAGAAAAGGATTTCCATTGGAGGTGGCCTCTGTACTCTTCAATTGAGAAATCTCAACCCTGGTGTTGGGTAGGACACCCACTCATGATCTCATCAGCGCAAAATATCTCCCTTGACCAAAGTGGGATTGTTTCTTCGATCGAGTGCAGATTGCAGCTTTAAGAACAATTCAGTTAAACTCAAAATGATTTGTATATAGCCCTTCACTGAAAGAGTCTTAAGGGCTCTTGACAGGGCCAAATTGTAACAAAGGAAACAAACAACGCCCCACCTTCAATTGGCCAAGAACAAACTGCCAAGAAATAAAGAGTAGTTAAAGAAGCCTGCCAGCCTGCCTGTGTTTTATTGATTTCAAAAGGGCCATTTGACTCGATGCACAGAGGCGTGATGATGAAGAGAGTCAATGTGTCTCCCAGACAGCAACAGCGATAGGTTTGTCATCCTGGTGGTGGTGTTGCAAGGGGACCGGGGACGTCCTTGCCCTTTTCATTCTGACCTGAGATCAGATTCACACGAGGTTTCCACTGGACACACACTGGTCTGATTAACCCATTCTGACCTGAGATCAGATTCTAAAAATGTCAGTCGTTTTTTTTAGATTTTTCAAAAATAGCAGACCTACAAGCTCGTATCGCGCCACTCGGTGGCGCGATATGAGCTTGTAGATCTGCTATTTTTAAATAGCTAAAGCATAACATGATGCTGACACCAAAATGGGTGCCCGGTCAGGGTTATAGTCTCTTCATTATGGTCCTGGACTATGTATGGATTGTATGCACTTACGCAGGTCTTTAGTGGACAGGAACAAGAATTCTACACTATTATAGGAGGTCTAAAGAGAACCCCCTATACTGACATCAGTCTGCTAGAGTGGAGACTTGGGCTAAATGCCAAGAAAATGTGATCACCTACAGCATCCTCCCAGACCTCTCTCTAGCACGAACAGGAGGCAGGCACTGTGCTGAAATAAATAAGCCAATGACTTAAAATACCTGGGCTCATAGTCCAATTCATCAGAGCAAGACCTTAAAGTCATGCACGAAGGGCACTGAATGGCATGTCCAGTGTGGAAATCCATCCTCCCAGAAACATCGCTGACGATTTGGTTGCCCTACTCGCATATTATTTGTGCCGCAAGATGCCAGAGGCTCCTGGACTGTAAGCTTGTGCTGTGTGAGCCAACTCACTGGCATTGATCATGAGGCCGCCCCTATGCAACATGGATATAATAAATAAACTCACTGGCATTGATCATGAGGCCGCCCCTATGCAACATGGATATAATAAATAAACTCACTGGCATTGATCATGAGGCCGCCCCTATGCAACATGGATGTAATAAATAAACTCACTGGCATTGATCACGAGGCCGCCCCTATGCAACATGGATGTAATAAATAAACTCACTGGCATTGATCACGAGGCCGCCCCTATGCAACATGGATATAATAAATAAACTCACTGGCATTGATCACGAGGCCGCCCCTATGCAACATGGATATAATAAATAAACTCACTGGCATTGATCACGAGGCCGCCCCCTATGCAACATGGATATAATAAATACACTCACTGGCATTGATCACGAGGCCGCCCCTATGCAACATGGATATAATAAATAAACTCACTGGCATTGATCACGAGGCCGCCCCTATGCAACATGGATGTAATAAATAAACTCACTGGCATTGATCACGAGGCCGCCCCTATGCAACATGGATGTAATAAATAAACTCACTGGCATTGATCATGAGGCCGCCCCTATGCAACATGGATGTAATAAATAAACTCACTGGCATTGATCACGAGGCCGCCCCTATGCAACATGGATGTAATAAATACACTCACTGGCATTGATCACGAGGCCGCCCCTATGCAACATGGATGTAATAAATAAACTCACTGGCATTGATCACGAGGCCGCCCCTATGCAACATGGATGTAATAAATAAACTCACTGGCATTGATCACGAGGCCGCCCCTATGCAACATGGATGTAATAAATAAAGATGCTGGCGTGGAAAGTTCAGGGGAGCTAGCAGATGCATCTGAATGGAGATGACTGGAACACCGCAAGGGCTCGTCCGAGGACAACCTGTTGATGAAAAAAACTAAACACTTTGACTGGAAAAGAAAAAGAATAAATCCTTGGGAAAGATCATAAAATAGGTTCCCCCGGCCCTTTCCAGGTTGGCCAGATGTGCAACAGGTGTAGAGTAAGCCATATTCAAATGCATAAACACCACTGCTATACATTGTTACACCACCCTTTTTTTTGAAAATACAATCTTCTCTGCTGTAATTTTAGTCATCAGGTGTTGCAAAGAGCGCTCTTTCAAATAGTACTCTGTAGCACTCTGAAACCAAAGAGATCATTTATTTAATGATCCCAAAGGATTCCATAAGCTTATATTATTCATTGCACGACTGTATAATCACAAAAATGTGCACTTGGTCGGGCCTGGCAGAGCATGCAGCCCAAAACCACCCAGGCAGGGAGTTAAACAAAGGCTTTGGCCTACAGATAGTACAGACGCTGACAGCCACTGTTTTCATTACTAAGCGCAAAAACTCATCAACACAACATAAGTGTACACAAAATGCATAATATTCTGCTCTGTCTGCAACTGAGAAACGGTGCTTCACAGTGGCTGTGGCAGCAAGTAGTGGAGGTCAGATGCAGGTTAAGACATCGGAGGAGTGATTTTGGAAATGTGGCTGGGGATTGGAAGGTATAGGAGGAACGGAGCCGAGAGCTATGATGGAGAAGACACCAACTATCTCATCTGTCTATGATGTAATATAGAATCTGTTTCCAGCCTCATTGGTTCACTGCCTGAATCACGTTGTGCATGTGTGTCTCTGCGGGGGAAATGAACTGGTTTAGAGACTTGCAGACGAGACAGAGAGGGGCGAGAGACTTCTTATGCTAGAGCTAGAGAAAGTTTCATTGTGGCACTTCATGCGACTTTATCGGATCTTGCACTCTTGTTCATCACTCTGGATAAGAGCATCTGCTAAATGCCTATGCGTAAATTGTTGAGAAGGAATACCGGTGTGTGATGTGGTGATATCCACTGCCATCTTCACACCGGCAAGACCAAGGAGCTGGATTTCCAGAGCTCCCCCCAGCTCCTGTCACCATCAGGGGAGTGGACACTGGACACCTCAACAACAACAAACTGAGGAGCTGCTACAGATGTTCTACCAATCTGGTAGTATAAGAAGAGTACTCTTTGTAGTAGTGCACTGTATCGGGGATGCATGAAGCGGTTAGTGAGGAAGGTCCAGCTCTGGTGAAGACTGTGTGGAGGTGGTGGCGGAGAGGAGAATGGCATGGGAAGCTCAAAGCTATTGAGAAGCCCCCGAGCTGTGGATGATGAGCAAGAAATGTCTGACGAGGAGAAACAAGCCAAAGTTGTATCCACCCACAGTGCACTACAGAGAGCTGTACTGTAGGTGTTCCTTTGTGCCAGCCGTGATCAGCCCTTCCCTTAATAGGCAGAATATCTGCACAATATCACCCCCCTCTCATACTGCAGAATGCCTGCACTATACGGGACTGCTAGGCGCCTGCACAAGCATAGTGTACTGTACAGTACACTGTTTTGCACTGCATTGCGCTGTATGCACATTATAACCAGTACCTGATGGCACTGGATGTTTTGAACTTTAGTTTCAGAATCTGGCACGGGTACTGGGAATTGAACGTAAGATGAGCTATACGAAAATTCTGAACAAAGATCTCCATTCGTATAGGTGGAACATAAACTATTTCCTTTTGGCTGTGGCTGTTGGATCAATGCATGATGGCTGCATGCCTTTCTGGAGTCACTGAGAGAAAGAAAGGATCTTGTGCGAGTGCATGGGTTAAAAAGAGTTAAAAAGTATTATTGTGGTGTTTTTGATGGGGGAAGTTAACTTTGAATGATGCCAAATATCCAATAGAAAAATAGGTTGTCTGTGTCTATGTGGATATCTGTTGATACAGTATACTGTATGTATGTGTGAATGTGTACTTTCTAGTACTAGTTATTTTGTTGTGTTTGTGCATGTACACAGCTAAACTCTGAGTGTTAATTTAGTGTGAGTGTAAAAATGGACCCATGTTGTGTGGGAGGCAGACAGTCACACACATGGCAATATGTCCTCTGCCTCTCAGCCTGGTAAAGGGAACTGTGACAGTCACACTCTGTTCTCACTTTTCACTGTCAGAGCTGTTAAAAGGATGCCAAAACAACACATACATTTTTGGAATCAGTCACATCCATTTATTAAGTTAGATGAGAAAGCACGCACGGACCGACGCATGCACGCGCGCACACACACAGACACACACACACACACACACACACACACACACACACACACACACACACACACACACGAGTGCGTGCGCGCTCACTCACACATAGTGCAAGTAAAATTGCATTGGTATTCCAACCAGCCTTGTGTTTACACGAACGCTCTTAGAGCTCCGTTAGTGACGGCTGCCAAAAATGACAAACGAGTAACATTTAGGATTGTGGATGAGAAATGCACAAACAAAGAACTAAAAACTTTAGAATTTGTGTATGGTAACGTTTACTGTAAGGGCCTAGCTTGCATTGTTTTTCTGCGGTATATTAGTTTAGATCAGTGTTTTCCAACCTTTTCTGGATCACTTAAAAATCTCAAAGGCGTTCACGGCACACCCATCTGACTTTAATATTCAATCAATATTCAATAAATTGATTGACTGTAACATAGTATACCTTAAGCTCCTATTCTCATTTTTCAAGGTTTTAAAGAAAACAAAATACCATGACGCACGTGTTTACATTTTTTATTAATGTTATATTGTCTACATCTTAGATTTTAGACAATTATTTGGGGGCCTAGTTTCAATATCCTCACGGCCCACAGGTTGAGAACCACTGGTTTAAGTCATCGTTCTCAGGCTATTGTTACTAGACCTGGGCCCGTCGGGCACCAGCCTACTCTGGAACCATGCTATTGTTACTAGACCTGTGCCCGTCGGGCGCCAGCCTACTCTGGAACCATGCTATTGTTACTAGACCTGTGCCCGTCGGGCGCCAGCCTACTCTGGAACCATGCTATTGTTACTAGACCTGTGCCCGTCGGGCGCCAGCCTACTCTGGAACCATGCTATTGTTACTAGACCTGGGCCCGTCGGGCACCAGCCTACTCTGGAACCATGCTATTGTTACTAGACCTGTGCCCGTCGGGCGCCAGCCTACTCTGGAACCATGCTATTGTTACTAGACCTGTGCCCGTCGGGCGCCAGCCTACTCTGGAACCATGCTATTGTTACTAGACCTGTGCCCGTCGGGCGCCAGCCTACTCTGGAACCATGCTATTGTTACTAGACCTGTGCCCGTCGGGCGCCAGCCTACTCTGGAACCATGCTATTGTTACTAGACCTGTGTGATTATGGAGAGTCCTTGTGTATGGTTAACGTCTGTGGAGAATGTGCAAAGTGACTGACTAATGAAATGGCAGGTGTGAGGAATTGGACAGGTGTGGTGGATTTGTCAAATCAATCAATTGGCTCATTTGAAGTCAGTGGGTCGAACGGTTCTCATTGGGAACTACAGGCCTGGAGAATGACCGTAAAGCTACAGGGAGGAAAGAACAAAAACTCGAGAGCTACATTAAAACTAAAAATTTGTAACTATGAAACACCAGGATGTCTAATACCGTATGTGTGCCTTTTTCTTAATTCTATCTATTATAAGTAATTGTACCACATTCAGCAATTTAATGAATGGGGTGCTGAGAGGCACAGATAATGGAAATTTATTCTAGCTGGTAAACTGAAAATTACAATAAAAAAGTGCTCTTTGTACAAAAGTGATGAAAATACAAATGACAGAAAAGCCGGGACTGAAGTGCACAATTACTTGAAGGGTGGAATTTCATGGATGGCTGATGTACTACTTGTGCTTGGCAGAGGCTACAGAGTTGCTTCTCTAACTGCGCCTGTGTTAATAGCAGAGGCAGCAGGGTAATCTATGGCCTTGTCCTCAACAAAAGGAACAATGCTCCCAGATGAATGCAATCTACTGTTTTATTTTCCTACAAAATATATTTATGTTAAAAGTGATGGTACTATACTTTCTCGCCCGTAAAATCTTATTACCGGCATGTCTACACACACACACACACACACACACACACACACACACACACACACTTAATACGGGTGCACGCATGCACACCCACACACAATGTCGTTCACTCAATGTACATTACACACAATCTCTGTCACACTTAACAAAAACACTTGAGTAAATAGCGTACACACATTTGCAGTTGCAAAGACTCAAATAAATCACACGTGCCTGCACACACATACACAGACAAAGATACTAACAACTACACATGCACATGCAATCCCCCCCCCCCCCCCCCCCACAACAACAAAAAGCAAGTCTGCTCATTTCTCAGGGAGTGACGACCCTGGAGGGTTTCACAGATGTCACAAGTGACTGTCACACCCCAGGGAATTCCGGCTGGGGGGAGACAGACAGATGAAGAAGAAGGGATGGGGTGAGTGCAACAGAACATGGCGGAACGCAGGGGGAGAGAGAGAGTGAACAGTGAGTACAAGCCAAAGGGTATAAAGTGGGGACAAGGAAGGCGAAGCAAGGAGCGATCAATTCCCTGACATCTCTAAATGTGAGCCTGATGATGCATACCTAAACACATCGGAGACAGACCATGGAGAGAGAGAGGTGACAGACAGGGAAAGAGAACACTCTGGAAGGAAAGGGCGGATTGGGAGGGGTCTTAATGGGGGAGTGAATGAGAGCGGTAGATTAATAACAAGAAATGGAGATGGACGGAGATGAAAAGAGTGGGAACAGAAAGACTAAAGAAAAGAGGACCAAGGTCAGGGAGGGGGGGGTTGAAGAGAAGGAAATGAGCTTGAGAGTAAAAGGGAGCTTTGCAGGGTTTGAACAGAGGTCCTCCCTCTGAGTGCGGCAGGCAGAGCAAAGTCCAGTCAACCAGGTCATCGCCAGGGCCACGGAGGATTGGGAAGTCAGGAGCAGAGAGAGACGAGTGGACCACAGGAGGAAGACTAAAGAAATGCGTAAGAGGAGACGACATGAATACTGATGAGGATAAGTTGAAATAGCAGCCAAAGAGTTTGTGTTATAGGGAGCGTCGGCCTGAACTGCCTCATTTAGTGCCTTTCATTGAAATTGAAATTGAAATGCCTCTTGGCATAGAGAGTTTGATTGTGATAAGACACTCGGGATGGATTTCTTACTTTTTTATAGACTCACTGTACTTAAGGGCATTTCTGCTTTGCCAGACTGTCGAGAGAGAGAGGAGCGAAATGAGGCGACAGACTTTTCTTTTTCCTGGCCTTTTATTTTTATATTTTAGGCAATTGGCTGTTCTCACCCAGAGCATGGATAGCAGAAGAATAACGGATAATTTATACATGAAGTCGTTTGATTAAACATTGAAAAGTGCCAGTTGACAAGAAAAAGTGGGGACCCCCGGGAACCCCATGAAGGACCCTTGGGGGTCAATGGACCCAACTTTGAGAACCGATGTTTTAGAGTACCTCTGATATCTTATGTATATGTCTTACTGTATCTTATCCATGTGAGTTATTTTACAAGCCTCTGATTGTCAACAGACCACCCTGACACTTTGACCCTGGAGTCAAAGGTTTCAGTAGTACATCTTTTGTTGCTCATTATTGTACTGAAATGAAGGAAGCTGGTTTACACTGTGTATAGGAGATTGCTTGCAGTGTATTATAACTATTAATGTGGCAGTAGGCTACCGCCCTCCACTGTAAGGTCATCTCCTTTATAGTCGGGAAGCAGGTTGCGGTGACTCTGTATGCCTTCACATGGACAAACCTTGTACTCTCCTGCTATTCGTTAATGCTACTGCTGCTGCTGCTATCACTGCTGCTGCTGCTGGGGACTCTAAAATATTCATGGTATAAATATTTCAGGGGGGCGCTGCGGCTAATAAAAGCGGCAGTCTTTATTAACGAGGTGACTGAGGGAACCATTGATCAAGTTTTCTGTTTTATGTCATGCAGACTCACTCTTCCCCTCCAATACCACCTCTCTTCCTCTTCTCTCTCTCTCTCTCTCTCTCTCTCTCTCTCTCTCTCTCTCTCAATCAGTCCTCCCTCGTTCTCACACATATGCCCAGACTCACTAAGTTTCTCTCTTCACACTTTTAATGACTCCCTCACTCCCGCTCTCTAATATATTTAGTAACTGACATGCATACTTTCTGTCTCTTGTGCTCTCCTTTTTATATTTCTGTCTGTGATAAACACACAGAGAGGGGAAGAAAGGGTTATTATCTCCTCTCTCTGCATACACATGTCTCCCTCTCTCTTGCTCTACCTCCTTCTCCTTTGCTCTTTTGTGGTGCCTTGCTGTTGCTGGTCTCTCTCTCTCTCTCTCTCTCTCTCTCTCTCTTCTCTCCTCACCATCCCCTTGCTTTCTCATCTCTCTCTTTGTCCTTCTACCTCTGTCTCTCTGGCCCTGTCCTGGTTTAACAGCAGTCCAATTAGCATTGGAGTGAGGTTGTGTGAGAGAGATAGAGAGAGAGAGAGAGAGAGAGAGAACATAGCGTCATAATGTGTTCTTGTTTGAGGCTCTATTATTCTTTTTCTTTCCTTCACTCTCCATCCTCCATCCCACACTTCAAATCCTAATCATACTCGTGTCTGTTGACTTATCTCCCTCCATTAGTCTCTCTCTCCACCCCTCCCTCCAATTTCCCCCTCCTTTCTCCTTTTAGCGTCACTACCCTTCTTTCCCGTCATCTCTCTGTTCTCGCCCTCCTTTTATCCTTCCCTCTGTATCTCAACCCTCTTCCGTACCCTTCCCCTCTTCCACTTTTCTACTCTTCCTCTCTGTCCCAGCAGACTGATTGTTTGTGGGCCCACAGCAAGCTAATGGATGACAAATGGCTCTCATCAGGATAACCCACTAAGTCTTCATTATAACAACTCCCAGCCGCATGTCTTTGAGAGGGTGGGGGGGTGTCAGGAAATCCATTCACCATATGGTCCCAAGTGTCATCCACATGCACAAATAAATGCAAGCAGACACATGGCAAAATTGCCCAGCTGCATTGCGTGTACACTCGCTATACCTCCTCCCCCTCTTTCCATCCCTCCGTTCCGTACAGTCCATTCTTTCTTTTTTCCCCTTCTTTTCCTGCTGCAGAGCATGAGCACTGATAGGCCGAAAACGTGTACGGAAAGGTAGAGAGAGAGAGTGACACCGAAGGGAGAGGGAGAATGACAGATGGAATGTGAGCCTGACTGTTTCACATCCACAGCGGAGAAGGCAGCAGCCCCTGAGCTTCCTGAAACCTTGATAAAGTGCAAGGCTGAGCGTTTTGATGCTGGCATTAATTAGCCGACTTCCTCGTGGGACCCTGCCTGATCGAGCAACTAATGATTGGCTTTTGAACAGTGCAAAATGGACGGCCTATATAGTGTGTATGTATATGCGCGTGCCTGTGCACTGTGCAGCCATGCGTAAAATACATATTCATTTGATTCTGCATTGCAATGCGATGAATGCGCGATGCGTGTATGTGTTGGTGGTTAATGGGTTATGGGGTAGTCCGTGCATAAGTACACGTGTGTGTTCAATATGCAACTTGTCAACATTGTCCAGTTGAGCGTGAGGTTGTTTGTTTCAGGCTGAGCGGCAGTAGGGGGCATCTTGGGACATCGTACACCACGGACTGATGTAATCCCCCCCTTGGTTTGGCTTTAATTGGATGGAATTGGATTAGAATTAGAGGAGGAGACGAGGTAGGGGGTCGCAAACGCTTGCTTGCCTTCTCTCCTGTTCTAGAGAGCAGAGCCTGGGTAATAGAGGCTGGATGATCAAATTTAAGGGCTGAAGAACATTGGATCTTGTGACGGGGCCCTCCTCTCTCTGGCTCTTGCGGACACAAAGGGCCCCTCTGTAATGGGGAGAGAAGGCTTTGCACTTAATATCTTCCTCCCTCTCTCTCTCTTTCTATCTCAGTCTCTATACAGGGATTAACCTCTCGGTGTCGGCAATCAGGAGTCTCCCTCTGCCTTAAATGTTTCCTGACCTCTCTTTGTCTTTTTTAACCACTGTCTATTTGCGTCTTAACCTCTCTCGCCTTTTCTCTCAGTTAATCAGGTTCCTTTTCACTGACTCCACTTCTTCTTTTCCTCTTTGCTTTTATGATGTCAAAATCTATGGAGGACAACCTTTCCTTCTAGAAAGTTCTCGCCTGTTCCACACTTCCACACTCTTAACTCTTCTCTTTCATCCCGATTGTCATAACCTTATTCTCATTTAAAGCTCTCTCCGTCAATTAAAGGTTGTGTAAGTGTAAGTAGCAATCATCGCTATTTTAGTGTTTGTTCAGTAATGCAAGTCTCCCCCTCTCTCCAGCTCTTTCGTAAACAGAAAATAAATGTCACGTGTGATCAGTTCTAATGTCCTCACTCAATATGGAAATAATTTGTACCGACCACTAAGTTCAGGCATGGTTCGAGCCATAGGTGTCCTGCACCACCCTAGGATTAAAACATGGAAGCCTGAGCTCAAAATCAACATACACAAGTTGTTTCACACACACAAAAACAGTAGTCCGGATACTTGCTTTGACATTAATGAGCAGTGAAATTCATGGAAACTCTCAGTGAGCTTTCACTGCTTATTCATTGTCTAGTTTATGTTTTAAGGCCCAAAGCTTCATTTTGCACCAAATTCGGTTCATTTGAATGGAATCGTCAGATTTATTTCTAGTAACCGCACTGTTGCACGATATGGACAAAACTTAATATCTCTGTATTTATGCCAAATATTTTGAATTCATGCCATAGATTGATAGCAACACTATAACTGAGTTCACCTTAGAACGTACAGGAGTAGTTACATTGAAGAGTGCAAAATATATTATTTTATTTTAATCACATAACCCCACGTAACCCTATTTTACAATAGGGTACAATACAATATTTTTTACAATATTGCTCTCACAGAATATTCATTTAAAAGAGATGAAGCATGGTTTGTAGTCCTGACGCAGGAGTTGATGGTTTAACTATTTTCCCTTCATTTAATTGTGTTTAATTAATTCTTCTGTCACATGCAAAATGCTAAGCTTGTGCACCTTGCAATGGAGTAAACTGTGTTTTGGTCATCAAGCATTTTCGGGCCCACAAAGATACACAGAGGAATTACACTTAACTCTGAAAATTCCAGACATGACCATAACTTTATTCAATGTTGTTTATAGAGGGCTGTGCTTGCAACACATCTGCCTTCAGCGCAGTCTTGGCTGAGCCATGAGAAAATATCCCCTTAGATTAAAAGGTAAAGAGGTCGTCAACAGCATTAAATCAGAGATGGATTGCATCATATTGCTGCCACCTCCTACCCAGCTCCACCTGCTTAGAACTGCTTGAGAAATAGTGTAATATTTTGTATATTCTCTGATTCACTACAACAATTGTGTCTCTCTTGCTAACTCACTCTACACACTGTAGCTCTGACTCAAGGGAAGATGCTCCCATCGCTCAAAAACACCTACAAAATCATTTGTAACAAAGCAACAATAATTGATTGATTGAATACGTTATTGACCACTGACCAGTTTAACTGTACAGGCAGAATTGGTTAAAACATGCCAAATGGATGACACCAAAAGCTAAAGGCTTGTTTCCATTGTGATCCATTAAACATTCAACAGTCAAATATCTGGACAAAACAACTACACAAAAGACATAAATCAAAAAGCTAATAAAAATACACAGTTTAAATCCATAAAACAACATAAAAGGGGGTTATAAGTTATTACACATGAATCCCCCCCCAACACATTCTCATAGCCGATAATGACAATGAAACCATTTACAAAGCATGCTGGGAAGTCCCTCCCCTGTCCAATGCTCACCCAGAGACACTGCACACGGGGGCACGGTGGCACAGTTGGTAGTGCTGTCACCTCACAGCTACAAAATCGTGGGATAAAAACATTTAAAAAAAAGTCTATGACAGGTTTCTGTGCAACATCATCCTAGTGATGCTGATGCACATATAGCGGTCAGAATGAAAGCAGCACTCTTAGGTGGTGTCCACATGAGGACGTATTCCCTCTTAGGTGGTGTCCACATGAGGACGTATTCACTCTTAGGTGGTGTCCACATGAGGACGTATTCACTCTTAGGTGGTGTCCACATGAGGACGTATTCACTCTTAGGTGGTGTCCACATGAGGACGTATTCACTCTTAGGTGGTGTCCACATGAGGACGTATTCACTCTTAGGTGGTGTCCACATGAGGATGTATTCACTCTTAGGTGGTGTCCACATGAGGACGTATTCACTCTTAGGTGGTGTCCACATGAGGACGTATTCCCTCTTAGGTGGTGTCCACATGAGGACGTATTCGCATAGTAGTGAATATGTATAGTTTATTATGTATAGTGTATGTATAGTTTCATCATATAGATATTCCACTGTTACCTTCTTAGCTTACGCATGTCTCATGATAAATGCTTTTATGTGATGTATTCCCATGCTTTTGTTCTTGCTTAAATGTAAGTCGCTCTGGATTAAGAGCGTCTGCTAAATGCCTAAATTGTAAATTGTAAATTGTATTAACTCTTAGGTGGTGTCCACATGAGGACGTATTCACTCTTAGGTGGTGTCCACATGAGGACGTATTCACTCTTAGGTGGTGTCCACATGAGGACGTATTCACTCTTAGGTGGTGTCCACATGAGGATGTATTCACTCTTAGGTGGTGTCCACATGAGGACGTATTCACTCTTAGGTGATGTCCACATGAGGATGTATTCACTCTTAGGTGGTGTCCACATGAGGACGTATTCACTCTTAGGTGGTGTCCACATGAGGACGTATTCACTCTTAGGTGGTGTCCACATGAGGATGTATTCACTCTTAGGTGGTGTCCACATGAGGACGTATTCACTCTTAGGTGGTGTCCACATGAGGACGTATTCACTCTTAGGTGGTGTCCACATGAGGACGTATTCACTCTTAGGTGGTGTCCACATGAGGACGTATTCACTCTTAGGTGGTGTCCACATGAGGATGTATTCACTCTTAGGTGGTGTCCACATGAGGACGTATTCACTCTTAGGTGGTGTCCACATGAGGATGTATTCACTCTTAGGTGGTGTCCACATGAGGACGTATTCACTCTTAGGTGGTGTCCACATGAGGATGTATTCACTCTTAGGTGGTGTCCACATGAGGATGTATTCACTCTTAGGTGGTGTCCACATGAGGATGTATTCACTCTTAGGTGGTGTCCACATGAGGACGTATTCACTCTTAGGTGGTGTCCACATGAGGATGTATTCACTCTTAGGTGGTGTCCACATGAGGATGTATTCACTCTTAGGTGATGTCCACATGAGGATGTATTCACTCTTAGGTGATGTCCACATGAGGATGTATTCACTCTTAGGTGGTGTCCACATGAGGATGTATTCACTCTTAGGTGGTGTCCACATGAGGATGTATTCACTCTTAGGTGGTGTCCACATGAGGATGTATTCACTCTTAGGTGGTGTCCACATGAGGACGTATTCACTCTTAGGTGGTGTCCACATGAGGATGTATTCACTCTTAGGTGGTGTCCACATGAGGACGTATTCACTCTTAGGTGGTGTCCACATGAGGACGTATTCTGCGTTACCCAGGCAAGTATTTAGCCGATCTGCCCTTTCTGCCGCATGGAGACGGCGTTTTTGGGGACTTAACTGGCTCTTTTTGAAACCACCTCCCAGAGTGGCAAACTTTGGAGACGGGACTTTGTCGTCTCCGTGTGTACAGCAAATGCCGCCTATTTGCTGAGACGGTGATGCAATAGTCCCCTCGTCCCCTCCAAACTAACCTCCAGTATCACAGTATGTGGTACTGTACATAATGTCTATAAATCTCTTATCCGAAAATAGTCGATTATGCAGCCAGTGCATGAGCTTGTACATGAGCTATTTTCGGAGAACAGATATAAATTATGGTGATTACCAATCTGGAAAGCCAAGAAAGAAATGGATGATCTACATTAATGTTATAGCCTACTAATGGTGTAGTGTAGAATAGATTAGTATATAGGCTATAAAGATAGGCAGCCTCCGTCTGCCCGTCCCTCTCAGGCAGGTATTCCTCTACCTGCCTGTTTTCACTGTTTCTAATTCCTCTTTTTTTATACTTTTGTATAGCCTATGTGCAATTTCTCTTGTTAACTAGCTGCAGATTAGGCAAAAAATGTTTAGCGCTGTGCAGGCAGCAGGTGGAATCAATCTATTAACGAGCAATTATCTGACATGCAGCGGTGTTGCGCACCGGCGAATATATATTCAATCTCCAAAGTTCACAATGCATCATGCCCCTCGCCCCTCGTTGTGAGCTTTAAGATCTGCATGCTTCTGTACTATGAATCTCATGCTTCTGTATACATTACTTTGTGAAATCATTAAAATTGTAATGATTTGTAATGAAAAGAAAGAAAAACATCAGCTACAGTTGATTATGCCCAGTAGTAGTTACTGAATGATTATCATGCCACAATGCCACATATGCATTTTACATGCCGTGCATAATATAGCCTACACTACACGCAGCTTCCTCTGGGTGTCCGGAGCGCCCCGCCGCTCTCGTGTGTACTACATGCATAATTAACCCATTCTGACCTGAGATCAGATTCTAAAAATGTCAGTTGCTCTTCGATTTTTCAAAAATAGCAGACCTACAAGCTCGTATCGCGCCACTCGGTGGCGCGATATGAGCTTGTAGATCTGCTATTTTTAAATAGCTAAAGCATAACATGATGCCAACACCAAAATGGGTGCCCGGTCAGAATGGGATAATTAACATAACCGCAATGTGGACGGTCGAAACTTTAATGCCGTTTTCAAACTTGAACAGGTAACAGCCCGAGCCGTTCTCGTGTGGAAGGCCTCTTAAAAGCATCTAGCAGCACAGATAACAAGGAGTTGTTGCAGAGTAAATGACACCAAACGCAAAAAAAGATGATGGATCCAGGCCATTGTGAAAGGGTGGGGGGTTAAAGTGGTATATTCTGGGCTAGTCCAGTTTAAACTTGAATATAGTTTGGCTGGGGCTATATTTTGGGCTGTTATTACGCTGGTATTACTAAAACTAAAATCCTGTGCCATAACACATGACATCTTGCATGTGACCATAAAGTACATCGCTCTGAACTTGGGTAGAGAATGCCCTCCGATTCAACCTTCAACCTTGCAAAAACTATGCCTGAACCTAACCTAGTAACCTTAACCTCACTAAAAAAAGCTATGCCTGTCACGATCCGCTCCTCGGACCGTGAACTTTGACTGTCCTTATTTAGAGTTTGGACTATAATATGTATTTTTGTCATTTATATGTATTTGCTCATGTATTCCTGACTGTTTCTCTTTGGTTTTGGTTTTCTGTTACTCTGTTGTTGCCATAGTTTTGTGTATCTTATTTTGTAGTATTGTTCCTAGTGTTTCCTGTCTTCCTAGTTACTGTTAGTTACCTTGTCTATCCTACCGTATTACTTGTCAGTGTTTCCACCTGTGTCCTTTTAGTCCCCTAGCCTATCCTGTGTTTGATTGTATTTTGAGTTCACCTGTGTCCTGTTACCCCTGTCTATTTAAGCCCTTTGTTTGCAGCGTGTCCTTGTTGGTCCATAGATAGACCTCTGTCAAGTGAGTGTATATGTTTTGCTGTGCCTTTTGTTTTGCCCTATCTTGGTTTAGTGAAATAAACACTTTGAAGATAGTCTGCTTTGCATCCTGTTGCCTGCTTTTGGGTCCACCCGTAATGCATTCCTGACGATGCCTGAACCTAACCTTGTAACCTCACAAAAAAGATGTGTTAACTTTAAAGCCAACAGAACAGAACCAGAGAGGCTGTGCTGAGTCTCTTCCAAAAAACCCTCTGGGTTACTTTATTCTTCTCTGATTCTCTCTGATTCTGAAGTTATTCTCAAGGCTCTTTTTATGTCTTCTCTTCAATCTCCTTGTCTTTGTCGCCCACACATCAACACCATTTCTCTCTAGCTTTTTCTCTCTAGCCTCTCTTATCGTTATATCTTTCTGAGCTTGTGGTCATATAGTTAGTCCATACACATTCCTTCTTTCTTTTCCCCCTTCTTCTCTGGCTTGCTGGCTATATATATCTTTATCGGTATCAGATACTTAGATATGTCACAATACTTCACCCACCATCTTTCTTAATTTGAGTGACTAAGCCTGTTAGGGAGATGACATTTGGCAGTCTTAAATCGACTGTTCAGTCAGTAAATATAGGAACAGATATGAGACTTCATTTGCAAAACATTGTAGATACAGTACGGGTATGTGGAAAGATGTTGCACAGTGAAGCCAAATACAAATTTACATAAATTACATTCTATTACTATCTATTAAATGCTTATTATGCTCTATTATTTCCTAGTCTAGCGTTTCAGCATATAGAGCCTTACTTTGGAAGCAGCTTTTCTCTTCAAATGCAGACAGTCTATCCTCCTCTATCCCCCTTCTCTCCTCCCTCCTACAGTCTATATCCTCCTCTTAAACCCCTTCTCTCCTCCCTCCTCCTTATTTATCCTTTCTCTGCCCCCTGTCTGCTCCATGTCTATTGGACCCACCCCTGTACCTCCTAGAAAGTCAGACGGTCTGCATATCTGCCTTACTGTCCATCAAGCCACTCACTCTGGGCCTGTCTGCAAGTCAGCAGGCGCTTCACGGTGTCATCTCAACTCAGCAGAGGTAAACAGCCCATAGAGTGGAAATGGGTGGGGGCGGTGGGGCTCCAGAAAGACAGTACGGATGGAAAAACATTTCCCTTTTAGCCACGGCTCGCACAAATGACTGTATTAGTATTCCATGCAGTGAGCCACTTTCCAATGCTCTCTCTGTCTCTTTCCCTCCCTTAATAGCTCGGCAACATGCTCGGATCCCGACCAATGTAGGAAATCAATGACATCATAGCCACATAATTGTAGGTTACCAGCTGAGGCATGAGACTCTTCTGCCTTTTGTGCGTGCAGCGTGTGTGATCATGGAGAGTATACACATAATGGGTAGTTTGTATACTATCGTGCACGTCTGCCATAATGTTCATAATATGCATTATTGACTATTAACTTGGATCTCAATCCATTGGAATAAAGATTTTCTTGCAAAGCTCTCTCTTATGTATGTGTGCGGACACATGATTGAGTGCGCCTGCATTCACGTGTATAGCATGGGGCTTGCATTCATTTGCGAGCGTGCAAACGTATAGCACAGGACGAGTATGTTCTTCACAAGCTCAATCTCCTGGGCTTCTTAATATCTGCGGGCGCACACTGCACCATCTGCACTGCTCAGAACAGAGGGAAAGGGTGAAGGAGGAGGGGGGGGAGCGAGGAGCGAGGGAGAGAGAGAAGAACATTCTGAGGAGACATGGCAGCATTAGCTGCAGTAGTGGTGAGGAGTGACCCCGACACAGTAGAACTCCCAATTTTAAATTCAAATGCAAAGCTTCATCCATGGACAACTTCACCCATCTTCTATCTCCAGTTCACCCCCCCCCCCCCCCCCCCCCCCTCTATCTCTCTCACTCTCATTCCACTTCAATGTTTTGTCTGCAGTCTTTCTTCCTTCCACCTTGTCAGTCTGTCGGTCTTGTCCCTCTTTCCCCATCATCTCCTCTCCCGGTCTCAATTCTCTTTTTCAATTTGGAAACTGCTTTGAAGTTCTGTTGAAAGATGAATCCCCCCCGCACCGCCCCACCGGGACTCAAATTCAGGGCTCTGTATCGACCTTTCCTCTGTTACAGTATATATATATAGTACTGTACTGTATGTTCGTGTGTGTGTTTGTATGTGCAGTGTCTGTATTCCTCTCCTTTATAGATATTTCTCCAAATCGTATACAGTATTTCTCCAAACTATGCTATCAATCCTCTTCTTCTTCTTTCTTGCTTGTATCTTTCCGTCCTCCACCTCCCCCAGTAAGGGTGGCCTCCCTCCATTTCACTCCATTTGTTTTATCCTTACTCCTTACTGCACTATCATCATCTATCTCTCTCTCTCTCTCTCTCTCTCTCTCACTCGCTGTACTACCTGCCTGGTCCTGTCCATCTTGTTCACTCACTTGCTTTTCTTCTCTCCTGGCTGTATTGTTCTCGCTTGAAAAACTGGTTTGCAGATGGAGGGGGAAGTAAATCTATTGTGACCTCTTATTCCCAGCAGCCCCCCCCCCCTACCCGAAGCCCCCTCCCCCCTCTCTCTCTCTCTCTCTCTCTCTCCCGCCCCCTCTCTCTACCCCTCTGTTCTTCTCTTTCTGGTTCTGTTAGCTAAGCCGCTCTCGGGCTGGGGAGTCACCAAGCTGTAACTGGATACAGATTGAGTATAGTCCAAACAAAAAGGTCCCCTGAAAGAGATGGACACCCCCCCACCTCCCTTCTTTCTCTGTCTGTCTGTGTGTCTATCTCGGTCCTTCTTTTGCTTTTCTCTCTTGTGGAATAACCTGGTTTGGTTTCAATCTCTTTGTAATTGTGTGTGAGTTTTTTGTGTGTAGTTGGAGAAAGAGAGAGAGTGTGTGTGTGTGTGTGTGTGTGTGTGTGTGTGTGTGTGTGTGTGTGTGTGTGTGTGTGTGCGTGTGCGTGTGTGTACGTGTGTGTACGAAACGGTTCAAGTCTAGGGGTTTCACTGCCCGTGACATGTATGAAAGAACAACACGGCTCATAAAAGGGTATTTGGTTTAATACTCAAATCAGAATAAGTTACAAAGTGGCTTAGTGCATGACAACATGGTGGACAGAAGTATGGAATGACTTACATGACTGATGAACAAACGACTCAACCTAACACACAGACAAATGGAACTACAACTACAACCTGACACGAAACACATAAGCAGTCGGCTGGAGGCAAGGCCACGCGCTGGAGTGCTCCCACACCACACGCAGCAGTGTTCCCACCCCGAAGTCCAGACAGAGAGTGAGCTTTATAGTCCAGGAAGCAAGGCCTGAGCTGCCACAGGACCAATCAGAGGGCTGATCAGGCTCCAAGCCAGGCCCTCCTCAGGACGGCAACACATTAGTGTATGTGTGTGTATCTTCCATGCATGTCCTGTATGCCATAGTAATGTAGTTCTAAGCATAAGTTCAATAATGGAGATATCTCTCACACTTTCATCTTTATTGCTGGGGATGCTCCACAAACATCCTTATTCACAGCTTGAAGTGTGAGCACAATCTGCCAATCTGCAGGCGACCAATCAGGCCATTGGGCTCAGTCGTTAAATATGGCTGCCTCTGATCCTGTCATTCTCTTTTCTTTTAAAAAATATGTATTTTTATCCCACAATTTTGTAACCCATTTTTCACTCCTGTGTCAATTATCTAATGTGAGCTCTACACACCCTCCGCCAACCTAGTCCCCATATATGGGGGACAAGGGGAGAGCAACGGACTTGAACTCATGCTTCCTTCATGCCTGAGTGTCCAAGTTGTTTCCCTGGTTGGACGTAGCGCGTGGAAGGAACACGTTATTCCAACCAGTTCCTTTCCCCTTCATCAGGCGCCCCGGCTGGCCAGGGGGAGGCAGTTTAGAGACCAGGATTACTGCATGTGAGGGTACCTATACCCTAGGGGACACGGGGAGAACATGCAAACTCCACACAGAAAGGTCATTCTATTTTCAAGTGAGTGATGAGCAACCCACCTCCATTCCCAACTTCTACTTGTTAAAGTCTCAATTCTCCAGAGTTGAGAAGGAAGGACTCCGCATTTGTATGCTGTTCATCTCCCATGATGCATGGGTGCATTGTGTCCTGTTGTCCTGCATACATCATTGGGACCGCCGGCTGATGGAGAGTCTATCTGGGAAGCAGAAGGTCCGAGGTTTGATTCCCGGCCCCAGCAATATATCGAGGTGTCCCTGAGCAAGACACTTAACCCCTAACTGCACCCCTCAGCTGATTGAAGCGTAACATTTTCCCCAGTGGGAGTGGGATGAAAAGATGTGCGTAATGATCCCTTGATCCACTGTTGCACAGTACAATGTGTATCCCGCGCTCAGTTGCTTTGTCTTGTTTGTTGTGGGGGTGAAAAGAAAAGAAAAGCTAAAAGTTGTAGATGTTGGGTTGTATGTATGGCTTTATGTCCAACTGCCCGTTCCATTCCCTTTTCACCACAATGCATGAGCCGTGTATCCCTTTCACCCTTAATAAATGCTCTATTTGGCTATGTCCATTCCACTCTGCCCCAGCCTGGAGGTGGCTTGTCCATTCCACTCTGCCCCAGCCTGGAGGTGGATTGGGGGCAGCAGGCTTGAGCCTGTCTTCTGTTTAGTTAATGGTGTTTCCCTACGAGCTGTCCAGCAACATTACCAGGCAGCACCACCCAGCATCCTCCTGGCTCTTTTTCACAGAACAACGTGGATTTGGTCGGTGTGGGTGTGGGTGTGGGTGTGTGTGTGTGTGTGTGTGTGTGTGTGTGTGTGTGTGTGTGTGTGTGTGTGTGTGTGTGTGTGTGTGTGTGTGTGTGTGTGTGTGTGTGTGTGTGTGTGTGTGTGTGTGTGTGTGTGTGTGTGTGTGTGTGTGTGTGTGTGTGTGTGTGTGTGTGTGTGTGTGTGTGTGTGTGTGTGTGCGTGTGTGTGCGTGTGCGTGTGTGTGCGTGTGCATGTGTTTGTATGGAAGGAATGATTCAAGACAGAGAGAGAAGCAAGTCTGCAGTTCAATATTTATAGTTAATTCAATATTTTATATAAATTATATATTGGTTTGAAATGGTAAGGTTTAAAATCGTTCAAGTGGGTTGTTTATTTAAAATCATATTCAAACACCATTTTGTATTCCAGTAATCAATGCTAATAGATACAGTTCTGTGTCAGTGAGGGTACAAAAAAACCCTCTGACCATAGCAATGTTATTTAGGTAGTAAAACGCAGTCTTTAATGTTTTCTATGTAGTGTCAAAGTCTAGTGCCAATCACTTAACATCTGTGATTTCACATAGTGAAATGTTTTATCCCACGATTTCTCAACCCATTTTTTCACCCAGTGTCAATTATCTATGCATGAGGAGTCCAAGCCGCTTCTTTTCACCTGACGGGGGAGATTCCCTGGGTGGACGTAGCACGTGGAAGGAACACGTTATTCCAACCAAATCTCCACACAGAAAGGCCCTTTTGCCAACCCCATTAAGGGTTGTCCCTCTGGTTTCAGAGACTAAGCCGCCAGTCTGACGTGTATTACTATTCCTTTATTTATTCATTATTTAATTTTTCATGTCTCAGAGCAGACACTCTAACCACAAGGCTACTGAGCTGTTATGGATCTCACCAGGCGGGAGAGTGTCCTGAAGAAACAGTTGGCAGTACAAACGTATGTAAAAGAATAAGCGTTTTCAGTGGAAATGGGGACCATCAAAGGCTTAGAGGGAGTTGCGTGCCAAAGAAGAACCGGTCTATAAGCTCGCCTTGTGAAGCGAAACATTCTTAATCAGTTTCTTCAAGAACACAACACTAGGGATCGAGGCACTTTCATTCTCAACACTGTTTACAGAGGGGCTGCAGATTTGACACTCACGCACGTACGCATGCACACAAATGCACACACAAAGCTATTTGGTCTCTGGAAAACAGAGTTGATACTCTTTGAGTCTAAAGCAGTCTCCTGGGTTCAGAGTGGTAGAAGGCAGTGGTGGAAGTACTGTACTTAAGTACAATTTTGAATATTTGTACTTTACTTGAGTATTTCCAATTTCCAATACTTTTATACTCCACTACATCTCAGAGGCAAATATTGTACTCCACTACAAGTATTTGAAAACTTCAGTTACTATAGTTACCTGTAGGTCTGCTATTTTCTAAAAGATATAAAGGGAAGCTCAGATTAAGTTTTTTTTTTTGCAAGCTTTCGGTCTACTGACCTTCAGGGCATTCTTTCAGCAGATGAGCGGTGGTTCTTTTAACTTTTTTGTCAGATCTGCTATTTTCACAAGATTTTTATACATTTGAAAACAATCTGCATAATGAGTACTTTTACTTTTGTACTTTAAGTACCTTTTGATACCAATACTTTTGTCCTTTTACTGAAGTAAATTCTTTATTACTGTATTCTGTATTACTTGTAACAGAATATTTCTATATTGCACTTTTACTTGAGTAAAAAATGTGAGTACTTTTTCCACCACTGGTAGAAGGTGACTTTGAAGTCACAGCAAAGGAAGCAGTTACTTACTGTGTATTAGACAACCAGTAAGATGTCTGAGGGTGAGAAGGTCGCGTGCACGCATCTGCCTGGGTGACAGCAGACTGCTGGGCGAGCACTGGCGCTTTGGAATGGGGGGGTCAGATCAACATATGGAATGAATTCTGTACTGGCCATCAGTGATGTAAATAGGTTTTCAATGTAATGAGTCCCGGGATGCAGGGGTGGTCTTTTAGATGAGTCCCACTTCAACGACGTTAGGAGTCATATTTTGCAATTTTTTACAAATTGCAGCATTTAACTCCCATTTCATTTTATATGGTTATAATGTGGTTATATTCATGTAGAAAACGGAAGAAGAAATTGTTATAACTAAAGCTAGCAAAATAGATTAGAATAAAAATAATGCTCTACATATGTCACATTATTGTATATGAAATCTATAATAATTCTGCCAGTTTTAACTGTTAATAAATCGTTATGTTTTCATTACACAATACATAAAAAATTTAAACAAATGCTACAAAACTAACCTGGAGATTAAGTAGCCTACAAGCAGTCACGGAGGAGGTAGGCTGTGCACACATCATCTTCATTAGCAGATGACTTGGGTTCAGATCTTAAAGGTGTAGTGAAACGGAAATGGTGAACAACATGAAAATGGTGTTTCCACATGAAACACCGGTCTGAAGTTTCTGAACCAATCAGAGCGTCGCATCCCTTCAGGCGATGGGACGGTAGCTAGGGACGGTGGCTATGCTATACGCAACACGCATGGTGTCTGTTTGTTTACCAATCAGATTGTCGGCCAGCTACACCAGTTTACTGTTATGTGGCTTATTTCTACCCTATAATGTTTTCGGATGCATATTTTAGCGTGATGATTAAGTTGAAACCGAGTAATACACTGTCTGGATGTTATATTGAATGGGATTCTGTAATCAATAGCAGCTGTGGCGCAGTAATGGGGAATTAAACGGGTGAGCTTCATTGTTATTGGCTTTTATCGATGTGTATCTCTACACGTCATCACGCAGCACGTTTTCGTTTTAATAAATAAATAATGCAATCGTTTTTATGGACCTTTGATATAAAAACACACAGAAATGAGAATTTTCACATTTATTTGGCATCCATTGTTAGGTATGCCCATATGATGACCACGGATATGGTTTAAAAGTGTGAAAAACGTCTTTTTCATTTCACTGCACCTTTAAATCCCTTTATTTTAGATCGTTTTTTAGTAATAGTACAACATAAACATTACAGAGGCTGTAGCCTAGTTGTCACTGTACAATACTTTAAAACAGTTGTCATGTTGCACACATGCCTAAAATGGCTACCCGCGTTGTATTTCAAAACTCCAGCTTGTCACACTCCAGGCTGCATGAATAGCGCTGCTCGAGCGCCGTTTTCTGCCCCCTCAATGGCGCAAAGTTCTCTGTAATTAACCGGATAATGCCATCGGCTATACCCGACTGGGAAATGAACCGTTAACGACATCCCTACACCGGTTCACAACGCCCCAACATACAACAGTGTCGGCGTTTGTTACACACGATGTGTTTCCCATTCAATCGGGTCTAGTTGCTTAGTTGTCATGCTCAAAAATGTTCCCCTGTCTTTCTGTCGGAGGCAGCGCCGTTCAGATAAGAGAGTTGCGACAACTCTGTTCACTGTTTATTCACGGAGCTCCATGAATCACTTGAACGGTATGTTGTCGTCACTCTCTCTCTCTCTAAACGTCTCCAGGCCGCGCTCAGCGCTCAGCGCTCAGCGCTCGTCTCTGAGCAAGATGCCGGCGCCCGCCTGTGTTGTTTTTTTTGACAAACTATAGTGGTTCTACAACGATTCCTACGTGGATTTTACTCTTTATAACATAGGATGAGGTCAGATGGGGCCATGGAAAATGATCGTGTCCGTGGATTATTGTTTTACCGCGAATTTTTTCCCTCGCATGGATTATTACTGTACATGCTGCTGAGTACAGTAATGCATCCCATGGACGCAGAGGTTGTTGGTATATTGCGGCCCAAAACTATAAAGTATTACATCACTGGGCCATATAAGGAGCATGTCTTGAGTGTACAGGGTTTGATGAGGTCAGATCAACATACAGTATGGAATGTCAGAACAGGTCAGCTCTATATATGGAGATCTAAGGGTGGCAGTGGTGGCAGAGTCTTGAGTGTACAGGGTTTGATGAGGGCCCAGGTAGGGCCGGGCGTTCATTTTCGGGCCTGTTGAGAACTCTAGTTTTCGCTGGCTGCCGGGCGCGGCTGCACTAATAACTTTGGGGCGGGCCCGTCTAGAGTTTGAATGGACAGGTATCAGTCAAAAGGGAGACATCGAAGGGGAATGACGGGTGGGAAAGTATCAACATATGGAATGTCAGAACAGGTCAGCTCCATATATGGAGAGCTAAGGGTTTGAGGTTTGAGGTCAGATGTAGAGTTGCTGGCCGGCTCCATATATGTAGATCTAGGTGATGATGATGATCCAGTCTTCTCCTTGTATGGCTATCCAGGGTTTGAGGAGGTCAGTGTCGGGATCTTCATATGTATATGGAGACGGCCATATGGTGGTCACAAAGCTTGATGTCACGAGGCGTGACCATATATGGAGGCGTGATGTCACGAGGCATGACCATATATGGAGGTGTGATGTCACGAGGCCTGACCATATATGGAGGCGTGACCGACCGACCGGTGGACCGACCGACTGTCGGGAGATCCAGATTTTCATACTAAACTGCGACCTATGGTCGCAATAATACTATAATAATTAACGCTTTTAGACCTTTAAAACATGAACAGCAGTTCCTTATTGTTTTAGAACAAGAATTGTAATTATATATAACGGAAGTTCTTTTGTGCTCACTAATCTCTCGCCAGACCCCTATCCCAGAATTCATTGCACCTGAATACCTGGAGCTCAAGGAAGAAATTAGTCCCCATTGTGCTGGCGGCAGGCAATTGTCTGAGAGTGGATGGCAGCAAGAATAAGTGAAGGAAGACATTGTTGCAGACCCTTTTTAACCCCTGGCCTACAATTAACGGAAAAAACGGAATTAATCTAAAAATCTAAACCTCCCGTTCACGGAAAAAACGGAATGACAATCAATATCAGTTATCGGGGGGTCAAAAGAGCAAACATTTATATTTTTTCGCTAATATCACTAATGTTGGATGTAATTTACCAAAAAACGGCCGAAATCCGCGTGATCGTGCGCTATCGTGCACGCGCGCCGTCTCTATGTGTGTCACTGTAAAAAATGTGATATTTTGCGATGTTTTGGGGTTGATTTGAGGTTAATTTGACTTAGATATGAAAAATATAGCATTAGCTTAGCAATCCGGACCAGCCAAGCTAGTGACTAGGGTCAAAATACTGCCGGATGTTGTTGATCGTTGAACCGGAAGTGACTTAGGAAGATTCGTCTATTTTGGCCAAAATCAGCATAATGGTGCGTTCCCGCCATCTGGTGGCAATTCGAGAGAATACACTAGGAATGAAAAAAACAAAAAAAAAACATCTTTCTTGTATGTTAAAACGATGAATTAAAAATATGCCAATTTGTTACCCAAACAAAGAAATTGAGATTGGCAGTCCAAGTTAATTTCTCCCTAAAAGTCAGGGACGCCATAATGGACAAAAAATAAATCTGCTGCATTTCAATCACTCAAATTTATAACTGTAATCCATCACTTGTCAGCTGTCACTGTGCTGGCACATCTCCTATTTCCTATGCATACACAAACGTTGTACTGTATACCTGGGGGATATAAAAGATAGCCAGAGATATAAAACTATATATGTCATAGCCTGGGGCACCCATGGGTTATTGCGGTGGATACATAACCAACACGTCTTGCAAATGTATCATTGGGGCCATTTTTAATTGATTACATCCATCTCCATGTTTGACACGGTTACTACGGTATTCATGGAATATATATCCATTACTTGGGCCTAAAACTACAAGGGCAGAGTGTCCTTATATCATGGTTTATTCTGAAGCTATTAATGTGCACCGTAGGGGCAGAGAGCGATCTCTCAGACACAGTCAGGGCTCGACGCTTAGCATTTTTCCAAGTAGCACGTGTGCGCCTTAAAGTTGAAAAATCTAGTAGCACACAAATTATTTTAGGAGCACGATGAAAAATGACGTATTTTTAAGGGGCGCTAGCCCCTCCTATATACAGCCTTTGTCCCCACACATCTCAAAATGAGCCATTGACAATCAACAGAGAAATTACGTCAAAATTCTGCTAAATATGACATAAATTAAACGCCATTGACATTGAAGGGAAAATGTATGTCATATGTAAACGAGCAAATCAGCTAACCAATCACAGGCAACAGGCATTCTGATTGGCCAGTATGAGATGATATCTGATGATGTATGATGACAAGAGCGCCCCTCACTTAACATGGGTGTGATTTTTCTTTAATGAAGTGATATGAGGTAGGGGTGGAAAATAATATGTCAAAATATTATATCACTATCTTTTCAGCAATTATCACAAAATAGTGATATTCATGTTTGTTTTCATATAATCTATATAATCAATTTGTTTTATGCTAAAATAACTTTGTAGATAGATCGATAGTAGCTCTGTTCCATACCTCTAATACGTGCAACACATTAGAGCTATGGACCAGAGCTAGATAGATAATATGTTGCTCATGGATGGATAGACAGGCTATCCGTTTTTATCCTGCTGTTATATCATGTTAGTGTGACATTCAGACAGTGCAGAGGCTGCTCGATGGTGAATTAGTATTGTAACATTCTCCTTGGCTTTGACTGACTGACTGATATTAATACGGTAATCCAGCCAGTTCGGTCATTCACATTATCATTTATGCTGGGCACACGCTTTTGTAAGCAAACGCTAAGCAAGTTTTGTTTTTTATAAATCAATCCGTCCACTCCGTGTGTGTGTGCGCGCGTGCGTGCACGGCTGCACACTGTTTCACCCGCGTTTGGTTAAAAGTAAGTTACGTTTGAACTTTGAGCATTACAAACAGACTTTGCAAATAACGTGTCGCCGTGTCGGGGTCCAAGCGGGAGGCATGGGAGGCATACTATCATCCGACAGAGCATTGCTGCGGGTCGGGAGAGGGTTGCGGTTAGGTTTAGGTGTCTGCCCCGGGGGAGGTTAGGGTTAGGGTGAGGGAGGAGGTAGGTTGTCGTTCGGACCAATGCTCCGTCGGATGAAAGTACTGCACTCGGTCCAAGCAATTCCTTCTGACTCTGTGCTATCATGCTAATGCTATCCCGCTCTGACTTATTTTCTGACTGCCGCTGCTGACAGACAGAAAGCAGTGACAGGGAAGAGCACGGAGCACGGAGCAACAACACAGTGAGGGGAGGGCCGGTGGGAGCAAAGGGGACAGATCTTCAAATGAACACTGCATTGAGCCTCGACACGTTGTTAGCTTGTAGCTCTTCTCTTTTTGGCGAACGACACTGCCGTTCAGAAATATAAATTTAGGTATAGAACCGCGACTATAGAATGTGCACTTGCTGTAGACAGAGACTTGTCTTTATCACGATTGAATGGTCAAATCCTGTAGTCGCACCCGTGCGACAAATTTAATTTGACAAGTCGCACGGTGATATTTTTAGTCGCAAATGCGAGTACCTAGTCGCACTGTCGAGCCCTGGACACAGTATTGCATCAGTTACAGACAAAGGTATTGCACAGATAAGCTTCATCTGCCTGTTCTTGTATCCAGAAGCCACTTCCAAAACCACCCAGGAAAGTTGGAAAGGAGACAAGATGGATGGATGGATGGATCATGCACTCATGAGAGGTTTTAGGTCAGACTGCAGTACAGCACTGTTAAAGCTTGCAGTGTGACTGTCTGCAATGATTAAGACAGCCAGATGATGAAGTGAACAGTCAGAAACGTTCAGTGATACGTACTGTAGGTAGACCAAAGAGAGACTGCATAAATACAGGAAAGGATAATAAACAAGCAGACAGACAGGACGGAAAAATCATACACAGCTACACGGACATTGCATGCTGGATGTAGAAGTGGTTGCACCACTTAAAAATGGATGGATGGCCAGGTATGACTGTAGGCTGGCAGACAGAGTATAACCTTTTCTCCCCAATGTCGTTGTTATGCCAATTAATCCCTCCCCACACATTTGTGTGTTGTCAACCCTACTGACTCACCGCCAGTGAGGAGTCACCACCGGGAGGATGTGGACCCACCGTCTTACATTCCCTGCTGACAAGGGGCTGCCCCAGACCCGTAGGACTATGTCCAATGAATGTCACCCGCCCCGTCCGGCTTCCCTCCACAGTACACGGGCCAATTGTGTTCATATAGATGCTCAACAAAGCCGGTTGCACCACGGTGGATTCATACAAACAGGCAGACGGACAGCTCAAAGACAGACAGAAAAACAGGGCAGACAGAGAAGTAGACAGGACATTTGAAAATGAACAGTCAGACAGGTTAGTAAAGACAAGTACAGTATAAAGGTAGACAGGCAGACAAGGAAAAATTGTTAGGGGAAAAAAGGTAGACAGGCAGACAGATTAGGAATGTAATCTAATGCACACTCATCCACTTGCCTTGTGTGCAAATGGTCTGATACAGGAGCTTAAGCCAATGAGTATTTTCTCTCTTTAGTTTTGAGAGGGTTTTTTTTTTTCTCTGCTAAAGCAGAATAGCGATACAATCTGCCAATGCATTGTGGGGTCTCTCCATATAGAATTCCATTAACCTTTCTGTCTTGGCTGGTCAAATGTCAGCATAGTGCATGAAATTGAATTGGTCATTGATTCAGAAGCAGGACGAATCGTCTCTTTCCCTCTTACTTGTGGTTGGTTTGTAGAAGATATAACCTGCTAACATACCTGTCACTTTCATTGAGACAATACAGTTGAGGCTGAGACTCGGATGATCTGAAGATTCCACTACAGTTAGCAGAATGTTGCTCACAGTAGAGCACAATTCTCTGCAATACAGATAATATAAATACACAAACACAAAATAATCAAGTTTGTTTAATGATATCTATGTGCTGTAAGCACCGTGCTGCACATTGATCATGTTTTGCTATTATTATTATTTTTTTTGATTTGAATACGTGTGCATGTACAGTATCAATACTGTAAGCCCAGCAGTTAAGCATCATGATTGTGTATGTGTTTGCTGTTAAGCAAACGTTAAAAGGATCCCTGGCTAATAAGACTTGCCCTCTATAACTAAAATCTGAATTGGAAAAACACCTTAAATATTTGTTTTATTCAAGAAATGTTTTTCACTGAATAGGAGCTGCTCCTGTCACAAGTTGATGATGTCATAATGTGTGGTCCAGCCTATGGAATTCATGGAATGCATGTGCTAAAAAAAAAAAAAATTAACTTTTTCTGCACCATATACAAATAAACAATAAAGATATAGGCCTGGGTTGCTAAACAATAAAGAGACGCATTAGGAAGATATAGGCCTGGGTTGCTAAACAATAAAGCGCAGCAACAATTCTCCAGCTGAGGAGGTTGTAGGATCGATGTGCGGGGGATTAGAAGAAGCGACAAGGATGTCAATAGGTCAACACACAGACACTAATGAAGCTGAATTATGACTCAACTGCTCTGTCTTCTGGCACCCAGCTACGCCGCTGCTTGTCCCCCCCACCTCCTCTCTCACACACACACACACACACACACACACACACACACACACACACACACACACACACACACACACACACACACACACACACACACACCTATTATCTTTCTTCTCTTGTTCTCTCTGTTTCATTCTATTGTCTTCGCCAGGCAGACTGTTTCGTGTGTCATCTAATCTTGGGCACCGGCTGGACCGCTCAGTACACATATTAATTGCATTAAAATGACAACTAATTAATTTCAGATTTCCATACGAGAAATTGCTAAACTGTGTTTATAAAAGCAGGAAAGTCATGGACGAAAACAGATCTCAGCTGGACTACTTGATTGAGTATTGTGTTTCTTAAAACCATGAACAGTGAGAAGATTTTATAGAAAGGGTTATGTTAAGCGGTTATGATGGGAAGGCAGCATTTTGATTCTCACTCCCCCTTATCTCCCCCTTTTCTGTACAGTCCTCTTTTTTGATAATTTTCTACTTACTCCCCCCCCCCCCCCCCCCCCCTCACTGCATGTCTCCCTCTCTCCTGTTCCCTCTCTCTCCTTCTATCCACATACTCCTCCATCAGAGTTCTCAGGTTCCTCGTAACCCAATCACAGGGTTCTTTATTTCCTTCCAGCTAATATCCTCCAAATGCCCGCCAGGTTCACACACAGACATGCACACGCACGCACGCATGCACACACACACACACACACACACACACACACACACACACACACACACACACACACACACACACACACACACACACACACACACAAGCGTTGTGTCAGAGGGACAGAATGATCTCCACCTCAGTAGTGCTGAAAGACAGGATATATATGGATAATCTGACTGATTATTAATTAGAATAAGAAGGTGAGGCTACCTGAGGTAATGGAAGCTATAGCCTAGCGTACAGTAGCAGATGGTGATAGCTATTCATAATCCTCATCTCCGTCCATAACAAAACCTTCCCCAAGGGTGAATGAGTCTGATTGCATACCAGATGTCCATCTGATGGATTTTGATTGGCTGTCAATGTTTCTATTGTTCATAAAATGTCATGTAGTGATCTAAATTAGACCAATCATGTTGTAGTCTTCCATTCCCATTCAAGAGTATAGTTGCACCGATGCACATTGTTATTTAAACTATGGTTTCAGACATTTGGAGGAGACACAAAGAATATTCACATTCTTCTTTTTTTTAGTGGTGCAACCACTCCTATAGAGTAGACAGCTACAGTATGTGTGTTCCTGCCTGGCTGCCTGGGTCCGTCCGAGCCTGAAACTATATGATGATTTCGGACGTAACAGTACAGTGACAGGTACAGTACAGTAGAGGGACCCCCTGGGGACCCCCACACGGTAACTCTGTCATTCCTCAACCATCTCATCCTTTTGACAGAGACATCATGCATATGCATTTTATCAATAAATATGTCAGTTTTAACAAAAGGATATGTGGTCACTACTACACAGTCAATCAATCAGTAAGTCAGTCAATCAATCAATCAATCGGTTGATTGACTGATTGACTGATTGATACTGTAGCAATAAGGGACCCCAGTGCCAAGACTTCCCTTTACCGGCACCCTGGGCAAGACCTAAGCTGAAAAGACTATCAGCGGAAGTTGCGGGATTTTAGCGGAAGTGAAATCGTTGATGCTTTACAAATCAGTTTACATTCTCCGCGAATGAAACAAGTGTTGTGATTGGTCGGGAAAATATCGTATCCGGGGGAAATAAATTTGACGGCTGTTCCGGAGGATACAACCGCCGATAGCTTCTCTGCCTTAGGTTGTGACCAGGCTTTTCTTTTCGCAGTTGAGTAAGCCTGGGACCGAGGCTACTTTACCGGCCACATTATCCAGCGGCGGGCATTCCCAGGCCAACGTGGAGATAGATACTGTATCTATGTACCCACCTGGTCCTCAGTCTGTCTCCTGTATCCCCCCACCTGGTCCTCAGTCTGTCTCCTGTATCCCCCCCCCCACCTGGTCCTCAGTCTGTCTCCTGTATCCCCCCCCACCTGGTCCTCAGTCTGTCTCCTGTATCCCCCCACCTGGTCCTCAGTCTGTCTCCTGGCTTGGCTTCCTCCCAGCTGGAAAAGTAAATGGTGCATTTAAAAGCTCCCTGGGGAGATGACTACAGAGCGTCGCAGTCCCGTCCCCCTCGAGAGACCCGGAAAATAAATCCCTGTTCATTTTCCTCATAGACTTTTCAGAAAGTATTTATTTAAAGACGTTTACGCCGCGGACAAAGCCAACTCTTGTCTTGACAAATCATGACAACAAGCACAATTTTTCGGGCCAAACAAAGAATTAGAAAGTAGAAAAAAACGGCAGGTTACAACACTTTTTTGGTTGTTTTTCTTCTTTGTAATTATATGTTTGGTCCAAAATATTTTTCATTCAGTCATGTGACCCATATTTATAGTATAAATAGCATGAGGGCAATATGTGTTTGTCTATTGGTGTATATACTGTAGGTAGATGCTTGTATACCTTTTGTTTGCCTGCATGTATGAATAGACAATCGTTCTGATTCTCTTAAAGGTATATTCAGTGATTTCACTTAATTCAAATATCACTTATTTTTTTGTTTTGTTGTGATAATCCTCCCTACTATAGAGTGTGCTGGCCATATAAGGAGTTCCTCCCTGTCCCCAGTTAACCCCTGGGGGTCAAAAAACCTTAGGTTTCGTTTTTGACTCTCTATCCTGATTGGACGAAAGGCTGGGTCCCACAGCCAAAAACGAAACCTAAGGTTTTTTGAGTGAAATCACTGAATATACCTTTAACTAAACAATGCCAAATTCGTACTGATTGGAAGTTTCAATTCATAACTGCATGTACTGTACATGTATTGTATAGTGGGGATGTGCAGGAATTTGTGAATTTGTTGAAATGTTGAAGGTGCCAATGCGGCTGAGAAATGAATTCAAGATTCACAGTGTTCAACATTTCAATGCTAGAAGGGTCTGTAAGACAAATGTTCAACCACCTACTGTAATTTGAAAGGAAATTATGCAAAGAATCAGCAAAGAAATCCCCCAAACAGCCAGGTTAGTTTCTCATTGTACTTTTGTACGTCATGTCACGTGATGCATACTTTAATTGCCTGTACTAGAGCCGTACACAGTTGGCTTGCCCTCCTTTTACGCAATTTACGGGCTTCACAGGGGATCCGCACAGACCATAAACAATGGAGAACTGGCTTGATTTCCAATTACAGTGTTTGGGAGTAGTGTTTTGTCTGCAGGATGGGCCATAATGGAGTGTAATGAGAGAATTTAGGTGTTTTCAGAGGAAAAGTGCATCCCATCAAGAGCCCCCCCCCCCCACCCCAATCTCTTTTCCCTTTTAACTGTGTTTGGCCAGGGGCCACATCTTTCTCTCACTCTCTCTCTCTCTCTCTCTCTCTCTCTCTCTCTCTCGCTCTCTCTCTGTCGGCCTACACTAATAGTGTCAACATCCAATGACACTTCAGCGGATAGGTGGGTGGAGGGAGATAGACGGAGATAGAGCAAGGGAGCAAGCTGTGTGTGTGTGTGTGTGTGTGTGTGTGTGTGTGTGTGTGTGTGCGCGTGTGTGTGCGCATGTTAGTAATTTCTCTTTTCTCTCCCATGCTCTTTATGTGCTCTAATCAAATTTTTTAATCTCTACCCTTGTTTTCTCCACCATCTCTCTCTCTCTCTCTCTCTCTCTCTGACTGACTACTCCCATGGGGCCTGGCAGGGTGTATCCTTCCTGCTTTCTCCCCTTGCCCCGACCAATGCAATTTTCTCTTTATCAAAGCTTTGATTTCCAACAGAATGAGTCGTCCATCCGCACAGATAGAGAGAGACCTGCGGGCAGGGAGGGAGGATGTAGGGGTGGGGAGAAGGAGAGAGGAGGGGGGGGGGGATTATAGAGGGAGCGGTAAATAAGGAAGAACCTGTGTTTATCTGGACTCCTATATCTGTAATTGCTACTCTATCTATCCTCTGCTCTCTCTCTTCGTCCGTTATATTATAATTTGCTTAGTGTCTCCTCTCTTTCTGTCTTCCCTGTTTCCCTCATCTCCCCCCCTCACTTCTTTGGTCTGTTTCTTGGTCTGTCTCTCCCTCTCTCACAGACATGGCTCATGTCACCATCAGTGTATTTCCATCACAAGTCTCTGGGCAATTTTTGTCCTCTCACATTTTATTTATCTTGCCTTATTTTTTTTTCTTCTTTTTCTGGCCAAGTCTGTTTGCTGTCCCCGACTGGCTTTTAGCTGAACTAATTGGCTGCTAAAGAATACATCAGTCCCTCTTTAATTTCTCCACACCATTCTCTACACCACCCACAAAAACCTCACAAATATAAATTAAAAAGCTCTCCTCTTTCTCCCGCTTTCCATTGAGACAAATGTCATAACTTTCAAAATACTTTTAATGGCATAATTAAAAAGCCATTTTCAGGCTTTGTCTATGCCACTCCCTTTTTTCTCTCTCTCCTTCCTTCCTTCTCTCCTTTCCTCCCTCCCCTCCATCACTCCCACTCCGTTTTGCTGATGGAGGAAAAAGGTCCTGGTCATGTCCATAATGAGAGTGAGCTCATACTAAGCATATTGCGTTCTCTGTGTCACTGTGTGGGTCTGTTTGTGTCTCCACTTGGATCTACAGTAACACCACTTACAGTATGATGATGATGATAAGGAGGATAATGATGCGAAGGGGTGTGGCCAGGGAGACAAATGGTCGCTGTCGGTTGGAAACCTTGTATGTCCAAAACCCATTACTTTTTATTATTATCTTTGAAAGCATTTTACAAATAGTGAATGTAGCCGATCAGTGCGTCAGCTTGTAGCTTCCTTTTCATAATGGGTTGCCTATACCTACGTGTATAGGTCCTTGAAATCGGATGGCAAAATCGGACTGATACATCTTGATGAAATGACATGGGCAATTTGTGTGAGTTTTGGGCAATATTTGTGGGAGTAGTTGCAAAAGGTGTGTTTTGAGAAAAACGTGAAATGGCAGAAAATGTACTCCGGCACAAATAGCTGGGGCCTATATGTGGGGTTGTGTGTGTGTGTGTGTGTGTGTGTGTGTGTGTGTGCGTGTGCGCGTGCGCGCGTGCGCTACTCATTTCTATTTTCTCTCCCGTGCTCTGTAAACTACAACAGACCAATCTGTCATTGAGGAGAGACCATAATGGGTTGAGGTTGAATACTATAATACAGCAGCACCTTCCCTACAGCTGCCCTGTGGTGTTCCTGTGTGGTCCTGTTGAGTCATCATCACACACACAGAGAGCCCTTTTCCATGACTGTTCTGAGGCCAAACGTGTCCGCCCTGCACCGTTCCGTCACGGTCCGAGTTGTGTGACTTTATCATTTGTGTTTCCTTTGATGTGGTGAACCTGGAATCTCTACCTGGAGTCCCTTTGAGAAACGGCAGTGACGTCCATGTGTAGTTTTAGTGGTGGGCAGCATCTACCCTATATTAAAATGACCTTTTGGGTGGACGTTGGGTCGACGGTGGTGGCCGAAGTGGGCGTCACAAACACGGGGCCGATGTACTTTTTTGATGGTGGGCGGCGCAGGGCGTCATAAATGTAACGTGCCCCAGAGGATCTGAGGGAGTGCAGTGCCTGCTGGCGTGAAGTCGGTCGGATTGGTGGTTTTCCAGAACCAGCGATCCGACATATATGCCAATATATAGGACGGCTGTGTCGCAGGAGGTAGAGCAGGTCGTCCAATGATCCCTGGGTCGGCGGTTCGAATCCCGGCTCCTCGTGTCCACATGTCGAAGTGTCCTTGGGCAAGACACTGAACCCTACATTGCCTCCAATGAGTGGGTCCGTGACGTGTGAGCTTGCCACCATTGGTGTGTGAATGTGGGAAGTGAGGACGCTTGTGTCGACTGTTCGCCACCACCTCCCAATGTATGAATGAATGAACCATTGTAAAGCGCTTTGAGCACTTGGAAAAGCGCTATAAAAATGCAGTTAATTATATAGATATCATTATATAGTTTGAGCCATCTATCACATCACCAGAACTCTAAACGGCAACATCTGATTCTAAATATAGAGTTTGGACAAAAGATAGGAAAATGTCTCGCTGTGGTGTGGATAATGTCCTTGTATTTGGCCAGACAGAGTGCAATGGGGTAAAATATACAGTTTTGCTTTGGAATGGAGGTGCTTTTCTGAGTCACGATTCACTATATTTTACAAAATATTTTTCTGTTACCTAAATAGCCTGTAATTAACTGTGTGAAAGATGCAGTTGAGTGTCTATAGGTGACAATGACTGCATTCTTCTATGAATAATTGTGAAATCAGAAATATAAAGTATTATTGTCTCTCGCAGCTTTCTGGCAGTAGTAAATATCGGTTTGGAGCAGATCTCAGATCATTAGTGCTGTCCCGCTGAACCAATCAGTGAATAACTACGTCATTAAGCCTTCCCTCCGGATTGGTTTGGCCATGGCTGAGCTCGGTTATGTAACCGTGCCACCTGGGTGCCAAACAGCGCCAAACTTGTGCGGAAATGGAAAGGTAAATCGAATGGTTATTATTAATCGTTCTAGGTGCCCTTGAAAAGCCCTAAATTAGACACAAACCTGCACATTACGAACGCAAGTGCGCACGTGGACAAACACACACAATTACGTACGTACGCACACACACTATATATATATATATATATTGTATATTTATTTTTCTCCCACACACATACACATCACAGAGGCCTAGGGTGGTTACTGGATGTGTGCCAGGGTAAAAGGACAATACAGAGGGTGCGTGTGATTGAATGTCTAAAAAAAGATAGCGTTGTGAATGGTTGTGCTGTTGTGCTGCAGGAGACGTCAAGGTGAATGGTAGTCAAGCGTGTGTGTGTGTGTGTGTGTGTGCGTGTGTGCATGCGTGCGTATGTGCATCCATACTATACGTACCGATGAAGAACCTGTGTGTTCCACAGTGTTTCCCGTGTCTAGAGGTTAAAATAAGATGAAACAGGAACAGGACACGGAAACCATTCCAACAGGATGTGCTGACACACACACACACACACACACGTGCACACGCACACACACACACACACCACATACGCACTCGCACACACACACACACACACACACACACACACACACACACACACAGACACACATACTCTTTGACTTTCAGCAGTCAAAGTTAACATGTTTGTGGGACATGAATGTGATGTGTGTGTGTGTGTGTCAGAGCCAACATCATTAAAGTGAATGGACAGGCCCTGTCACAGCGTCAACAGACTATCTTGCTCGCTGTGTCGCTCGTTCACGCATATCTGTGTTTCCACCTCGTTTCTCCCTAATCCCCCTTTCTCTGACACTTAGACCTTTTTTGTGTATCATCTCCTTTTATTTCGCTTTCTTCCGTCTCACGTTTCACTGTCGATCCCTCTACAGTACACCACTGTTTTGCTGCTTTTGCATTGCCTTTATTTCGTCTCCCCCCCCCCCCTTATTTCTCCACCTCTTTCGGGAACGCTCACTTTCTCTCCCCTCTTGTTTTGTTCCTTGGAGTTTATTCCTCTCCTCTGTCCTAACTCCGTCGCTCATCCTCTGCTTCCTCTTGACTCCGTATGGAATCGTCTTTCTGTCCTCTCCTCTCTTCTCCCGCTCCTTTGTCTCTGTCGCTCACTCATTATCTCCCGCTCACTCCTTGCTCTGTCAGTCTCTGATGTATTGCTGTCTCTCTCTCTTCTTTTCCCTCTCTCTCTCGCCGGATCTGTCATCCCCTCTCAGTCTCTGATCCCTTCCTCTCGCTCTCTTTTCCTTTGTCTGTGTGTCGTTATGTGACATGACCATTTTTGGCTTCAGAAATGACTAATCGCTATCGCAGCTCATCAGACTGTTTCTCTTGTCCCCGCTGCACAGTCAGTCAGGCATGTGTGTGTGTATGTGTGTGCGTGCCTGCGTGCATGTGTGCGTGCATGTGTACCAAGCCTAAATAAGGGATTTAGAAGTGGCGGCCATTAGGAACAGCCATGGCCAGCTGTTGCTCCTCTATCTTTCTCTCTCTGCCCCCCCCGCTCTCTCTCTCTCTCTCTCTCTCTCTCTCTCTCTCTCTCTCTCTCTCTCTCTCTCTCTCTCTCTCTCTCTCTCTCTCTCTCTCTCTCTCTCTCTCTGTCTCTCTCTCTTCTGTGTCTCCGAGTCACACTATTTATCTCCGCCTCTGTCTCGCTCTCTCTTTGTCTCTTCCTGTCTTCATTATCTCTTACTCCAGATATCCATCCAGAAAAGCCTCAGCAGTTTATATTGTACAAATGCCATGCTGTGGAACCCTGAATAATTCTCAATAAAGTATATATATAAAAAGTGAAAGCCCTTCCTACTACTACACATTTCCCGGGACACTAATTAACATAAGTTGCTTATAGGCAGTAGGAGAGATCACATGCCCTATTTTCCTGTACAGTTTGCGGTATGTACCGTTCTCTTTCTCGGTGGAATAGTCGAGTATGTTATACTTGACAGTCTTTTTTCCTTGCTCTCTTCATTGTACCTTCTAATTGACTGTCTATGTACTCTTTTCTTTGGGTATAGGGGGTTGGTTGGGAGGGTTTGTGTTTGTCTTGTGAGTTTGTTTGTTTTTCCAGAAAACGTGAAGGGTTTCTATTACTGACTGCTTACCTTTCCTGTGACATTCCTTCAATACAAATGATGTTAAAACGAATGACAGTAAACATGGAGACTAGGCATTTGGTGGTGGAAATGATCAATATAGCGTCCATGATCTGCAGGCTGACAGACTTCCATATATATAGAGAGAGAGAGAGAGAGAGAGAGAGAGAGAGAGAGATGGCCATTCATGTTTGAGCGACTATGTTTATATTGAGAGTCACAGGCAGTGAGTTGGACTATAGTTGTAGCACAATGCATTGTAAAAGTAAGAATGAAACATTTATAAAACGTATTAATTAACTACTACCAGACTGAGACAGAGTCTTTATCACATCGCGTGATAAAGAATGCCAGATCCCCTGCCTGGTTCATCTTAGTTGGAAAACTGCCATAATGACATATTATTCAGAGTTCACAGTGTACTGTACACACTGTAGAACACACTTATAACCAGTAAGACGCCCTGAGGGCGAGAAGCGACCTCACCCTTTAGATGGCAGACAGCAGACTGCTGGGTAAGCGCTGGCACTTTGGCATGGGGGGGTCTGATCAACATATGGAATGAATTCTGTACGGCTATATAAGGAGCGTCTTGAGTGTACAGGGTTTGATGAGGTCAGATCAACATATGGAATGTCAGAACAGGAAGGACGGGTGGGGTACCATCAATCGGAACAGGTCAGCTCCATATATGGAGATCTAAAGGGTTTGAGGTCAGATGTAGAGTTGCTGGCCGGCTCCATATATGCAGATCTAGGTGATGATCCAGTCTTCTCCATGTATGGTTATCCAGGGTTAGATGAGGTCAGTGTCGTGATCTTCATATATGGAGACGGCCATATATGGAGGTGTGACGTGTCACAAGGAACCATATATGGAGATCTAAGGGTCTTCATGATGTGATGTCACGAGGCATGACCATGGACGGACGGATGGGCGGGAGATGCATGTTTTCATAGTAAATGCGACCTATGGTCGCAACAATAATAATATCACAGTGTTCAGAGACTTCGCCCTAAATGTTGTAGGTCCCAAGCAGGCATAAAGTCCAAGCCCAAACAAGATTGCGCCACTCAAAATTCAGTGCACGTTCACACAGGACACCAAAATCAAATATACCGACATCTGAACGGGGCTTAAGTGAACAGCAAGGGAGACGACAGAGGAGGGAGATCAGCTCACCCAATTGCACCAGCCAGTCACTCAGTGTACACAGTCAGCAGGTGAACCAGTCAATGAGCCAGTCACTCACTCGTCAGCTAGTCCTTCAGCAGGCCAGCCAAACAACCACTCTGTCTGACAAATTAACCAGTCAGGTGGTCAGCCAGCCAGCAAAACATGGCTTCAAGTTAAGTCAGTTTGTCATTTGTGTAGACAGACAGACAGACAATTATTCCATGTTCCTTAATTAGTCAGAGACATTGAAAGACAACAAAGGTCTGTGGAATTTACTTTCAGTACCACTATCAACATCACATTAAACAACAGACAGTAATTTGACTGCACAAATATTTACACGATTAACAAGACTGTTAAGCACACTCCCCAATACATTCACACTAGCTGCACATTGCAGTGATCATTTTGCTGCGTTCTCACGGGCAGCTGCAAAGCTACCGTCTACCATTCATTGTCAATGGATAAAACAGCTACAACAGCAACAAATACACTGTGTAGCTTAGCATCTTTGCATCTTTTGCATCTGTCCGTGTGAACGCAGCATTAGGCGATATAGGCATGCATACAGTACAGTAGGCATGCAGGACAATAAGTCGTGGCTCCAATGGGATTCTCAGACTTAACTCCAAAATTGATCTTTGACTTTATGTTACATCTGATGGACTGGCCGAATACACAGGATTTGAAAATGCAGCTGATTAAGCTGGGGACTGCCCATAGATCTGAAGTTTGCTGGTTGGCAAACATGCGCTGCTGGTTGGCGAACATGCACTGCTCCCGACATGCGCTGCTGGTTGGCAAACATGCGCTGCTGGTTGGCGAACATGCACTGCTCCCGACATGCGCTGCTGGTTGGCGAACATGCGCTGCTGGTTGGCGAACATGCGCTGCTGGTTGGCGAACATGCACTGCTGGTTGGCGAACATGCGCTGCTGGTTGGCGAACATGCGCTGCTGGTTGGCGAACATGCGCTGCTTCCGACATGCGCTGCTGGTTGGCGAACATGCGCTGCTGGTTGGCGAACATGCGCTACTGGTTGGCGAACATGCACTGCTGGTTGGCGAACATGCACTGCTTCCGACATGCGCTGCTGGTTGGCGAACATGCGCTGCTTCCGACATGCGCTGCTGGTTGGCGAACATGCGCTGCTTCCGACATGCGCTGCTGGTTGGCGAACATGCACTGCTGGTTGGTGAAGGGTTAGTAATTTCGGAACAATGGGAGGTCGGAACAATGACATGTTACCATTAACACTAGGAAGTCTGAAAAAATGTCACTACTACTCAGTCGGCTGAAAGGTCAGGGGGACCGTGTTTTTGGTGCGATTTGATTGGCCACTCTCTCCCCCACTCGTCCCTCTCCAGCTGGAGACGACATTGTTCAAGCCTGCATCCCATTTCCAACTAATTAAATCATATATGTTTCTAAACACATGTTTTCACTCCTAAAATGTATAAAACTAATAATACTGTGAAATAATGTGAAAAATATATATTTTGCCGTTGCCCGTGCTATATTGCAACATAGCCATGGAAGAGTTGCTGCCTTTTGTTGTTCTTTTTTCCTTCCACCCAGCAAAGAGCCAAGATCACTCGTCTTTTCTCGTGTGTTATCGATGTAATTAATATATGTGACCCCACGCGATGTACATGACTGCTTGACTAGGCATGTAAACATGACATAATTGTATTAATGTTTAAGTGTAATGATGTTATTGACCGGATTGTCCATAGTCCTCCAGCCGTTAGCTTACATTTGCTAATATTATAAGCTAACAACATTACTAAAGCCAATGTATTGCGGTAAATGCGGCATGTCTGCGGTAAATTACTTATACAAGTGAGTCGCGTTATATTTACCTAAATTACCAGCCAAAGTACATTCAAAATGAACAATTATTAGCCACGTTATGTTGTTATATCAGTTTAATTAATAAAACACATTGCATTTCTTCTTCGTTTCTTTGTCCCAACTTGCAAGTACATGAACCACGTGACCGGGCTGTTTTCTGCCCCCTCAATATCGCAACCCAAATATTTTATAAGATTGCGCTCCGCATCATAAGTGCATAATACTTGTTTATTTGGAGTGAACATGACAATGACGAGTAAATAAATATTAACACGACTCCCGTCGATAAGTTATTTAGCCTGGACATTTCCGCATTTAGCTGAAAACGGGCTTAGTAGCCTACTATTATATTTGATTGATTGTGCCAAAGAATCGCATCGGGTCCAACCGGCCATGCAAACGAAAAAGTTTGGGAGCTGATAAAACACTTTCCGACTGTTTTACGTTTGGGTAGGCTAGAATTGCGTGTGTGTGGGGGGGAACTCTAAAAATGAGTTACTTTGACCAACGTATTACCAATCTTGTACACCATTGCTCACGAAAGCAACACCCTTGATCAAGCAGCCTAGTTCACATACATGACAAAATACGACATTAGAGTTATATATTGTCATTTTTATATAGAGGGGGAAACATTATAGGCTACGCGTGTTATCGATGTAATTAATATATATTTGATTGATTGTGCCAAATAATCGCCTAGTTAAGTTAGCTAGCTGTCTGTGTGTTGTGTGTTCTTTTTTTTCCTCCACCCCTCTTTTCTTTAAATCATAACTCGCAAATTTTTTGCTCATTTAAAAAAATTCCATGTAAAAATACCATGTAAACTAAGAAATGCTGGCTTTCATTTGGTATATAGATCGGTTGTGTAGGCCCTCTCTACGAAACGGTATCAAGTGAAAAGGAAATGTCGGGAAACAGCGCAACAGCAGCAGCAGTTGAGAGAGGGAGAGAGAGGGAAAAAAAGAAATAGCCTTGCGTGCAGGCAGACTTGCAGATCAGTTCCACGTCGCTTGCAGAAAGAACTGTTCTTTTGACTGACAAAACATTTAGAGGTTCGGGAGGTCTATCTGGTTGGAATTATTTCAAACACTTTTTATTTTGTATTGCGCATCGGCAAGCATTCTCGCTTCATGGAAAGTAAATGTCGGTCGAGTCTAACCGAGCATTCAATAACATCCCACCCTCATCATGGATAATAATCATTGTATTCATATTCCTATTATCTTATCAAAATAATAAACAAATTCCAAGTTAATTAACCAGCCAAACGTATTATGATTTAATTCGTTGGACATGGAATGCAGGCTTGAACAATGCCGTCTCCAGCTGTCGGAGGTGTGAAGATCATTAGACGAGTGGGGGAGAAGGGGGGACGGCGGTCGATTGGGCCGATATAGCCAGACTGAGTAGGAGATATATGCCTAAAATCATATTTACAAAACGTTTCAAATGGGAAAAAAACAGAGATGATTTCAATCGAATATTTAGACAAAGTCATGCAAGGGGAACTTTTTCTGGACTAAGAAAATAAACGTTGAAATCTCAAATTCGGTCAGAACGGCTGCTCCGACTTCCTAGTGTTAAGCTGAAGCGTGGGTGACCAAGTTTGGGCTACAGCTGCAGGAACAGCTGGAAAATGATCACATAACCTGCCTCATTACCTCAGAAATGCAGTTGTCTCAGGAATATTGCATTGTCTCAGAGTTATATTGACATAACTCTGAGCCGATATTCTCACACATGAAGTCGTTTGACAAGTATTGACCACTCAATCATCATGTATTCAACTTAACGTTACTAAGTACAACCCCTGGATAACAGTATCCAGCAAAGGAAAGCATAGCAAGGTATGTGCTTCTTCGTATTCCCACCTCCAGACATGCAGTTTAGGCTTAAAATTGCACTGTAAGAAAGGCTGTGACTTTGTGTGACATTGCAACGAATATGGCACACTGGAAAAATAAAAGAATAAATAGAAGGTTACTGAACCCATGCTGTAATTCAATCAAACCACATTTCCTGTGGCATGTGTGTGAGTATGTGGCATTTGCGTGCACACTTCTGTGTGCATATAGTCGGTGCGTGCATACAGTGGCGGCCTTATATATGTTTCAATCGTTTCAAATGAAACGAGCCTCCAGGGGCCTCCCCCTTTTTTGTAAAAAATAAATAGTAGTAGTAGTAGTAGTATTAGTAGTAGTAGTAGTAGTAGTAATTGTAATTGTTCCCACTTCCCAGTGTCTGCACTCACTGCACTAGCAGCGCTGACAGTTACCATTGCATCATTGTATAGCCTATGCTGCCTTCCAGTTATACCTTAAAGTAAAAAATTGTTTAATCAAGCAAGCTGCTTTTGTGTATTTTCTACTTGGCTGTGTATGCTGTTCATGCTTTGAAGTCCGATAATACACACTGTTAATAATTATAAAAATGATGACGTCATGAATGGGGCCTCCCGATCCTTAAGGCCGCCCCTGCGTGCATACCTACTGTATGCACCTATTTGAGTGTGCACGTGTGACTGTACATGCACTGTGTTTGGTAAGTGCGTGCATGTGACCTTTGTGATTCCACTAGGGACCAAAATGATCAGCACAGACCTTTCCTCTGAACCAGAGAGAGAGAGAGAGAGAGAGAGATGTGAAGGAATTTAGAGGGAGGGTAAGAGAGAGAGCAGCAGAGAGATAGAGAAAGCAGATCACATGCGTCCATCTCTCATTTCTATTGACCAAGCCTATTGACCGCGTATAAATATTTCATCCTCACAACCTCCGGGGGATTTCTCCTATTCGGTCAGAGGACCTTTCTGAACCCCACACAGACTCAAAACAAAAAATACAATCCCTATATACAATACAATACTACAATACTATACTAAATATACGGAGAAACAGCAGAAGGGAGAGGAGGGAAAAGAAAGGCAGGAGGAGCAGTTCAAGGTTTTGTTTTTTTGGCCCGGTGCGTGAACTCCCTCAACCTCCGGGAGACCTCGAGAGCCCAGCGGCACATCAGCAACAGCCACTCTGATTGGATGGGAGACGACGCGGGTGAAGAGGCCTCCTACAAGGAGAGGAAATGTGACCTGCTCATCCAGTGGTCCTCTCAATCACTCCATCTCTCTCCCTCCCCATCACTCTCACTCTACAGTATCTCTCCTCTGTTCGTTGTTTTGGCTCCTTTCCTCCATATCTCGCTTTAAAATGTCCTCTCTCTTGTTGTCTCTATACCTCGCTCTTTGCTTAGCTTTGGTTAGCTTGGTATATATTTCTTTGTTGACAGCAGAATTTCCATGTTTTGCATTCACTTGGTTTAAACCCTTTGCGACAAGTAGCAGCATTTTATTCAAATGTAATTCATTTAAAGTTAGTTGCTTTGCTTTTATATGTACCACAGGGATGCACCCAATTCTCTCTCTCTCTCTCTCTCTCTCTCTCTCTCTCTCTCTCTCTCTCTCTCTCTCTCTCTCTCTCTCTCTCTCTCTCTCTCTGTGTGTCTTCCTGTCTTTGTCAAAGTCCTTGCACTCTTCCAGGAATTCTCTCACTGGAAGTGCTGCTTTCCTGTGCATCTAGCACCTTGCTTAACACACGCACGCACACACACACACACACACGCACACACACACACACACACACACACACACACACACACACACACACACACACACACGGTGTACTGTATGTTGTCTATAGTGCACTTAGACGTTTAATGTGTGTCATGGGGTGGTCCAGTAAAAGGATGTGTATTTGATGACCAAGCTTGTGTGAAACATCCACCTATGACTCATATCCACTTTCCCACGTGTTCTCCCTCGTAACCACTTAAGCTCTCACGCCCCAAAAAAAACAAAAAATCACAAGACATCACATCGTGTTTGACCTTGTAGATCTGCAAATCATGCAGATCATCATCATTTGTGAATTCTCTTTCCTATAAAGGGCACCCAAATATTGATGAACCCATTCAAATTGGAAAAGCATCTGTGTCATTTTAGAAGTTTTTCAGAAAACTCTTAGGATTTAGAACAGTGGTTCTCAAAAATAGATAGCGCATCTACAATTATTATTGCTATTTTTGAAAAATCCTGAAAGATTTTGAATAATTTTGTCACAAAACATTTTCAGATGGGCATCCGTGGCCAAATATTTAAGCAATAAGCCACGAGAGGTCTCAGGTTGGGGGGTAGAAGCCCCTCGGCTGCGCCTCGGGTCTGCCTATACGCCCCCAGTCAGTGTAAAATACCCGGTAAGCTGGGGCCTTTATGTGTGTAATATGTGGTTTTAGCTATTTTAGATTGTAGCAGTGAGCACAGTGTCTCTGATGTCATGGACACTGGTCTCACTACCTTCCTGGACTACAATTCCCATAATTTTTTGGTGCACTGCTCCTCCTTGTGGATAGGGGGAAAGCTGTCTTACTGAGACAACATGTAGTCCAGGAAGGAAGTGAGCCCTGTGTCCATGACATCAGAGACACCGGGCTCACTGCTACAATCTAAAATATCTAAAACCACATATTACATACATAAAGACCCCCAGGGAAGTGTTCTAAAGCTTCTAAACGTCATTAACATATATGTTTTTGCAAAAAGGGTCCCTTTAATGTTTGTGTTAGAGACAAGATGACGCAAATATTCCCTTCATTGTCAATGGCGTTTTTAAAACAAACATTGAACTAAAAACAAACATTAAACCTGTATATGGGAGGGGTTAGCGCCCCTCAAAAATAGCTGCTTAGCTATTTTCATCGCAATTATCTGTAGAACCGAGTATGTAATGCCTCAACTCATACATTCCAGGTGCTTGTGAGGTTTGGGGGTTCCCCAGTTCCAATATGATTCTTTTAGGGGTTCCCCAGTTAAATGTGAATATTTTGGGGAGCCTATTAGTTTTATGTTGAGACATTACACTAGGTATGGTGACTTAAAATATATTCCATTGCTACAGTCATCTCTCCAGGTGTCAGTTCCAGATGGTTAGATCTATCAATTCTTTGTTTGTGCACGTCGAGGGAGTAGTGATTATATGTTTGCCAGAGTCTTCCTCCTGTGTGTCATTAAACGTACATAAGCTGTATGAATCTCAGCCATGTCCATCCCACAGATAATGAAAAGGGGCAGGAAGTTGACCTTCGACTCACACATTTAAAAGACAAAAGTTACAGTTTTGTATTAAGAAGCCTTATGTAAAGCATACAACAAGCTTTAACTGCTTTCCAGTGTAATCATGGAAAAGAAATTATGAGAGGCTATTCAATTCTTAATAAAGTAAACAATTATTGATGTAAACAGGATTTGGTAAAAAAAACAATATTCTCATGGCCAAATGTTTCAGCATTAAGCTCTATCTGAAGTATTTCCAATATTATTTCCTATAATATATATAGTTTACTAGTAATATTAATACTGTTTGCTTCAGTTAATGCTTAATATGAATCCAAAATTGGAAGCCTGAATAGTTGCATAGCAGGATTGGAATCGATAAAATCCTAACGATACCCATACAGCCTACACGCTGTTTTCCAACTCTCTTGTCCCCTCCGAATGTGATGCTTAAGGCCATTCACCCGCTTATGATTAGAATCATCAGTCTAAAGAGCTGAGCTAAGTTTCCTTCAACACATGATCAGCAGTGCAGAGACACACCACTACTGTACACCACACACATTTTAATCTCTAAACACCCCACTATATCGCATGCATGGACACACACACACACACACACACACACACACACACACACACACACACACACACACACATTCAGTATACAGGAGTTTATATAGTGGCCGGATGACTGGGCAACTACTGCAGAAGTAGTGAGGGAGACATCTAGGAAGGCATGAGGAAGGTACAGTAGTAGCCCTAGCTGCAAGACAGGCAGCAGTCCTGATTCAGGACATTTACATAAGTATATTATGTATGCATGTACAGTATATGTCCTGATGAAGATCTGATTGATTGAAACGCTGCAATAAAAATACAGCAGAGCTTTTTTTTATTTTGAGACATACTGTATAGTAGTAGGACAAATAGTGCAGGAAAGTGTACAGAAGGAGATTTTGGTATTAAAGGGAGAGAGAGATGAAGAAAGGAGACTTTTAATTCGTTGTATGAGAGGTTGGAGAAAAGGACTTGACGCCATGTTGAAAGTGCTTAACCCGTTAAAATGGGGAAAGCATCTGTGTCATTTTAGATTTTAGAAGTTTTTCAGAAAACGTATTTAGGAACATTGGTTTAGAAAAGTGGTTCTCAAAAGATCTACAAGCTCGAACTAGAAAGAATGTGTAGCAGGTTAAGGTGATGATGAAGTAGAGAGATAGAAGGTTGGATGCAAATAAGAAAGTACAGTGGATTAGCAAGGATGAAGTGGGGCAGCTATGAAGAGGATGAAATGTGGAAAAGCTAAATAATCTTGGTCCAGATGACATGGAGGCATGGAGATGTTTAGGAGAGATGGTAGTGGAATTTTTAACTATATTTGTTTAACACAATTGTTTGAATGTGCGAGAATGTCTGAGCAGTATATAGCGAAGAAGTGTGCTGGTACAGATTTTCAAGAATAAGGGTAATGAGCAGAGCTGTAACTACAGAGGCATAAAGTTGTTTAGCCTCAGCATGAACTGACAGTGGTGAGCTGTGGGGTAGGAGAGATGGTTCAGGTGGAGGTGGGGATCAAGTCTTGTCTTCATCATCATTATCATCATCATATTCATATATTATCAGATTCATGTATTATTGTTATTGCACTATACCAGTTATACTTTCATAATGCTGTGTTCAATGACTGAAATGTCAAATCATTCAACGCTAATGAAAGCAATGAAAAAGATAGTTTATTGCACCTTATTGCACCATATCAAATATTCATGTCGTGTTCATTTGTTAATGAATTGCTTTTGGTTTCGTTCATAACGTTATCACTTAACGTTAACGTTACCGGCTGTTCATAGCTACTGTGGAGTCAGCACTGCTGTATGGGGCTGACTGAGACATGGACCCTCACAGTACAACAGGAAAAAGCTCTGGATGGAGTCTACACAAGAATGCTACGAATGGCACTAGGTGACACATCATGGATGGACCGCATCAGAAATGTGGACCTCTATGGGGACCTGCCAGGGGTCACGGACAAGGTCAGAGAGTGAGGATGAGGCTGGCTGCTATCTCTACGGTGACACGGGGGGGGGGGGGGGGGTTTGGTGTAGGGTGAAATTCTCGTTAATGTAATGAGTATTACGATTCTGTAAGTAGGATAGGCATCTATAAGCTTTTAGCTTCTGCCTACTCCTTTTGATCATCTTCATGTTTTTCGGTTTTTTGTTCTGTTTTCAACGGCTTACATTCATTTTCTTTAAATATTGTATTTGAAACTGAAGGATGATCAAATAAACTAAACTAAAGATTGCAGGGCACTGTGTCAGGCACACAGGAGCTTGAGGCAGGTAAAATGACTATGTGAGCCAACCCAGGGCAAAGCCAGGAGGGGAAAGAAGCGTACCAGCTATGTAGACGTTCTGCGGCACAACAGCTTAGCTAACAACACTGCAGAGCTCAAGAACCTGATGTTAGATAGGAAAATGGGGGGGGGGCAGAAAACTCTGACTCTTAAAGTGAACGTGTATGGTGGCACTGGGAACTTCATAAATGCTAACTGCTAACCGGCAATAAAATAATTTCACAATACATTATATTATAATAAAGTATTAAAACTATGATATTTGTGTAAACATTTTATTGTGGAAGAAGGGACATCCGCACACTGCCACTTGCTAGTTCAGAGCAATTGTATTAATTGAGCAACGTTTCGGTCTTGCGACCTTCCTCAGGCTTAATTCAAGAATGGGCTGACATTGTCACTAAATACATTTCAGGAAGTGTAAACAACCAATCAAAATGCATGTAATTTATCCAAACAGATAACAGCTGTGAAGAACCTTGTCACGTGACTTGAAGGTGCAGTGTTTCTGTGAACATTCCTCATATATATCATTGAAAATAACAGTTTACAATAATACAGGGGAAAATAATTATACATAAATGTCATGCCATACAACATACAAGGAAGACATACAGTAAAATAAGCAAATAAATGTCAAATGTAAGATCCTACTCTGTCCGAAAGAGTGGAAAAGAATAAGAAAAAAAAAAAATTGCCTATAGTACCGGCTGGACCGGCTGGACAAGAAGTTCAGATTAACATTTTCTATAGCATAACATTCAATAGTAGTTCATCATTAAGCCCTTTGGGGTGTAAGGTTTGTAGAGTGTGGATCCAGTAGGCCTCACGTTGTTTTAAAAGGGCATCGTGGTTACCACCTCTTCTTGGAAGTTTGACTTGTTCTATACCAATAAAGCGGAAAGTAGAGATGTCATGTTTAAGGTCATTGAAATGCACTGCAACAGGGTATTCACGGTCGTTTCTTCTGATCGAACTCTTATGTTCACTCATTCTCTGTTTTAACTGTCTAGTAGTTTTGCCTATGTATGCTAAACCACAGGGACATATTTTGATCATATACACCACATGGGTTGACACACAAGTAATAATGTTATTGATCTTGAACTTCTTGCCAGTATGAGGATGGTTAAAAAAGGAGGTCTTATGTGTATTTCCACACTGGGCACAATGACCACAAGGATAGTTTCCTTGTGGGAGTGGACTTAACAGGGTCTGTCTGAGTGAGACCTGGGGAGATTGAAAGTCAGAGTGTACAAGCTGGTCTTTTAGATTCTTACCCCGTTTAAAGGAGAATAGGGGTGGGTATTTGAATAGTGTAGCCAATTCAGGGTCAGAAGTTAAAATATGCCAATTTTGTTTAAAAATAGCTTTTATTCTATGTGAATAAGGAGAATATGTGGTTACACATGTGACCGAAAGTCGTTTTCAAAAGCTCAGAACGAGGTTTATTTAAAGCTAATGTGTACGCTTTGTCAATACATTCCTGCTCCAAATTGCCTGCCGGGTGTGCGGAAGTCTTCTCTCTATATGTAAACATTTTATTGAAATTACATTGACAATGATGCTACACTGTGTAAGAGCCATTTTTGAATTGATTTAAACTGCATTCAGACAGATCAAATTACTTTGCGCCATAGGATGATTTCGCTTGTGCAGGAAGAACATGATTTCATACTGTATGTTACCATGAGATGAAATCACTTATTTTTGCAGTGAGAAGAGGAAAGGGGTTACAGGCAGCATTAGTTCCAGGAGCAGGCAAACAAGGGTGAACTCAGCTTGACCAATAGAGTTGCTATCAGCCACACAGATTTTTCTGGAGCGTCTTGCATATCGTCAGCCAAGTATATTAAATACTTGAAAGCACAATGAGGCAAGACGAGGGACGAGTCAGGGCTGAATTTTAATACATGTGAAGATAGATTATTCTATTCCCTTCAGCCTAAACCTCCTGCCAGACTGATAGAAGGTGAAAGGGTCAAGGCCATCTCGTATCCAAACACCATTCCTCTGCTAAACAGTACCTAGGGGCGTCCCACTTGCTTCTCAGAGTGAAACAAGACCATGAAAAATAGATATTACACAATGAAAAATAGATGGCTCTGTATTAGTTAGTTGGTTTTCTTTGCAAATTTCCTGCTGCATATATTATATTTTCTGTTGGCTGATAAATTCATTTTATTTCTTGGTTGTGGAGCACATTGAAAAGTGCTCATAAACGTTATTATAAGGTATGTAATTCACGTATAAACATAATAAGTCAGTATGTTATGAATGTATTTATTCTGCAGCATGCAGGATAAAGCAGTAAATCCCTCCCAGGGGATGCAGACTGAACAGAACCTGCAGCAACAATGGTACAGTTTGATCAATACCAAGAGTGCAGAACGAGGTGGAGGTTAGGGTGGCGGTCCTGTACGTGGCAGCTTGCCCATTACTGCAGTGTGCAGCATGAGGAAGCAGAGAGTCAGTAGTAGGAGGCTGGGATTTGAAAAATGACCGCCTTGTTGTGAGAATGACTGTGATTGCTGTGTGTGCGAGAATCTGCGGAACTTTCAGCTGACATGGATGCTCAGCTGAGCTGTCGGCTGACTGCACGAGTGGACGTGGCATGCCTCAACTAAGACATTGCTTTGTTTTTCATCACTACAGTACCCCATCACACATTAGCTCATCTTTACTCTTTCAAAATACGAGAAGAATAATTTGTCTATATCTGTGCTTTATTTCTGTATGTCCTGTTGTACTATACTGTACTGTACTACTGTACATATGAGTCAGGAAGATTGGTTTACACCTCAGACGGCTTTTTTTCTCTCTTTCTTGCAGGGTAGATACCACATGGAGGTCTTAACTCAGGCTCCAGGGGCAGGGTAGATACCACATGGAGGTCTTAACTCTGGCTCCAGGAGCAGGGTAGATACCACATGGAGGTCTTAACTCAGGCTCCAGGGGCAGGGTAGATACCACATGGAGGTCTTAACTCAGGCTCCAGGGGCAGGGTAGATACCACATGGAGGTCTTAACTCAGGCTCCAGGGGCAGGGTAGATACCACATGGAGGTCTTAACTCAGGCTCCAGGGGCAGGGTAGATACCACATGGAGGTCTTAACTCAGGCTCCAGGTGCAGTGTAGATACCACATGGAGGTCTTAACTCAGGCTCCAGGGGCAGGGTAGATACCACATGGAGGTCTTAACTCAGGCTCCAGGGGCATGGTAGATACCACATGGAGGTCTTAACTCAGGCTCCAGGGGCAGGGTAGATACCACATGGAGGTCTTAACTCAGGCTCCAGGGGCAGGGTAGATACCACATGGAGGTCTTAACTCTGGCTCCAGGGGCAGGGTAGATACCACATGGAGGTCTTAACTCAGGCTCCAGGGGCAGGGTAGATACCACTTGGATCTCTTAACTCAGGCTCAAGGGGCAGGGTAGATACCACATGGAGGTCTTAACTCAGGCTCCAGGGGCATGGTAGATACCACATGGAGGTCTTAACTCAGGCTCCAGGGACAGGGGAAGAACCTCGGCCTTGGCTTGGCTGAGTGTGGAGGCAGTCCGGTCTCAACCAGGATATCCTGGGTCAAAGATCATCTACTGTAAGCAGGATATCCTCCCCGCCCGTGTGTCTCACACACACACACACACACACACACACACACACACACACACACACACACACACACACACTGTCCGTTTCCGCACTGGGGGGGGGGGGGTATCCATCTTTGTTGCACAGTCTAGTTTTATGTTCTACCTTGGCTAGTTGGACTGCAGTCATCTAATATTTACTGCAAGGGAAATTTCTCATTTGGCAATTGTGAGCACAAATAAAATCAGGATAGTGTTGCTTGAAATTAACAGTTTTAATTCTGTGATTAAACAATCGTGTTCCAGATCTCCCTGCCATGTTTTCACTATAAACTTTGAAGAGCCACTGTGCCATTGTCAATTATATAGTCTAAGTCAATTAACTCATGTAACTCGTGTTCAGAAGTCAAAGGGATTATCGGCATCAAGGAGGAACATGTTATTGATAAATAAAAATAATATATATCATGTTTACCTGCTGTCAAACTTGACTGGCGCTGACAGATGCTGTGATGCTCAGACGCCACATGTTTATAGACTTTGTCCATTCTGTATACTTGCAGCATGATTCTATAAAGGCCCAGAATGGATCTGTCTTCCACTCAAAATCCCCCGTCTGTAACAGAATGTTCCTACAACTAAATAAGAAAACATATTCTCCATTCATTATCTATTTGGGGGCAGTTCGGTGTCTTCTTCACTATGGTGAGCTCCATAGATATAATACTAGCCTTCCAGTCACTAGGCACATGAATCTTTCTGTTACTGGCTGGCCTCTTTTCCTCAAGGCCTTCCCCTAATTGTTCTTCACTTTGCAGCGTGCCCCCTTCAAGGGCCCCTGGCCAACCCCAGACCCCACTAACTAACTAGAAGAAGTGCACAGGTCTCCACCAGGATAAATAATAATTAATAATAATAATTAATAAATAAATAGCGTTTGTGATGTTTGGACAAAATGTGTAGGAGTACAGTCTGGTGGTTGTATACCAGGGCAATACAAATAAATATATAACACGTAACAGTGAGTGTATTCATAATGTAGTCGTGCGCATACAAAGTTGTACACAGATCGGTGCAGTTATATGTAGGTGTAAACATTTAAGTTGCATTTCGTCCTCTGCCTGGTGGGAATGTGTGTGCATAATTTCACGGAAATCACACGCTGTGTTAATGATTTGAGCAGTGACGGATTAACCCCTCTCAAGGCCCTGGCGCTTCACCAAATCAAAAGGCCCCTACTGATTCAGCCAATTAATTAATTAATTAATTAACATGCATGCGTTTAGCGCATATCCACTACTGCCTGCGCTGCCCACTGACACACAGCACTGCATGCCGCACTGGGCACAGCCTTTCCAACTTCAGTCTCTGCTAAACTATCTGCAATTTCCCCGAAAAATAATTAGCCCTATCTACAAGCTCCATTAGCAGGCAGCAGCATGTTTTGTCTAAATTGTCTTTGTGGCCAACACATTTTTAACAATTAAATAAATGTACTCACGAGTGCTGAAATCGTGAAATGGAGGATGTAAGAACACACTTTTGTTGTATTAGAGCAGGGTAAATATGAAGTTTTGCGCCAAGGTCTTGTTTATATTCCTCTTTACATAGGCTGTATGTTATTGTCGCAACTTGGTCCGTCTGAGTGAGGGGGCCTTCCTGAGCAAGGGGGCTTCTGACGGCGTCGCTTACTCGCTTCCCCTCTGTCAGAGGAGGAAGGGACGCGCAGCCGTGGGGAACCCCCCAAACCAACTGCCCCCCCCCTCCAGAAAACTGCTACAGAAACTCTCAGACGAAGACCAAAAACACTAGCGGGGGTTCCTATGTTGCGTTATATTTTTTGAAAGGAGCAACAGCTGTACCTATAGTCTCGTACCAGGCCCTGCAAGCTTCGGGCCCTGGCGCTTAAGCTCCACCTAGTTCCATTGTTAATCCGGCTCTGGATTTGAGGCATTTTGTTCAAAATGGACCAATCCTGCAAAGTTTGGACAGCAATAGCCAATCGGGATGGAATATGGGAAAGCGGACAGATGCGTGTTGATGTCATTACTATGAAGATAGTGTATAGTTGTATACTGATTTGCGTATGTGTGGATCAAATATGTATAATGTACAGAAATGTGTTATACCAAAATTGGCCTCATGGTGGTGCTCTAACCGGAAGATGTGGCATTTCTTCCTCTGCCTAGTGGGAATGTGTGCATAATTTCACAAAAATTGCACGCTGTGTTAATGATTTGAGGCATTTTGTTGAAAATGGTTATCCTGCTAACTTGGGTGCAGTACTTAGTTTAGATTAGTCATTTGGTTAGACCAGTCATAATTAGTCCTACAACTACAACCTATGTCAAACCCTCACCCTAAACCTAACCTCCCACGGGGCAGCACACCTAAACCTAACCTTAAAGGTGCAGTGAAATGAAAAATACGTTTTTCACACTTTTAGACCATATCCGTGGTCATTATATGGACATACCTAACAATGGATGCCAAAAAAATGTGAAAATTCTCATTTCTGTGTGTTTTTATATCAAAGGTTGATAAAAACGATTGTATTATTTATTTATTAAAACGAAAACGTGCTGCGTGATGACGTGTAGAGATACACATCGATAAAAGCCAATAACAATGAAGCTCACCCGTTTCATTTCCCATATTTGCGCGTCCATCCAGCACAGCTGCTACTGATTACAGAAATCCTCCGTTTTTATTACCATTCAATATAACATCCAGACAGTGTATTACTCGGTTTCAACTTAATCATCACTCTAAAATATGTATCCGAAAATATTATAGGGTAGAAATAAGCCACATAACAGTAAACTGGTTGTGCTGGCCGACCATCTGATTTATAAACAAACACATACCACGCTGTTGCTCATAGCATAGCTAACGTCCCTAGCTACCGTCCCATCGCCTGAAGGGATGCGACGCTCTGATTGGTTCAGAAACTTCAGACCGGTGTTTCATGTGGAAACACCATTTTCATGTTGTTCACCATTTCCGTTTCACTGCGCCTTTAACCCATGTCTAACCAATGACTAGTCTAAACTAAGTATGCACGCCGCAAACTTTGGAAGGCAATCTTAGCGATTGGGGATGGAATATTTTGCAAAAAACGGCCTCATGGTGGGGCTATAACAAGCCACTGTGGAAAAGTTGGGGTAGAGGTTCGTCTTTGGCATCGAGGGAGTGTGTGTGCACAGTTTGGCATCGACTGGGCCAACGGTAGCGGAGATTAGCTGTACACAGACGGACGGACGGACGGAAAAATGGAGTGCAAAACATACTCTCTCCCCATGCCTTCGGCCTGGTGGAAACAATTACCTTAAGGTACACTTTTTTAGTTTTTCTTTTTTTAACCAGTATAACCAGTATATATAAAATAAGTAATAATAAATTTACTAAATTGACTAAGTATTTATGGGATTAGTTCAAATTTCCTCTGAATTCCTATCATTTGTGGACTACACTACCCTATGATTAAGTATGCAGTGCTTCTCAGTTCAGTTATTTATCATTCAGTTGAAACTTTTCTTGAGAGTGAACATTTCCATTTTATATATATTGTTTATTTTTCAAATAATGATATCTATACAGTATTTCTTCTCCCTTGCCATGGACAGATTTACTCTTGTATAGATTTTAGAATGATACCTTTGCCCCATTATGTTTTATTTATTACATGCAGGGAGTTTCAGAGGGTACCCAGTAACAGTTTGGGGAAGGCAGAGTGGTCGACAAAATTAAAAAAAACAAAAAACATAGTGTATAGGCCATAGAGGTCCCTTTTCGTTCAGTTTCGTTCCTGCGTCATGGGCACTACTCATTCAATGCATTTTTGTATAGATAATACCCTTCTGTAACCTGACGCTGCCAGATCCAAGAAGCTTGCTACACAAAATAATTTGTTTCACAGCTTATTGGGATCTGGGATCGCGGAAGCAAATTCGATGACGGGGCTGTTCCTTTTTTTCAAGATACTTGGTAGATGATTGGATGGGACCGTCTGTCTATCACCGTGTGGGCGTGCAAACACAACCAATCATATTGACGTGTCTATATAGCTTCACATCCGGTTTCGCACATATCCCGCCCTTAGCTCACGCTGATTGGTTTGGTACGGAACGGATTGGTGTTAGCTGAACTCCCTGAGAGATCCCAGATGGAAGCTGTGTTGGGGAACATGGTTACCCAATACCGCCCCCATCTGGCAGTGTCAGGTTAACCCTTCTGGACTTTGGGTTAAAAGTTCTACTCATAATATCCTGCAGTATTTTGTCACAAGCCAGAAATGTATATAACCAAACAACTAAAATCTTGTGTTGCTGTTTTTGCTTGTAAAATGTTACATTTATTTTGGCAACACAAAATCTTTCTCAAATGTCATAAATAAATATACTTATCTGAAACAAGAATTGGTGCCTTAGTTTACTCATACAGTATGTGAATCTAGATCATGAAATGTAGCAAATTTGTTAAAGAAAACACTTCAACTTAAGTGTTTGGCACACAGCATAATGAAACAGCCAAAAGCTTATGTTTCATACATAAGAAATGTTACAACCTACTGTGTAATGAAAGGTAGAAAATAAAAGCCTAAAAGTCTAAAAACAGTCTAAAGTCTAAAAGTCTAAAAACAAATGTAATAAAAGGTCAGAATTATTACAACATATTGTATGAAACATTTATTCAAGTACCACAAAGTGTCACAGCATCTGACATTTGTACAGCTGACATTTGTACCCCAAAGGTCGCTATCGTGGCCAAAACGTAGAGCCATATGGAATCCGTGTTAACGGAATCACGGACGGAATCGCGGAAATGACCAGTAAAAAAAACGGAATTGGAATAAAACGCGGAATATTGCGGAATTAGCCCTAATCTGGGCTGAAATTCAGTTTTCGGGAGAAAATGGAACATGATTCAGTGGTCAGGTTTGTTCAGAAATCAAGTGAAGACGGCCGATTATTATATTTTGTCATAAATGCGCAAAAAAGTACAACAACCACTCTATTCTCATTGAAAATCCGGTAGAGTACGGTTGTAAGGAGATGTACAGTATAGCTTAGCTGCGTGTCTCTGTAACACGGAGGAGGAGTAGACAGAGTACAGCGCTCTCTCTCTGCCTGCTCCTCGGCTCCCTCCCAGTTCCACACACATGGAGTAAAGGCTGCATGTAAAGAGAGAGAGGAGTAGAGGACCAGGTCTAGGAGTAATACTAGGAGTAATACTAACCTTGTAACCATAAACATTGCTGTTTTCATCTTGCATTAACAAAAATAAAATCCACACTGAGAGGGACAGAAGGTGTAAGTGGTAGACCTACAAGGCTACATTAGCCAACGCTAGCTCCTATGCTAACGCTGCAAACTTAACTGTGTGTGTGTGCGTGCGCGAGCGTGGGTGCGCGAGCGTGGGTGCGTGCATGCATGCGAGTCAACTGAATGTTTTCTAAAAGGACAACTTTTTTTCCCCCATCCTGACCAGCCTATTATTATTATTTATATATTATTATTATTTTGGCTGTGTGCAATAACTAACTGCAAGCCAATGAAGAATGAACCAATCAGTAGCATTGTCAGTTTTTGTCTTAATTTCTAATTCATATTTATTAAAAACAACAAGGTCACATGGCTTTGGGAAGCAGATCTACAAGCTCTCAACATGTCATGCTGCAATGTGGATAAATAAACTGATTATTTTTCCCTGATTAAAAAAAAAATGTTTTAAGCCTGTGCCTGCACCTCATACAGCACTATATGTTCCATATTCTGCTACAGTACATGTTTGCACTTTAATTAAATTAAAGCTGCATTTGATAGGGGGGGGGGGTTGTTACTGAAAACGATGTTGGTGCTTCTTGCACTAACTTTTTATAAGCAATAAATGTTCTCCAATGCATTTAAAGGAATTATTGTGTTAGAATTTATGTTACTGTAAAAAAAAAAGTTTTACTTAAATTAATATTGGTTATATCAGGCTTTTTGATTCTCCACTAATCGGTAATCGGAAATATCGGCCAAAAACCATATCGGTCGATCACTATATATTTTTTCCCGGTAAAGAAATTGCATAAAAAGCAAAAAATTCAGAAATATTAAAACGGAAAAAACTGAATTTGGGAAAAAAGAAAACGGAATTGGGAAAATAATAAAACGGATTTCATATGGCTCTACCAAAACGGCTGCTACCTAAGAGGGTTTTGGCTGTAACATTTGAACCAGATGAGCTACAAATGCAAACTTTGTGTCTATGTCATGTTTTTGACCATTACAAACGTCTATGTGAAAACGAGTGAACTTTTGACATTTTTGACAAACGTGGTGTCTATTTTATATTTTTAAGCATTAGAAACACATTGAAATGCTCTGGTGTATGATTACATCTATCTAGAACACTCTAATATACACATTCCTATTGACACAGATATGAGTATTAAATAATCTCGACCTAATAATCTCGATCTAATAATCGATCTCGACCACGGACTGTTCTCTTCCTGCCCTCGCATGAAATGCAGACCAGCCTCTCCTATAAGGAACGTTTTACCTACTCAACAATACAAAGGCGGCTTGTGTTATTATAATCATTACTTTCCTTTTAGTGGATGCACTCTGAGCCCCCCACCACACGTATAAAATGCACTTTTTGGCCAGAAAGGGATTTTTTTCCACTGGAAGGATTTTTTTTGTCTGAGATAACACTTTGTATTGGTGAGTTGGTCAAACTTTCTTTATATTTCTGTAACAGAGGAGAGGCTGGTCTCATAGCCTTAACGCAACGGCTTCAAAGGGCATTAGGGCTATGGACCTGAGCTATAGAGATCCGGTTGTCTTTGATTCAAACTACCTACAGTATGTACGGATTGTACGCCCATACATAGGTATTGGCATATCAGTATAGTATAGTATAGTATAGTATAGTATAGTATAGTATAGTATAGTATAGTATAGTATAGTATATACAACGGAGCCTTGTTGTGCACTGGAGCAAGGCAAACTGCCTCTGGCTCAATGCTAGCAAGACCAAGGAGATGGTGGTGGACTATATGACACGACCAAGAGGGTACCTCCAACATAAATGCAGAGGTAGTGGAGAATGTTGGACTGGTCTGACTACTCTGATGCACTGTGTTCTTCTCCAAGGCTCAGATCTTTTAGCGTATGCAACAGGATGCTGCAAATGGCTGGCGAGGAAGACAGGCTCTGTCGTGGGGACCTCACTGGAGTGGGTGGTTTAGGTGCATACAGCGAGGAAGATGTACGCCATAATGGCAAACCCGAGTGTTCTAGATAGATTTAATCATGAATTGGAACATTCCAATGTTCCAATTCCAATGATTAAAAAAAACATAAAATCAACTCCAAGTTTGCCAAACGTGTCAAAAGTTATAACTCGTTATCGTATATGTATTTATGACATTTGAGAAAGATTTTGTGTTGTCAAAATAAATATGACAGATTTTACAAGCAAAAACAGCAACACAGGATTTTAGTTTTTTGGTTATATACTTCTATTTATATGTATAGTTTCATTATATAGATATTCCACTGTTACTTTCTTAGCTTATGCATGTTTCATGATAAATGCTTTTTATTTGATGTATTCCCATGCTTTTTGTTCTTGCTTAATGTAAATCGCTCTGGATTAAGAGCGTCTGCTAAATGCCTACATTGTAAATTTACATTTCTGGCTTGTGACAAAATACTGCAGGATATTATGAGTAGAACTTTTAACCCAAAGTCCAGAAGGGTATTATCTATGCAAAAATGCATTGAATGAGTATAGTGTTGTTTTGGGGATGAAATCGCTAGTGACAGTTGAGTCATGGTGAAAACAAGTTATGAAGTTATCTCTCCACCTTGGCAGGTGTCTGTTCTGCCTGTTCTACCAGAATACAAATCAGATGAAATGGCTGGATGGATGATATAACTGCCTGGCCACACTGGAGCAGGGAAGGGAAGGCACTGTCCCTGTTTCCACTCATATCATAGGGACAAAACTGTAGAAGTGGGGAGGGGGGTGTGTGTGTGTGTGTGTGTGTGTGTGTGTGTGTGTGTGTGTGTGTGTGTGTGTGTGTGTGTGTGTGTGTGTGTGTGTGTGTGTGTGTGTGTGTGTGTGTGTGTGTGTGTGTGTGTGTGTGTGTGTGTGTGTGTGTGTGTGTGTGTGTGTGTGTGTGTGTGTGTGCGTGCGTGCGTGTGTGTGTGTGTGTGTGCGTGTGCGTGTGCGCGTGTGTGTGTGTGTGTGCGCGCAAGTTGTTTCCTTGTCCCTTGTAAAGACACACACACACACTACACAATCTCCCAGCAGCCCTATAAACTCACTCACTGTATCCCTATCCAAACAACACATTTCAGTGACTTTTACACAAATTATTATTGGTGTGAAATATTGAGCCTGTATTCATATCTGCCCTGAGCAGAAAACACTGAAACCCAAAACAGACTAGCGAGATGGTTAAATATTGAAGGCTAGACCATTAGGAGTTTACTCCCAGCTTTCCTGACGTATCATTACTCTCCGCGACAGACTGTAAGTCAATCTGTCCCTTTCTCTCGGACACTGCATTTCTTAAAATCACCCATGGATGGATGACATCAACGCTTTGCCTAATGAGCTCATTGGCCATGAGACAATGAGATGGAAGAAGCAACCACTAATCGGTGTGTCTAATTCATTTCATACAACAGTCACCCTGAAGGATAATCCGTTTTTAAACTGCTAGAGATCAAATAATCACTTTGAGATAAAACTAAATCGTTTCACCTCACTGATAATGCTTTTATTTAAAGATCAGAATCGGCAAACACTCCGTTGGGCCAGTTCCTTTCGTGCCAGATATACAGTAAATACTGAAGAGACCTTCAGACAGTGTCTGATTTATTACCCTGCACACATGCATCTGTGGCACTGTATTGTAAGCAGACGTGTGTATTGAGTATGGCTGCTTTAGAGATAGGGTGAGAAGTTCAGTCACACGAGAGAGACTCAGAGTAGACCTGCTGCTTCTTCGCCAGCTTAGTTTAGCATCTGGTTAGGATGCCTCTCGGGCCTCTCCCTAGGGAGGTCCTCGATGCACGTCCATCTAGGAGACCCCTGGGCAGAACAAGGATGAGATTGAGGGCTTGCATCGACTCACTGGCCTTGGAACGCCTCGGGATCCCCCAGGAGGAAGTTACTAATGTTGCTCTGGAGAGGGAGCTCTCTGGTGGAGCCCCCGTGACCCGACTATGGATAAGCGGTTGAAGATGGATGGGAATGATCAGTATAGGCTGTCACATTGAACTTGGTCTTAACCAATCTGCTGCCTCCTGGTGAACGCAGAGCCAAACGCAGACTGCCGAGCCGTTTGTAATGTAACAGACGCTGGACTCACATCCTGTTTGGGCGGCCATCTTAGATGCTAAATAAATAGCATCAATGCTAGCGAGCTAAAATGAAGCCATCCTTGCTCTAGAAAGCGCCAATGTTCCCATCTAGACGACCGGATAATCAGCAAAGACCTCCGAACATTGCACGTTTTATCCAAACCATGGAGTGCTCCGTAGATTTATTCAGTTTATTCGAGTTATTCAGCTTTTTAGTCAGCCTTTATAAAGGGAGGTGAACGGCAGCGCGGTTGGCCAAGCCAAAAAATAAATCAGCGATCCGGTTTGATATCAATAATAAAGCTTATCAGACAGAATGTTACGCCAGAAGCAGTTGCCGGTTGGATTCCAACTGGCGGAACCTTCTGTCAGAAGCAGTACATTTGTTAAAGGACAAGGTCACATAACCTCAGGACATACTGTAGAACAATAGATGTTGGTGCAAGTAGGGTTTACTGTGCCCTTTACTCATTTACCCTTCCGTTTTCCTTCCTTCATTTCCTTCATTTCCTTTGCCCTGCCAGACGTTGCAGTGGTACAGTAGAGATAGGGTCCTTTGACGTGCCAGACGTTGCAGTGGTACAGTAGAGATAGGGCACTTTGACGTGCCAGACGTTGCAGTGGTACAGTAGAGATAGGGCCCTTTTACACATGTGTTACGGACCACGGTCCTTTTGATTATTTGTTATTTGATTAAGTATAATTATTATTTATGGTGGCTATTAAATTAGGATAATAATTATAAGTTTGGTATTTGTTATTATGTTTTATGGCATGTGACAAGTTGTCTTTCTTTTACTACAGTACTCAAGTGAATTGACAGACATGGCTCTGAGTGACAGGTCCCTGATTGGACCTGCCCCCTCTGTTCCTTATTGGTTCTCCCTGACAGCACCAGTTTCCTGTTGGCTGGGCACTCTTCCTGTCTCTGTATAAAGGCTCAGTTGAACTTTTGCTCTGGAGGGGACGACAGCATTCAGCAGCAGAGAATCGATCCCTCTTGTCCTCTCTTGTGCCTGCCTTATTATTTTGTTTGTTTTGTTTCTGGTTCGTTATGCCGTAAGTTATGATTTGCTTTGTTTAGCCCAGTTTTGTTTGAAGTAATCTTTAAGTTGCCTGTGAGTCTGTAAACTATTATTTATCCTTGTTAAATTAGAAGCCCGGTTCCTACCTCCACCATGTAGGGGTGCCAGGTCTTTCTTTTGTTAACTTATTGTAATTTTGGTTAGTTAGGGTAGTTTAGAATTGTAATTTTTTTTTTTTTTTTTTTATATATATTTTTTATCCCACGATTTTGTAACCCATTTTTCACCCCTGTGTCAATCATCTAATGTGATCCTGGGCTCTACACACCCTCCGCCAACCTGGGGAGAGCAACGGACTTAACTCATGCTTCCTTCATGCTTGAGTGTCCAAGTTGCTCCTTTACACCTGACAGGGGGGAGTTTCCCTGGTTGGACGTAGCGCATGGAAGGAACACGTTATTCCAACCAGTTCCTTTCCCCTCCATCAGGCGCCCCGGCTGGCCAGGGGGAGGCAGTTTAGAGACCAGGATTACTGCATGTTTTTGTGAGGGTATCTACCCTAGGGGACACGGGGAGAACATGCAAACTCCACACAGAAAGGCCCTTTCGCCAACCCCGCCTTCGGGTATGGGCACTGATGACGCGGAGGAGGAAACACGCCGCCAGCACCCACAGCGCCCCGAGCGGGAATCGAACCCAGGACCTTCTAGCTGTGAGGCGACAGCACTACCAACTGTGCCACCGTGCCCCTTTGTAATTTTGTTTAACATTCTGTTAGGGCCTTTAGGTAGGGGTAAACTTTTGATTTCTAGTTTGATTCGTTTTGTTAGAATAGCACCTGCACTCTGAAGCTAAAAAAATGGGAGAATTGTGAACCAGAATTGTACAAATTGTCTCTGCAATTGAAAGAAAAGAGCTGCTACAAATTAATTGAAGTTCTTTTCACCCTGTCTCCTCTCAAATTGTGTCATGTCCCTTCACCCTAGACGAAGGTCCATAACAACATGGCATTAGCGTCATGTGTCTCGTTCGTAGCCAGATTACATCTATGAATGATTTAGGCGGAGGATCTTCAGTGTCCACATTGAGATTACGATCCCACGTCCCACTCAAACAGACGTGCACGATTGACTTCACATCCAGTGTGCGGTAACCTTGAAAGATAATAGTGGCTGTCCGTGAAGATGTTATTCGTTTTGTTAAGGATTCGCCTATACTAGCTCACTGTTAGCCTTTTGCTGTCAGTCATGCACAAACAATATTTCCATATAGCACAGTAGTTGTTGCATGTTGAATTGTATTTCAAATTTGATTTATTTGGCCCTATTAGCCACCAACAGTCTGTTTGTCCCATTTAAAATGAGGTAATGAAGTGTAAATAAGTAACTAACAAACACATACGTAAAAAACTCACTCCCTCCCAAGACAGCTGAATCGGAGAACATAAAACTCTGTGGACATGTGAGTGGGGTGTGGAGAGGAGCACTTATCATCATCAAGCTGAGATTGATACGGAAACTTTTCAACTTGTTTACCAACAATTTGCCCCTAAGAGAGCCATATTCACTGGAGCTCTCTGACTCACGCAGGCATTGTACTTAGATGTAAATTTGGGCTGTTTGGGGAAAACAAAATTCTGGCTGAAGTACCTTTTGGAATTTATAGGCTTATTATTCTTTCTTCTTTTTTTCTGAAGTTGACTTTATTTTCAAAGTGAAAGTTGCACAGCAGGTTCCATTCATGTTCTTTCACAGGCAAACTGCTGGGCGAGAGCAAGCTAAACAGAATGAGCTGATAGAGAGAGGACACTCGGGACAGTGTGGTTGAAAGATGGAATACAAATGAAATCTAGCTAGAAAAAGTGCTCCTCTGAGCACAGGTCTCCATCAGGTCATGAACGTTTGAATGTTTGGACACAATGTACATGAGTACTATAAACATGTGTTGTCAATGTTTTGCAAAACATGTGCCTCCTGGTGGAGCTATAATAGGACAATGTTAAAAGGGTGGCATTAATTGTTCCTCAACGTAGTGGAAATGTGCGTGCACAATTTCACAACAACTAGATGGTGCTTCATGATTTGAGACATTTTGGGCCACACCTGCAATTTTTAGATGTCAATCTTACGATAGAATATAAAAAATGAACGATTTGGATAAAATCTGAAGGACTAATATATTTCACATAAGTCTGCCTCCTGGTTGTGCTATAAATGGCAGGTGTGAAACATGCATGGCAAATGTTTTTGATTGGATTTGGATTTTTTCACAGAAATTGCACGGTGTGCGCATGATTTGAGGCATTTTGTTCAAAACGGACCAATCCTTCAAACTTTGGAAGGCAATCTTAGCCAATTGGGAAGGAATATGGAAAATCGGACAGATCCGTATTGATTACATGACTATAGAGATAGTGTGTGCCGATTTACCTCATGGTGGAGCTATAACAGGCCGTTCTGGAACATCGGGGGTTCTCAGTTGGCATCTAGGGAGTGTGTGTGCACAGTTTGGCATCGACCGGGCCAACAGTGCTGGAGATTAGCTGTACACGGACGGACGGGGGGACAGGGTGCAAAACATTCCCATGCCTGGTGGAGACAAAGAGAGACATGAATGAATCAGTAAAAGGGAATTTAATGATGGATGAAGAGTGAGTGTAATAATGAGGTAGCGATAGAGACCTGGGGAAGAGAGGGGCAGCGACATACACTGATAATCTGAGGCTGAGAAGCATGAACCACACAGAGAGGAGAGGCGTGGTAAGACTGAGAAACAAACATACCATGAGTCACCCAAAGCATTATTGTCAGTTTTATATTCAGTATGAATGCACACTCCAAATTGCTGTTGCCTTATTGAAGAGCCATGCTGTTACTACACAGACGTTTTTACTGTCCAAACAGTGTTTTATTCATGCAAAAATCATCATACATACACACACACACACACACACATGCACACACACACACACACACACACACCCATGCACACACACGCATGCGCGTGCACGCACGCACGCACGCGCACACACACACACACACACACGCACACACACACACAGAGTAAACGCATAAAATCGTACAACTCAAGGCTGTTCAGGGACTGTTGCTCAATTATTCATCACACAGAGAAATGTATCCTGATTGAAGTTGCTTTGAACTTTGTGCATCATTTTTCACAGCTGTTTCTCTCCTTTTTTTTGTTCTTTTTCCCACTTCCTTCCTTCCTTTCCCCCCCCCCCCCTCTATTTTGTGTCAGCTTGTGCACACTGTCAAACTCATGAATCATTGCTCACACCTCCCACCACCCTCAACCCCAAAACACCCCCTCCCCAAAGGGCCTATGTGTGTTCATTTAGACCCTGTTCAATTATTTATAACACAGGACCCCATTCATACTAAATTAAGCTCTCATAATGCCTTAATAGCTGGTGAGCTGTAGCACTGCTGTTTTGGGCGTAATATTGATTCCCTTTCATGTGTTTTGAGATTAATTTAGCCTATGTGATAGTGTGTGTACACGTGTAACATGGTTAATATCACATGGTGTCCTCACTTACAAAAGCAGTTCCATTGAGTATTGTACAACACTGTAGTGTACATTTGTAAGTGAAGACTTATCCCTCCTTTCATGTTATTTCTGAGGGGCGTCAATGCGTTTAGTAAACGCATTGACAATGAAGGGAAAATGTACGTCATGTGTCGTTTACGTCATATTGTCTCTTTATTGTTAATGGCATTTAATGTTTGTGTTGGCACCGTTTGTTTTACATCAACATTACATCATCTAATCAACACGAGTTAGACTTTAATATATTTGCGCCCTTCACTTCACACGGGTGGGATTGTTTTTTACTACAACTGTACAAAGTTGGCGTCGACTCGATACTGTACTGCTACGCTGCGCAGCCTGTGTGTGTGTTGGGCTTCAGATGGCTTTAGCTTGCATTCACATGGATTAAGTTCTCTATCGCCACAAAGTAACTCAGTAATTTGTAAAAGATGAAAGACTACAGTATATGGTACCGAAAGTAACGTCAGTACAGGCAGGAAAACTCGGCTAAAAGGATGACACAAAGAGCGCAGTGGGGCTTGTTTACATTGTGGTCCATTCATTGTACTCGATAATGATAATGATGGTTTAGATTTCAGAACGATAATACCTAGACATCATACATCATACATCATACAGTAGGTACATATTGTATTGTGCTACTTGTTTAGGAAAGCGCTAGTGTGGGGGGTTCCTTTCACGCTGTTTCACAAATCACAGATTAGGACAAACAAATTAGGACCGACAAAAAGAAAACATTTCAGTCGTGAGATCAATACCTGCATTCACTGGTGAAGTCAAGTACATTTTATTTATGAAGCAGGTTTAAAAACAACCTGGTTGATCAAAGTGCTGTACAACATGAACCTAAAAACAGCCAAGTTTGATCAGTTGCCATATAATCCTCTCCTTTCATCACCCCTCTTTCCCAGGTCAAATAAAGGCGTATGATAGAAACGCATGCAGTATGGATGGAGTCTGTGAGGTTATGGTGAGGTATCTCTTTGATCCGTTTACATGTGGATGCCTGTCATTGTGCTGCTCTGTGGTCAGATAATTCACTCTGATAGAGCTGTAGCAAGTACCCTTTCTTCTTGTAAGTGGAGCTGTCATATGTGTACGTACGTGCACGAGTGTCAGGTGTGTACATACGTGCATGAGTGTCAGGTGTGTACGTGCACCCTCATGCATGAGACCAATGCACGGCATGCAAACACAGATAAATACAAACATACAGTACATGCCAAATAACTTTCACTATCTGTTTCTATTTCAGAGAATCCTTTAAAAGTGTGTCAGGGGTAGCCTGTATTTATCATTTACAGTGCCTCTCACTTTCTCGCCATGCTCTCATTCCTTCTCCCTCTTGTATTCTCTTCTTATCCCTTCAAACCCGGCCCCCGTACACTCTCTCTCTCGCTCTTTCGCTCGCTCGCACACACACACACACACACACACAAACACACACACACACACACACACACACACACACACACACACACACCTCCTCCCTCACTTATTTGGAGCCAGCATTAGTGAATTTCCAGTCGTATAATAACTATTTATTTTGTTTCCGAGATCTTTCAGCCACACGCGCAACTTTTCCTCCAGTACGTTTCCACTGGCCTCAGGGGGAATTTGAGAGCCACTTTAAGCCAGAACCCAGACACCCTGACACCCATCTCAGTGTCAAATACAGGCCTGTGGAACGCGACGCCGGCATCGAATGAGCGCCAAATGACCTGCGGCTGCGTTTCTCTTGCTTTCTCCCGCTCACTTAGTCTCATATCTCACTCTTTTTCACTCGCTTTCTCTCCCCCCTGCCCCCCCCCCCCCCCCCCTCTCTCTCTCTCTCGCCCACTCCATATGCCATATAGCACATAGCTAAACCTAATAATTAAATATTGAAACCAATATTTCACAGAGAGGCTGATATTTGAAAGTTCGTAGCGGTCGACAGTACTTGCGCACTATTAGGGCCATTTATGGCCTACTAGTGTGCAACATGCAAGTAGGCACTCGACAGAGTGCACTTCTAGTTTCTCTTATTCTTCTCTCATTTTGATTTCCCCCCCCCTCCCTCTCTGTTCATCTCCTTCTGCTCTATCTCACTTCTGTCTCTCTCTCTTCACCTCTCTTCAAAAGGTATAGATCGCGATCTACCAGTAGATCACAAAGACATGCCCCTGAATAATATTTAATTTAAATATAAATGTCATTATATTAACTCATTCGTTTAATTAGTTTAATTACTTAAACTTAAACTTATATTCGTTATGAATTACTTACTTATTGTCTTCTAATCTTGATTTCTGGCCCGTCCGACCCAGGCTTTATAGTCGTGGCGATGTCACTGCCATGACGCTGCGTTGCTTCCCGTTGTCGTACTTTGTTTTCAAGAGTATTGCTGTGGGCGACTGTGGCTCAAGAGGTAGAGCAGGTCGTCCAATGATCCATGGGTCGGCGGTTCGAATCCCGGCTCCTCCTGTCTACATGTGGAAGTGTCCTTGGGCAAGACTCTGAACCCCAAATTGCTCCCGATGTGCTGGTTGGTACCTTGCATGGTTTCCGCCGCAATCGGTGTATGAATGGGTGAATGTAATGCACAATCTATGTAAAGCGCCTTGGATAAAGGCGCTATATAAATGCACCATTTACCATTTACCACAATAACGTCGGTAGCATTACAAATTAAATACAAAAAACCCTAGCTATTCAATTTCCCCCGCTCTATTTCCCATTCCAAGTGCATTTGTCTCATATGTATACGAATAGCTCCGCTATTCCAAAGCCCCCTCAGGTACATATTTAAACTATTTTCAGCAATGGTATAATACTTTTTTTCCGGTGGGTAGATCTTGTTGAGCTGGTGATTTTGAAAGTAGCTCTCAAGTAAAAAAAAAAGTTTGTAGGTCTGCTATTTTTGATAAATCAAAGCGCGACTGACATTTCTAGAATCTGATCTCAGGTCAGAATGGGTTAATCAGACCAGTGTGTGTCCAGTGGAAAACCTCGTATGAATCTGATCTCAGGTCAGAATGCGTTAAGTCTACTGTTTAGCAGGCCAGATGTTGTGTGTCTAGCAGTGAGTTCAGCCGTGTGTCCCTGCAGTGGAATATAAAAAAGGAGGACATGTTTTGTTGTGTGCGTGTCGTGTTGATCTTGATAACATGGTTGTTCAGCCAGGGAGGAAACACCAAGGTCTCCAATTAAAAGCCTGTTGGGGATGTTCACCATCACCAACCCCATCATCCTCTCTCTCTCTCTCTCTCTCTCTCTCTCTCTCTCTCTCCCTCTCTCTCTCTCTCTCTCTCTCTCTCTCTCTCCCCCATGCCTCTCTTCTCTACCTTGTTATGCAGCCCAATGGCCACACACAGCAAAACCCTAAGTGTTACGTACATTAACTCTGAGAGTCTACAAATGTGTCAAAATCTCAAAGCATCAACCTACAACAACACACATTGCTGTCCAAACACTGCACACAATGTTCAGTCGTTGCACACACTTCTCACGTACAAAAAGCATCAACCTACAACACACAAATATCTGGAGAGCAATTTGCAATCAGGACTGCAGCATAAAAGGGACTTGAGAGCCTCTGTTTTGTTTGGTGAACAATGGTGAACCTTGAAGAGATCGACAACCAGAGAAGCAGAGGGGTAAGAGTGAGAGGAGGAGGAGGAGGAGGAGGAGGAGGAGGAGGAGGAGGTAGTAGAGGAGTAGGTGGACAGAGAGGAGGAGGAGGGAGAGAAGGACAAGGAGGAGGAAGAGGAGGAGGAGGAAGAGGAGAAAGAAGATATCTAATGAGATTCGGTAACTGTGACGGTAACTGTGGTCATGGTTTGGCCATGAGCCAGAGGGTCAACCCAATCTCAGCCACTACACAGTTGCTGGCATCATTAGAACATTCTTCTGTTCTATTCCTTCCATCTTAAGCCGCGTTCACGCCAAGGAATCTAGAAGCAGCTTCTTGCTTCGCGCTCCCATGTTATCTCTATGCAGACCAGCTTTTTCGTTTTGAAGCTTGGAATGAACAGCTTTTTTTTCTAGCTTCCTTTGGTGTGAACGCGGCATTATTCTCCTTTCCTGAATCCTATTGAGGAGTTATTTTCAGCTTGGAGGTAGAGCAGGCTGGTTTACAGTATACATTGCAATCCAATCCAATCCACTTTATTTATATAGCACGTTTTAAAACTCAGAGTTTACGAAGTGCTGTACAGGAGAAAAAATAAAATAAAAACAAGTGCACTAAAGCTACCACACAGAAAAACAACAGCGAGAAAACAAAGTACAATCAGTGACAACAACTGAGACACATTACAGAAAACAACAGAAAAACAACAGCGTCACAGTGAGACAAAACATATACAAGGACCAAAGGAACTCAAAGCGGGGTTAAAAAGCCAAGGTAAAGAGGTGGGTCTTTAGGCGGGATTTAAAGGTCTCGATGGAGGGGGCCAATTTGACGTGGGAGGGGAGTGCGTTCCATAGTTTAGGGGCTACAACAGAAAAGGCTCGGTCGCCTCTGGACTTTAAGCGGGTCTTCTTTGTGACCCTGAGGTCATTAAAATATATATATATATAAAAAGGTTTTGGCTACATATTTGTGTGCTGTTTTATGTTGATTCTCCAGAGCCATTGCCATTCATGTGTGTTCCATTTCTATGATTGTGTTTTGTGTAGGTATACCGTCAGACATTTGAGCTAAAAGGATAACACATAAAAGTACTGGGAAATTGTTTCCATTGTGGCCTGTATTCTATCAGAGAAGCCTGTTTTGAAGGAAGCCAGAGATAAAAATAAATGAAGGAATGGTGTCAAGCATTCCACACTTTGGTAGCAGTGCAGACAATTTCACCCATGTTTGTTCAATAAACTGGGGTGGTACCTGTGTGTGTGTGTGTGTGTGTGTGTGTGTGTGTGTGTGTGTGTGTGTGTGTGTGTGTGTGTGTGTGTGTGTGTGTGTGTGTGTGTGTGTGTGTGTGTGTGTGTGTGTGTGTGTGTGTGTGTGTGTGTGTGTGTGTGTGTGTGTGTGTGTGTGTGTGTGTGTGTGTGGGAGAGGGAGAGGGTGAATGCATATTTGTGTGTGCGTGTGCAATTGATAAAAAATGACCCAGATGGCAGTGAGGACATAGTGGCGTAAATTGGCTTGCCTGCCTTGTAATGGATGTAAATACTACGGGGGAATGACAAGCGAGGCAAATCTACATGTTTGTGTGGAGAAAGAGAGATGAGATTACAGTGGAACGTGTACTGTACTGTAACACAAGGGGTGCATTTTAAAGGCAGGTGTGAATGAAATCCAGCTAAATAATGTCCCAACACAATCTGGATATGAGACACTTTTTTTTTTTTTATGTTTTTCTCTTTAATGTAATCACACTTTGTGGGAAGCTTGATCAAAATAATTTCACCCACTCCTTTATACGTACCTGGTGTAAACGTGCATGTGCATGCGTATACGCATGCCACTGCATACTGTACATGTGCACATTCATGCACCTTCGCATACTGCATAGTACACACAACCATGCATATTGTCCACATCTCATCCATGTTGCTCCGTATGTCTCTGTGCCTGCAGGTTTGAGGCGGGCTGATTGGAGCCTCATCGGGGGCACATCTGACTCCAGCGTGGCAGATTGTTTGCCCACATCTCCAGCATGAAGGTAAGGGTTCGTGAAATATTTACTCACTGGCAGGAAGTAAACAACCGCTCTCCTCCCCCGTTTGCTCGCTCGCTCATTGCAGCCAATCAGACGCTTCGGGTCTGACACATGAAAGTGTAAAGAAAAGAGGAAAAAAAAAGAATATGTGGGTGGTATTGGTGGGGGGGATTGGGAGGTGGGCTAGACATGAGCGTATATGGTGATGTGTTTGTGTGCTCGTCTCTGCTGTATAATTACTTTATAACTAGTTGTGCGCCGATGATCTACACAGGCTGTAGGCCTGCTATTTTCAGCATGCGACACCGGCACAACTACTGCAAGTCTAAATCAGGCTCAATAGTGCGTGTCGGTTGCTTGTAGAGGTGCTTGTGGGTGTGCATAATATGTATGCTTGTTGTGTGTGTGCGTGTGTGTGTGTGTGTGTGTACTCTGTACAGTATGTGTTTGTGTGCTTCCCTAATGTGTGTCCGTCTGCATGTTCCTCATACACATGCATAGGCGTTGTTAAGCAGCCCTTGTGTGTCGGCAGCGAATGCAGTGGAGTTGTGTACGTATGCATCAAAGCGCTGTTCCAAGGAGAGCCCAGAGGAAAGACTATCCGCTGAGCTTGTCACCCTGCCAGCGTGAGACCAGCAGGCCTTTGCACTGCAGTGTGCCTTTTTTTTAAAGGAGACTCAACCACCTGTCTCTAGAATAAACACAAACATGAAAGCACATGCCCTGTATTAAAGTTTCATGACCCCTTTCTGTTTGCAGTTGGTACTACCAGAAAATGCATTCAAGTGAAGTGACTAACAGCATACAGCTGCCTACTATATGTCTCAGAATAAGAAGCAATAGCGGCAGTTATGTTTCAACAAGGGTTGTGTCATATACAGTATGGGCAACCCTGGTAACTACTGGACATGTGAGAGTTTGACGTTTACGACATAGTGCAGCTTTGTTTTAGCCCCTATCCACTCTTGCATCATCATCATCATCTTTGTGTTACCAAGGGAATGTTCAATTAAAAGGGGCGCTGCAATCTACAATTGTTTCACTTGCCACGTTAACTCTGGAGTGTAGGTTTTTATCAGCAAAAGCTGCCACGCATATGATTAGCATATTCCATCATGTTAAACAAATAGGAGACAATGAGAGCCCAGGGGAGAGTGGCGAGCATACGTGTGCTCGGCATACAATGAGATCAGTCGCATACACACAGACACACACATCAATGCATGCAGGCCTTCATGTGCACACAGACAGAAAAGCAGAGTTCTCTAGAGTACTCGGGGAGCGACCTCATTTGCTATGCATTAGGAGATTGATGTAGCCCCTCTGTTTTGTCAGAGTGACTTTCAGGGCTCAGCGGATGGGTCACTGACATAAGGCAGGCAATGCATTGTCTTAGGTCTTCTATACTGTACGTGTACACTGTACGCATGCGACTCAAAGATAATTGGCTGATAAGCAGACCTGACGGTGCAGTGGGTAGGTAGGTATGCCGTTATTACCCTTCCAGACTGCAGTGCAAAGATGTGGATCCTTATGCTAATTTTAAGAGTTGTCTTCTCACAAAAGAGAGGGTGGGGGTGGGGACACGGGAGCTTAATAAATAATCAGCTCCTTATCATGCTGCTTATTAAAAAATGCAATTAGTAGACTAGGAGCACTTGTAGTCTCAGCATAAAGGCATGGGGTGGTGGTAGATACCGGTATGCAATGTATGAATACTCAGTACACACTTCTCTATAGCTATAGCTTCTATATCTTTGTTTTTTCTGTCCCAACCCCCTTTTTGTGTCCCTGCAAAGGCCTGTTTTTCTCCTTAAATCCATTGCCCTCCCATTTCTCTCTGCATATCTATGTCCACCCTGTCTGTCTGTCTGTCTGTTCCTCTCATCCTCTCTCGTTTTCATTTATTCTCTCATTCGCTGTCTCGTGCACTCTCAAAATATCCTTTCTCTCTTTGTCTCCACCAGCCGAAGGCATGGGGGGAGTATGTTTTGCACTCCATCCGTCCGTCCGTCCGTCCGTCCGTGTGTGTCCATCCGTCTGTGAATATCTAACATTTTCAACTCAGCCTCATGGTGGCGCTATAACTAGCTGATTCGTGTTTTTACCTACTGTATAACTGCACCGATCTGTGTAAAACATTGTATGCACACACCGTAGAGGCCAAGGAAAAACCTTTGCCCTGTATTTGTCACATATTTGTCTCCACCAGGCCGAAGGCATGGGGGGAGAGTATGTTTTGCACTCCGTCCGTCCGTCCGTGTGTCCGTCCGTGTGTCCGTGTGTCCGTGTGTGTTTTCGTGAGCAGCTAATCTCGGCCACCGTTAACCCGGTCGATGCCAAATTTTGCACACACACTCCCTGGATGCCAACGATGAACCTCTGCCCCAAACTTTCCAGAACGGCCTGTTATAGCGCCACCAGGAGGCCGCTTTGTGCAAAACAAGTTTTTGCACAGTACACCTACAGATTTTGACCAAACATCGCGCAAATTGGTACACAGTCTCTCTAGAGCCATTCAACGAAACCCGTCTTTCAGATTTCTCAGACTCCATCCTGATTGGTTAAGATTGGCTTCCAAAGTTCACAGGAGTGCTCAGTTTCAAACAAAATGCTGCAAATCATGAACACATCGCGTGATTTCCGTGAAATTGTGCACCCACATTCCCACTAGGCCGAGGACGAAATGCCACATGAACAATTTCAACTCAGCCTCAAGGTGGCGCTATAACTGCCCGAGTGTGTGTGTGTTTTTACCTCTAACCGCACGGATCTGTGGATAACTTTGTATGCCAACTCCCTAGAGGCCAAGGAAAAACCTTTGCCTGGAATTTTTCACATCTGCTCATCCTGGTGGAGACCTGTGCCCAGAAGGGCACTTTTTCTAGTTTGACTATAAGTTCCATACAGTATGGACACTTTGTGGATTTGCATGCCCTTTTAGCGGTCTAACAGGTTTTCTAATTAAAAATCTCTAGGCAATGTGCTTGTGTGACCTCTGTGCTCTACACGCTCTACATGTTTTATGATAGATGCTTTTTTGTGATGTATTCCCATGCTTTTGTTCTTGCTTAATGTAAGTCGCTCTGGATTAAGAGTAAGACTAAATGCCTAAATGGTAAATTGTAAATTGTACACGGTCACTATACTGCACTCTTTCTCTTTGGGACTGTAAGTGAACTTCAACACACTGGCAAACACTGACCTACTTACTTTACATGGGCATCCTCTATTTACTCACATTAATCACAAATTGGAGGAATTCGTGAAGGAATACTAATATATACTAATAACAGCGGAGGAATTCTAATGTCTGCACATCAGATAAATATCAAATTTCAAAATTCTTGCTCCTGCTCATTCAACTGATTGAAGCTTTATACTGACAATGCACACAGGTGAATACACATACTGTACATAAGCATGCACGCACGCACGCACATGCAGACACACACAGGCATGTCCTCCCACACACTGAAATAATGCACCTACTGTACATGCGGTATGTAAGAGACACTTTCATGGCCATGCACTCTCTCTCGCTCAAGCACGCACGCACGCACGCACGCACGCAAGCACACACACATTCATACAGAGCCAGCAGGGCAGAATATGTATAGCCTGCTAAAGGGTTTCGTTTGGTTGCATCAGAGCAAAGGCATTGTATCACAACTGACGCACGCACGCACGCACGCACGCACACACACACGCACACACAAGCATCCTACCAAATATAGCTTTCTGTGCTCTGGCCCAGACTGACGGGGAAAGAGATGGGGGGGAAAAGATGGAGAGAGAAGAACAGAAACTAATAGATGTGGGCAAAGAGAAACACAGAGAGAGATGTGGAGAAAGAGATGCAGTGTGAACAATGGAGCTCATTACGATGCTAGTGGCTGTAGGTTACTCTCCAAGGCCCCATACTTGATGTTGCTTATACTGTAGATGCTTCTATTCTTCTATTCTCCTGAGATCCATGGAGTCTGTTTCATCTTATTGCGTGCAGTAGTTCAGTGGTTCTCAACCTTATAGGTTGGTTCTCACATGATTTTGGGGAGGGGGGGTCCCCACATTTTAAGTCCTGCATTTAAGGACTTTTAAGTCCTTTTTAATACCTCAAATGAAATGAAATAAGACCATTACTGCATCAAAAGTAATCAACAAACTATACTGTAGAAACTTGTCAAACGTTGGCCAAATTCTCAAAAAATATAATAAGAAAGAATTAAAGGATCTATAACATAAAATTCAACTTTTTCAAAAAAAAATGTGTTTTTGGGGCTCCCATATGTGTTTTCTATCCCCACAAATAACCAATTTTGAACAATCAGGCTTTCATATCATATCAGGTGCTTTAATGGAAATTGCTCTCAGGAACAGCTCAACTGATTTTGGTCTCATCGTGATGTCATCAATGTCACCCTACTTTGTATAATTCCTCCTTCTTCAGTCTTCAGTTTCAAATTTGCATTTCCACTTTGTTGATTTTCCAAGCTGGCATTGAATGGAAACAAGCCTGGTTTTATCTAGCATCAGTATTATAATGACTCAAATATTAAATAATCTGCATATCAGCGCCCCACCACCTCAGGACATTGTGGTATTGCAGCTAAAACTGCTTTCAAAGTCCAGAAAGAAAGGACTGGTTATATCAGAGTGGTGATTGAGGCTCAAACCATTAGAAATAACTTTGATGGACATGGACAATATGATATTAAATATTAAAATGCATGTTATTTGCGCTTTAAGCAAAACATTGTGAAAACGACACACTACAATATTTATCTGTGGAACCGAGTCAAACTAAATTGAATGCCTCGAATCCTACATTCCAAGTGCTTATCAGTCCAAATATGATTATTTAGGGCGCTCGCTGCCTGAAAAGGTTGAGAACCACTGCTGTAGTTAACTGTAGCCATACCTTTCTGTGCTGTGTCATACAGTACTGTTCTATACTGTACCGCACTGAACATTACCACGCTTAACCTTAGCATATACCATACTGTACTGTATTGTACCATACCATATACTGCACTTTACTATAGCGTTCCATACTGTACCATACTGGTACATACCTTGCCATGTTTCCCATAGGGCAGGAGCCGATGTCCTGTTTCTGTAGCGTGAGGTGACTTCATGTATACAGTACAAGCATGCACATCCCCCAGCCACGATGTACGTACAATACCCACTCTGGACATGACGCCATGTCTAAGGGGCTTATGCCCAATTCCCACCCTTGATGCTGAGTGCCAAGCAGGTGTGACACTCTAACCACAAGGCTATACTGAGCTGGTATACCGTGTATACTACTGTGCATTAGCAGCAGTGGGGCTTTCCCTATTCCAGGCACGTACGTCTACCCAATTTAATGTTCTGTACCAAATGTCATGCATGGATCTAAACAGATTGGGAGTAGAAGAGAGAATTTAGCCCAAGTAATGAACAAATTATATTTTCTATTTCACACATAGAGAGATGGATGTGGGCATTACAGCCTCAAGCAATATCACATCTAACTGCTATATGCTGCTACATGATCAAGGGGGGGGGGGGGGGGGGGGGGGGGTGGAGAGCGCACAGAGATAGATGAGTTGTTCAGAGTGGTGCTGGGTTACCTGTTGAGGCTAGGACTGTTCAGCTGCGGGAACACATGATCCATAACAACACACCATTAACAACAGGGCCCCCTGTGTGTTATTTGGTAAAGGTAGGTACTGTACTGTACTGTAGAAGAGGTACAGACATAATACCAGAGCCAGCATAGCAAATCTGTATGTCAGATCTAGAAAGAACAGCGGTTGTAAAATTAGATTAAACTAGTTTTGTATTCATAGTTTATTGATTTGTACTGTAGTGTTTTGGGGTTGTTGAATCTTATAGAGAAGATAACTCTTTTAGGTAAGCCTCTAGGTCTATATGTTTTCTTCTTTTTTGTTATTGTCCTTATCCTTGAAGTTGTTTTTATGACTGTTTTTATTTTTTTATGTCAAATAAACTAAGAAATAATGTAGCAAGGGAGGAAAGAACAAAGGAGCAACAATAATAATAATAATAAACTTTATTTATATAGCACCTTTCATACATAAATGTAGCTCAAAGGGACAGAAAAGGCTAGGAGTCTTATGACACACCAGGCCACCACCAGTATGCATTTATGATTTATATTTACCAGTAAGACGCCCTGAGGGCGAGAAGCGACCTCGCTGCGTGCACGCATTCGCCTGGGTGACGACAGACTGCTGGGCGAGTGCTGCGCTTTGGCATGGAGGGTCAGATCAATATGAATTCTGCACTGGCCATATATGGAGCGTGTCTTGAGTGTACAGGGTTTGATGAGGGCCTTAATTAACTTTCGGGCCTGTTGAGAGTTTGAATGGACAGGTATCAGTCAAAAGGGAGACATCGAAGAGGAAGGACGGGTGGGGAAGGATCAACATATGGAATGTCAGAACAGGTCAGTTCTATATATGGGGATCTAAGGGTTTGAGGTTTGAGGTCAGATGTAGAGGTGTATGCAGATCTAGGTGATGATCCAGTCTTGAGTGCGGCATAGTGGCCCAAACCTCTAGTTTATTCAAAGCGGTGTAGAATGTGTGGTCGTGTGTGTAAACCTCCATGGGTGGTAGCGAGGCGTCTGCGTCTGTCTTTCTCCCATACAGCATTTTGCTTTTGAAAAGCTTCCGGTCATCACCTGGTTGCGGTTTTATTACAATGGAGAGAGAGAGAGAGAGAGAGAGAGAGAGAGAGAAAATGGCTGGCTGGCTGGCCGGCAGGCAGGCAATGCAAATTTGGGTGAGGGTCAGGTTGTGGGGGGTGATGAGAGAGAGAGAGAGAGAGAGAGAGAGAGAGAGGGAATGGAAACGAGAATATAAGACTTATTCTACAAAAGACAAGTGACGTATAGCTTGGCTCGGTAGTGTGCGTGAGGGCGGTTGAGGGGGGTGAGAAAAGTGTCAGGATTTGTCGAACTGAGTTATTTAAGTTCCAGGATACATTTATCACCTTCTCCTCCTCCTCTGAGCCTGATTGAATTTCAAATTCCATTCCAAAGTATTCCCCTTCATTGACAGTGTGCCAATGCACATGCATAGAGCAGTGGTTTTTAAATGTTTTTATGTGGCCGTGGATTATGTGCCAGATACACACATACAATGTTTATGTTGTTAAAATGTATTCAAAATCATACCTGTGTGAAGTGAAGGGCGCTCTTATCATCCTACATCATCATGCATCATCTCACACTGGCCAATCAGAATGCCTGTTGCCACAAATTTACGTCATATTTGGCGGACATTTGACCTAATTTCTCCTTTCATTGTCAATGGCAAATATTGAGACAAAATCTGTACATGGCAGGGGCTAGAACCCCTAAAAGATAACACCTGTGTGAAGTGAGGGGAGCTCTTATCATCGTACATCATCATACATCTCATTCCGGCCAATCACAGTTTGCGTCCTCACCTTTGTCCTCAATGTTTGTGTTATGCAATGTTTGTGTTTACACTATGATATAATTTGATGTAATTTGACTATAATGTCAAATGTACACTATGACGTAAAATTCTCCATTCATTGTCAATGGGAATTTAATGTTTATGTAGGACAAAGTTTATGGACACGCACTAAAAGCTGAACATAGGAGGGGCTAGCTCCCCTAAAACACACACACACACACACACACACACACACACACCCGTGTGAAGAGAGGGGCGCTCTTGTCATCATACATTATATACTTTGCTCTGCCAATCAAATCATCGCTATGGGATGATCAGCAATCAAATCATTGCTATGGGATGATCAGCAATCAAATCATTGCTATGTCGTAACACACAAACGCTGGGCATAGGAGGGGATAGCGCCGCTCAAAAATAATAGTAGTATATGTATCATCATTGTATATGCCACCAAATCCCTGTCCGGAGCATCATAACTATAGCTATAGACAAAAAGGACTTTGATGAAATGTGGCAAAGGGCAATTTGGACTTACTTACGGATCCCGATAAATCATCAAAAGGTCTGAGAGCACAGGAATAGGATTCAAAATGTGGGAGGGTGTATTGGTTCTAGGTGTCTCTGGTAGGTCTATCAGACACCATGAGTGGTAATATATGCAGGGGTGCGCATGACGTTTGAGCCAGCCATTGCGTGACGTTTGTGTCAGGCTTTTGGAATCAAGGAAGAGGCCTAATTTGAATTTGAAGACGGAAAAGGTCATAATGTCTATGGGCGTGTTGGCACGCTTTCCCCTAGATGGCTATTTTGGTCACACACATTTGGGAAGGCGCATAGTGGAGTTTAAAAGCACCTGTAAGCCGTAATGCCACATTAGTAATGTAATGCCACACAGCGCACACCTACAATGGAGATGTCTGCTTCATCTCTCCTTATTCTCCTATCTCTTTGTCATTTTCCTAGAATCAGCAGAAGTGAGTGCCTGTCACTTCCTTGTGTCGATTGTGTTTATATAATTGTCTAGTCAAAGAAGTGATTTGACAAGCGTTGTGTGCGATTCCATTTGCTCGTTCATTTTCTACACCCCACAGCGCAACAAATGGGTTTTAATCCGATTTCCCCAAACTTTCCTTTTTGAAGCAAGATCTGAGTGAGTTGTGACTCAATGAAAAGATGATTGTTCTTTGCTCTGTGCGCGGTGGGGAAAAAAGACGGCACGGGGTTGTGGGGTGCAGCAGCACAAGTGGGACTTGTGAAGTATTATAGCACTGGGCACAACGGGCATCGTATAAGGGATCTCTTGAAGGCAATGGCATGTGGTACGGTGATTGGTTTCATTATTGTAACGTCCAAACCACACCTATGCATAATGTAACGGGTAGCGGTTGGTGTTTTAGGGATTTAGACAGGTGACCAAAATAGCCACTTAAGTAGGGGAACGCCCCTTCCCCAATGCTAAATCCCCAAATAGTGGCTTTAGAAAGCTCGGACGAAAATAGAGCCAATTTTCAATTTAGGCATTTAGCAGACGCTCTTGATCCAGAGCGACTTACATTTAAGCAAAAACAAAAAACAAAATGGCATACATTTAAGCAAAAACTAAAAGCATGGCATACATCACATATATCAAAAGTAGTTATCATGAATCATGTATAAACTAAGAACGTAACAGTGGAGTATCTATGTCAACTATACATACTATACTATATTATATATTTATACAATATACATGTGTACTATAAAGTGCTATGACTACATAAAATGCAATTCTAGTGCTGTCTACGTAGCGAGCTATAAGTCTGTCTAAAATAACAATGCTAACCTAAGTCTACTATCTGAGTCTACATAGAGCCCTAAGCTTTGTAACTCATTTGTGCCGTGGGACAATATATTGAAATAGCGTGGATGGCGCCACGCTAGTTGGGTTAATGGTTAATCTGCTTTTCATTCTATAATAACACATTTTGTTGGGGACCCCCTCATGGACCCCCCCCCCCATCTCCCATTTTATAATCACTGGCTTTTTGCAGAATATTAAGCTTTTACTGTATGAAATAAAACCCTGCGCTTGACTGCCAGGGCCAGCGGGGTGTCAGGGTGCTACAGGGGTCTGCGAGCCTGCATGCCATCACAATTAAACACATTAATGGGGCTCCAATTACACTGCTCACAAACATAATCACACTGCTTACAGTGCTTATCTCGCACCCAGCCCATTGATGGCTTTCTGCGACACTTCATTCCCTCGCCTCCTCGGCTATCATTGCACTGGGCTAGCAATGAGAGGAAAGTGTTTTGTCATTTCCGCTATCGCACAGGATCTGCCATAGGCTGTGAGCAGTCCATAAAAACCAATTAGGCATTGCCCACAACTGAAAATGTCTCTTCTTTGTCATCCCTTTTACATTTTGTGCGGTGTGTTCTGCTGTTGTCTGCATGAGTTTATGAGGAAAAACGTAACTGTAACTTTGAGAAAAGTAAAAGTAAGACTTTGCCCTGCCTTGGGTGTTGAGTATAGAGAGAAGTTTTGCTTGGTGTGATTGTAGTACTGACGGACCGGAGGCAGAAGTTGAGAGGAAACAGAGAGCTGGAGGGGAAACAGAATACACAAGTAAAAAGTTTATATCCGTGGAATGAGTTTTTCCATTATAATAATAGATCTTATATTAACCCACCTGAGATCAGATTCTAAAAATGTCTATTACATCCTGACAGTTTCATTATTAACCCATTCTGACCTGAGATCAGATTCTAAAAGTGTCTTTGATTTTTCAAAAATAGCAGACCTACAAGCTCGTATTTTTCAATAGCTAAAGCATAACATGATGCCGACACCAAAATGGGTGCCCGGTCAGAATGGGTTAAACTACTGTATTACTGGCTTATACTATACTCCTACTTGCTTATTCTTTATAACCATGCATAGCTAGTATTATAGAACAGTGCTCTATAAATTACTCTGTACTGAATTTTACAGTAGTGGTACTGTATACTATAGACTAGATAATTGTGGTACTATACCACCATGCATAACATTAAACTATGATGATGTGGATCTGATATTCTGCCCCGTACATAATTTTGTAGTCATTCTGTTTGGCTGAAAGTGCAATGTAACTTAGAGCGTGAAAAATATTATTCTATTTACACTTGAGGTTTTACTGTGGCTGTTTTTTCTCAAATCAAAGACTGTTATTGCTGCACATTACACGGTATATTTTGAGAACACGGCATGTGATACGAGATGCTTTGCTCTGCAGCTGTGACAGCCTGTCTGTCTCTTTGTCTGGAGGCATGCCACACCTTCTTCATTAACCCATTCTGACCTGAGATCAGATTCATACGAGGTTTCCGCCGGACACACACTGGTCTGATGAACCCATTCTGACCTGAGATCAGATTCTAAAAATGTCAGTCGTTCTTCGATTTCTTTCAAAAATAGCAGACCTACAAGCTCGTATCGCGCCACTCGGTGGCGCGATATGAGCTTGTAGATCTGCTATTTTTAAATAGCTAAAGCACGACATGATGCCAGAATGGGTTAAGCCTCTTGCTGCAGCCAGATAGACCAATAATTGTTCCTCAGCAATCCAGCGTGGGAGAGGGAACCATGCTACGTCGCTGGCTGCTTTTGATATGCTGAGAAGAAACGGATAGCAGACAATTTGTGAGTGGTCTATCGACATGGGTTTTCCAAAGGAAGAGGCAAATCTGTCAGATAAAAACAGCAGAAGTTCACCCAGAGGCTTTGAAAGCCAAAGGCAGTGAAAAAGTAGAGTCGAGTAAAGGGCAGTCAGCTCCATTTTTATCTGGGCCAGTGCTGACAGACGCAACCAGCTAATGGGCTCATTTGCATGGTATAATTGACAGCGCGGCTCGCCTCACTTGTCTCTACTTACCGGTAAGTCTGTAAGGACTGAAAGTGTGACAGTTTTGCGCATCGCCCATTGCACAACATCAAAACGGTCTCATTCAGCTAAAAACAGAGTAAACTCTGGTATTCGAAGAATTAGCACCAATCTTAGAGCACTGTAAAATGTGTGGTTACTTTTTGTTTTCCTCTCAGATCTCACTTTTCTATGCCGTTTGCTCAGAGGCTGTTTGAAGACCAAGGGAAGCAATTGTTTGTTGTGGAACACAAAGACAATGCACAGAGAGCATCTCGCTTGTTTGCAATGAGAACAACTACCTGTAATTGCCCAGCTGTCCCTAAACCTGCCTACGTAGTGAGACAGCTGTCTGAGTCAACTGTTACATCAAAGATTATGCCTTTCTGCCTTTCTTCCTTGAATTGAGTTATGCAGTGTTATGGATGTTTTAACCCCTTAGGAAAAGCTGCATCATTTCAAAGGTGTGAGAAGATATTTTGTCAAAGTGATCAGTAGTTCTTTCGGTTTATTATTATTGTTATAATTATACATCTTCAGACAAATAGTGAGAAACCTGAGAGGGGACGGTGTCAATGAGACTCATGAGTGCAAGTCAGTCCTAAACAGGGCAAGAAAGGGCCTGGGTCTGGGAGAGAAGAAGAAACACATGCTTTTTTCTGATTATGAAACATAAAACATGTTTTCACTAAATGAGATTTGAATTGACCTTGTGATAACTTGTGGTAGTTTCATTATCTAAAGGTTATTTATTTCATTAAATTGTCTCTGCTTCGAAAGCACTGCAATCAGTCACACGTGATGCGTTGTTCCTGACATTTGGCAGAAACAAAACAAAACATCTGAGAGTCGAGAGTCGGAGAGAATTTCATTAAAGGGTGCTTCTTTCCCTGCATGAATCCTGGGCTTGTTTATCAAAGCAGTTATGGATTTTCAGCAAGCCAACAGGGGGAGAACAATGAGATTTTTGTGACCAGGAAGCTCGAAAAATATGGCAGATACAAAAAATAATTAGTATGAATCATGTTAACAATCTAGAATAGTTTTTCCATTTGTACTCGAGGTCATACCACCAATTAATGTTTCCCTGTCCGTGGGTGTGTTCCTTGTGGGGAAGTAGTTTATTTTCAAGCTGTCACCATGCAGCATTGTTCTTTCATTATGTATGCTAATCAGATGGCCACTGCAGGCCAGCGAGGACCGGTGTCATCTCTCTTTTCTATCTTTCTCTCTCCCTCTCTCTCACTTGGTCTCGCTCTCCCTCTCTTTCTCGCAGGCACATAGTGTTTACTACTGCTTACAGAGTTGAAATAGGAGAAATTAGAGATGCTTCCATTGGGTCGATTAGCCTGAGCAGAATAGAGAAGAAATATTTAACGCTATTCAAAATTCAATCACTGAAGAATGTCACAAATCAAATGGGATCTGTCTCACTCTATACTTCCTCTTGCTCCTTTTCTTTCACTCTCTCTAACTTATATCCTTATCCTTGTTTCATCTCTTATTCTTAATTGTCTCTCCTGCTTTGTGGCTTTGTTTTCTCTCTATTTCCTGTTTTGTGCTTGTCTAGGACTCCATTCTGTCTGTCTGTCTGTCTGTCTGTCTGTCTGTCTGTCTGTCTGTCTGTCTGTCTGTCTGTCTGTCTGTCTGTCTGTCTGTCTGTCTGTCTGTCTGTCTGTCTTCCACACATTTTCATCTTAAAATGCATACAGCAACTCTTGCTACATTAATGAAATTTTGTTTCCTGAAAAAAAAAACACAATTGAAATGCATACAGAAGAAAACGCCACTCACGTAGAATGAGCAGCAACAAAAATGAAGGTGACTGTAGTGTGGATGTACTTACGTTACGTGAGTGACATCCTACAAACCCATTCTGAACGGGCACCCATTTTGGTGTCAGCATCATGTTATGCTTTAGCTATTGAAAAATAGCAGATCTACAAGCTCATATCGCGCCACCGAGTGGCGCGATACGAGCTTGTAGGTCTGCTATTTTTTGAAAAATCGAAGAACGACTGACATTTTTTAGAATCTGATCTCAGGTCAGAATGGGTTCATCAGACCAGTGTGTGTCCGGCGGAAACCTCGTATGAATCTGATCTCAGGTCAGAATGGGTTAAGGCCATCATCATTTTCCTGGGTCCAGACAACATCAAAATCAAGTACAGAGCCCAAAATGAAGGATCTTGTCAACCTTTGCCACACACACGCGCACGCACACACACACACACACACACACACACACACACACACACACACACACACACAGATCACACACTAAACTTGCATCATGCAGGCTTTCCACCGCGGAGCAAAGCCTGATCTGTGTTACTAAATGACTGTGATCCGGTCGGGACTAAGCGGATGATATCGTTATGTCATTGTTTTGTTGTCATCAGGCCCGGAACCCTCAATCTGGAACTTCCTTTCGCTCAAAACGGCACAATAATACCTTCCCAATAAATGCGTGACTCCGTCCCCGTGGGATAACAATGGTATACAGACACTACGTAAATAGTCTCTGGAAAGTACGACGCATCAAGGCTTTTATTGGGAAGGTATTATCAGACAATCAGCTTCAATCAGCGCACCTGCGCCCACGAGTGACACTGTCATATAGAGTCTCACACACATCACGGTATTATCAGGCTTCGTACACGCATAAAGAACAACTGTGCTGTGCTCTGCCTGTGTTTCATGGCCGCCCCAATGTTTTTCCAATGGAAGTCACGTGGTTTGACCAAACACTTGTGTTTGATTGCCCCCCCCTCCCCACATCACTCACAACTGTGACACAGAGCATGTTCGTCTGATATGTGTGTACGAAGCCTCAGACAATCAGGTTGCTGTTCCTTGATGTTTCCCTATATGAAGATATTACGTTGCCTTTCCACCCTGTGTGGTGTGTGTATTAAGTTGTAACTGTAATGACGTTATTAGTAAAGTTCCTGTGCCACTACTCTGGGTTTCGATTTTTTTCTCTCCATATGCTATGGGTCCGACTCCTAACTTATCGGAACGTGACAGTGTGGACAGAAAATTAAATCATTCAAGTGTGACCTAGCCTCTGTCTTTAACTCTGTCTCTTTAACTGCGCGTGTGCACATATGCACGCCACACACACACATGCACACACACACACACACACACACACACACACACACACACACACACACACACACACACACACACACACACACATTCAGCCACTTGGTGTCATTTACATGGGCTCTCTGGCAGGAGACTAATAGAGCAGCCATGTTATTGGGATGACAAGTCCATTGTGCCTCATGTGCCCCAATGTTGAGCAAGCACTCAACTTCCTGTTGGCTCACAGCGAGAGGGAATCCATCAGGGAGAGGAGGATGGAGTGAGGGAAGAGGAGAAGGAGCAGGGAAGCGTGTGTGTGTGTGTGTGTGTGTGTGTGCGTGCGCAACACACACACACACACACACACACACAGCTTCTCTCCTCTGTTCTCTATCTCTTTCTGATGTTTATGTTCCCTGGGTGTGGTGGCAGACCTCAGGGTTCTTCCTACCCCTTTCTATTTCCTTAAGATCCCCCCCGCCCACCACCAGGTTGTAGGAGCAGTCATTCCCGACAGCCTGTGTGTGTGTCTGTGTGTGTGTGCGATGCTGTGCGTGTGCGTGTGCATGCGTGTAGCACACATGTAAAGAGAGAGAGAGATGTGGAGGGAGCAGCCACTGTGAAGTTAATTAGAACATCCTGCGTCAATGTGTCCCCCCCCCCCCCCTCTCTCTAACTCTCTCTGCCGCTCCCTCCCTCCCTCCACCCCGCCCCACCCCCTCTATCTCTGAGAAGCTTTGATGTGGCTTAGCGCCTGCAGAAACTTAATGAAAAATGTATAATAGCCCTTCCGTTTCTCTCTCTTTCTTCCCCCTCTCCACTCCTGTTCTCTCTCTCTCTGTCTCTGTGTTTTTGTCCCTGCTGCCTCGGGTCCTGCCTCCATGTTGTGGTTCTTTCATTGGACACAAGGCTTGATGCCCCGTCTCAAAGCCACTCAAAAGTGCTTGTCACACTTAGCCTCTCTCTCCCTCTCTCTTTTCTTTAATTGCCTATACTACCTTTTTTGTTCTCTTTTTCTGTCCCCTGTTCCATTTCAGTTTCCATTACCTCTCTCTTTCTCTCTCTCTCTCTCGCTTGCAGTGTCCCTCGTGTTTCGCTTCTTAGACCTTCTTTTCCTTCTCTCATCGTTTTCCATCGTTTCTCTCTCCTCCCTCTCCCACTTCCAGTTCCAGTCTCTCCTCCCTCCTCGTGCTGTCACTCTCTTTTCCCCCTGCCTCTCTCTTCTCACTTTGACTTTTACTCAGGTTGGTCTCAATGACATACTGTCAAACTGCCCAGTTCAACGATGTCCTTCTCTCACTTGGGTGAGGTGAGGCTGACGGGGAGGGGCTTTTCACATACATTAAGCAGAGGTAGGAGAGGACAATGAAAAAGGATAGGTACTGTGGTGTTGTTGGTGGTGGTGTTGATGTTGTACAGGTGTTGTTGGTGGTGGAAAGTATAACTAAGTACATTTACTTAAAGATGGAGTGCCGTGATGTTTGTACTTTTTCTGTTTTGTATGTGGAGTTAAAATTACTCTAATTATTAGAGTCTAATAGACCCCCACGTGTATGGAGTTACATTTGTCTTTATTAACCAAACAAAAGAAAAACATTTGAGACAGAAAAAATCTAAACAGAGCAAAGAATAGTTTTGAATGAAAACAAATTAAAAACGCAATCAAAAGATATATTTGCAAGCAAAAAAATAGATTTGAAAGAAAAGAAAAAATAATTGAGAACAAAACTTTTAAAATTTCAAGAGTAAAAAAATAAGGAAAAACTGTTTAAACTACATAAAACAAAATACTTAGTAAAATGTTTGGGTAATAATAATATGTGTTGTGCTAAATAAAATGTTTTTAATATTTTTTTTCCTCGTTTGCGAATGAAAGTAAATTTTTTCTGATTGCAAAACGCCTTCTCTCTCAAAACCTATGTCTTTGGTCTCGATTTTTTTTCTCTCTCTCTCTTGGATTATTTGTGTGAGGGGTGAAAGTTCAGAAGGCAGGTCCTACGCTGAAAAGATGTAAGACACCTCTCCATTGGCCACTGTCTTAAACCCTTGCTTAGGGTGCAAATCTCAACTGTTTTGGACGGGGGTGGGCTCGTTGTGATTGTGTCGCCCCCCCTGAGGGCGTCTCTGTGGGTCTCAAGGTTCAGGGACCCCCGGGACCCCCCGGGACCACCCAGGGACCCCCAAATGGTAACTCTGTCATTTCTCAACCGTTTTTGACGGGGGTGGGCTCTTTGTGATTGTGTCGCCCCCCTGGGGGCGTCTTTGTGGGTCTCAAGGTTCAGGGACCCCCCGGGACCACCCAGGGACCCCCAAATGGTAACTCTGTCATTTCTCAACCGTTTTGGACGGCGGTGGGCTCGTTGGAATCGTGTCGCCCCCCTGGGGGCGTTCTCAGGGTTTTGGAGGTTTGGGGACCCCTGGGGACTTCCACATGGTAACTCTTGACATTTTTATGATAGATCTTTATTGATGGGAGGGAGAGACAGAGAGAACCATTTATATTCATCTGCATATTCTTCTTACTATACTGTAGCTCTCTCACAACTTTTCAGATATCACTTGATATGGACATTTAACCAAGCGATTTCCCTCTGACAAGGCGCGCCGTTTCTCGACAAAACTGTGCAATTTCTCAATTACTATGCAATAAACACTCAAGCCACAACGGAAATGTATTTTGTTGCTTTTATATAAAAAATAGAAATAAACACATACACTAATGTAAACTGTGGTTACAATAAACTAGACCAGTCCGTACGATGCGTGAGCTAACTAGCATGGTTCGATTGTTAGCATTCCTCGTTGAAGCATGCATTAGTGCAAAGCAGGTACATTTGACTGTAAACACAAAAATAGACGAAACACCATTAACAGCAGATATACAAGCGACTAAAGTCTCTGTGCATTTGCACGCTTCTTTTTCAAGTCATGATTGATTGTTTGGTTTATTAAGTTTGCAGAATTACAGTACACAAGTACAACTCAATACAACTGTTAACTGTGAGTGGACGACACCATAAGGCATTACGTCAGGTCTTCTTGTTTACGTTAACGTTAGAAACGACACTTTGCAACGGCAAATGAATGCACTTTAGCTGGTAGCAATGTTAGCATTTAGCAATTATAGATCCCCTTGATGTTAGCCAGAAATGAACAATCAACAATCAACAATGCAAAGCACAGTCAATGAACACAACACACAGTTACTACAGGGCTCGGCTCATGAGAACGTCCGACCCTCTCAAACAATAATGTGTGGTGCGGTTGCACGCGACGCTCCACTGTGTCACGAGGTCCTTCAATCGAGGCTGCGGTGTTAGCGTCAACGTCCTTCCTCGTTGTCATCGCCGACCTGTCACTTCTCGGCAATGGACGAAACGGATTGGTAGCCTCTTGCTTCTGATCTGATGTTTAATGTGAATTATGTACCAAAGTTTATTTGTATATACAGTAATGAAAGTAATAAACTCCAATACCACATCTAACATACAACCCCACAATAAGACTCATAATTGACTGCAGCCAAACATTTGTAGTCCTTAGCTGTTTAACATGCAAGTGAAACACACAAATCAATGGACAAAAACAACACAAAACTGTACATTAGTAGCTGCACAGTACTTGTAAGAGGAAATTGTTTGTTTGCTTGGTATTTCTTGGTATGACGCTATGAGCCACCTTGCAGATACACAAACTGTCAACACCTCATAGGCTATAGCTGTTGGGATTTATATTTAAGTGTATGATGAAGGAGGAATATGCATTCAACAGGGTACTGTAGATGTGCCCAGAGAGGCAACACGATTCCAACGAGCCCACCCCCGTCCAAAACGGTTGAGAAATGACAGAGTTACCATCTGGGGGTCCCCGAACCTTGAGACCCCCAAAGACGCCCCCAGGGGGGCGACACAATCACAACGAGCCCACCCCCGTCCAAAACGGTTGAGAAATGACAGAGTTACCATTTGGGGGTCCCCGAACCTCCAAATCCTTGAGAACGCCCCCAGGGGGGCGACACGATTCCAACGAGCCCACCGCCGTCCAAAACAGTTGAGAAATGACAAAGTTACCATTTGGGGGTCCCTGGGGGGTCCCCAGGGGTCCCCGAACCTTGAGACCCCCAAAGACGCCCCCAGGGGGGCGAAACAATCACAACGAGCCCACCCCCGTCAAAAACGGTTGAGAAATGACAGAGTTACCATTTGGGGGTCCCTGGGTGGTCCCTGGGGGTCCCTGAACCTTGAGACCCCCAAAGACGCCCCCAGGGGGGCGACACAATCACAACGAGCCCACCCCCGTCCAAAACGGTTGAGAAATGACAGAGTTACCATTTGGGGGTCCCGGGGGGTCCCCGAATCTCCAAAACCATGAGAACGCCCCCAGGGGGGCGACACGATTCCAACGAGCCCACCGCCGTCCAAAACAGTTGAGAAATGACAGAGTTACCATTTGGGGGTCCCTGGGTGGTCCCGGGGGGTCCCTGGGGGTCCCTGAACCTTGAGCCCCCTAAAGATGCCCCCAGGGGGGCGACTCGATTCCAACGAGCCCACCCCCGTCAAAAACAGTTGAGAAATGACAGAGTTACCATTTGGGGGTCCCTGGGTGGTCCCGGGGGGTCCCTGGGGGTCCCTGAACCTTGAGACCCACAAAGACGCCCCCAGGGGGGCGACACAATCACAACGAGCCCAGCCCCGTCAAAAACGGTTGAGAAATGACAGAGTTACCATTTGGGGGTCCCTGGGGGGTCCCTGGGGGTCCCTGAACCTTGAGCCCCCCAAAGACGCCCCCAGGGGGGCGACACAATTCCAACGAGCCCAACCCCGTCCAAAACAGTTGAGATTTGCACCCTAAGCAAGGGTTTAAGACAGTGGCCAATGGAGAGGTGTCTTACATCTTTTCAGCGTAGGCCCCGCCTTCTGAACTTTCACCCCTCACACAAATAATCCAAGAGAGAGAGAGAAAAAAAATCGAGACCAAAGACATAGGTTTTGAGAGAGAAGGCGTTTTGCAATCAGAAAAAAAAACTTTCATTCGCAAACGAGTAAAAAAAACATTAAAAAAAAATTATTTAGCACAACACATATTATTATTACCCAAACATTTTACTAATGTAGTTTAAACAGTTTTTCCTTATTTTTTTACTCTTGAAGTTTTGTTCTCAATTATTTTTTCTTTTCTTTCAAATCTTTTTTTTTTTTGCTTGCAAATATATTTTTTGATTGCGTTTTTAATTTGTTTTCATTCAAAACTATTCTTTGCTCTGTTTAGATTTTTTCTCTCTCAAATGTTTTTCTTTTGTTTGGTTAATAAAGACACAAATGTAACTCCATACACGTGTGGTTATATTGAAATATGTCTTCCCTGTGTATTTTTGGTTTCATCCTGAGAACTGAAAGCCATTCGAAATGACAGTGATATAGTGACATCACAATATCATCCCCTGACCCTAACCCCTTTATCATACAACAGCTTCAGTTCAGGTGGATTCATACATTACCAACTTTAGTCATACAGTATATTTCAGCCATTTGAAAATAGCCGATCTACAACTATTGTAGATCTGCCATTTACATACCGGTAAGTACTTTTACTTTTCGTAGGCCTACTTTAAGTACATTTTGATGCCATTACTTTTGTACTTTTACTCAAGTACATTTTGAATTCCGGACATTTACTTGTACTTCTAATTCTATATTGCAGTATTGATACTTTAACTTAAGTAAGAAATATGGGAGTACTTTTTACAACACTGGTGTTGCACAGGTAGCGTTGTGTGAGAGGGGTATCACATTTCGCACGCGCACACACACACACACACACACACACACACACACACACACACACACACACACACACACACACACACAATCCTGCATACATCGCTCATCTCATCACCTCCGCTGTGCTGTCAAAACCCTCTCATTAAACATTCCCTGTGTTTTAGATGCATATTCACTACTGTACCTGTCATCTCTTATTCAAATCAGCATCACTTCTCTCTCCCCCGGCCTCTCTCTCTCTCTCTCTCTCTCTCTCCCTCCCTCGTTCCTCACTTCTGCTTTTGCTCATTCTCTCGTTCTCTCGTTCCCCTCCATTCGTTCGCTGAGATGAGCTCTCATCGGCTCAATTTTCCTCCAACCTCACCGCTCCCCCTCCTCTATTCATTCTCACTCTCTTGCTCATTGGGTATTCATGGAATGTTGTGCGTGTAGTGTGTACGTGATTTTTCTTTTGTAGCAGCACGTGTGTATCGATTAGAAAAGTGTACAGAATAATACATTTCATACACTAAATAGGCAGAGCCACCCCTCCTCCTCCTAATCCCCACTCCTCTCCCTGTGTGCATCTCCTCTCCTCTCAGGTGTGGTTGAGCTATATTTGCTAACGGGTTTGTTTGGAAACGCATTTTCTCCGTTGAGGCCTGTCTCACTTTGTTACGAACAGCTTCATCTCCTCTCTCTCTCTCTCTCTCTCTCTCTCTCTGCTTTGAGAATAGAGATGAAGTTCCTCGGAGAGTGGTTCCTAGATCTTTCCATGCATCTCGATCAGCCACCTGAGCCTGCCGCGATTGCCTTCTCCCTATGCCTTGTTTCATATTGTTTCGTTTTCTGCACCATGCTCTGCAACAAAAAGAGAAAAGAGGACATACACATAAGATCATGCATGAGTCATATCAGATACCACAATGTTATGATGAGAGCTGTGCCTATTTGCTTTAGCAATATGAATTGAAATATTGTTCAAAAGTTTTTTTGTTTTTTAGTATTAACTAAGCAATATTAATTTAAATATCATTCGACATTTTTGCAATTACCTCTTTCTGCATTGGTGTCATGCATGCAATAACAACAGTAAATAACACCCCTTTTTCATACATTTAATGTTGATAAATAGGTCTTTATAAAGTACCTACATGCTGAAGAGTTCAATAACCTAGCAAGGCAACATAATTTTAGCTATACAGGTTACCATCTCCATTATGGAAATGGTTGATATTTTAACTGTTTGGCAGACATGATGAGGTGTACGTGTACATTATTTCATTTGAGCACGGCTGAGGTATGCTTCATAGTGATTTAAGCATGGCTGGAAATTCTATTTGATCAAATTAGTCCCAGTATACATTTGTAGTACAGTATGTGCATGTGAGAAGTGCACAGATATATACACTAAATTAACTTCTCAGTATGCTGCTGATGTTAGCAGAAATAGTAAAATGCCCCTTAATGCATTGCCCATAATGCATTGCTGCTGTTACATTTACTTCCTTAAGTGGCCATTTTGTTTTGAATAACCTCAATTAGACATGTGAACAGGAGTAGATAAATAAATAATTTAATGGTGGGTGGAGGGGGTGATTTTATGGGATGAGATTGAAATTAAACAAATGCAGCAAAAGGCATTTTGGTGCTGCTTTTTGTAATCATGCCATAGCCACTGTAAGTTAATACCATTAACTCAGCCTCAATGTCATTTTAATTCTTAGTAAAAGGCAAAGAAATATAAACAGAATAAATAAATGAAAAGTTTAAGAAGAGGCATGGCTAATGGGTCTGACTTACGGAACATTACCTCACAGACAAAAAGACGTCTTGTGTGTCATTCTGTCCTTCCGTTCCCATCGCTATCGTCTCCTTCATATCCCTCCACTCTCTCTGTCCCCTAGTCCTTGACAGTTCACTCTCTCACTCTGTTCTCTCTCCTCTCCTGGGACCCCCATTCCATTATACCTAAGTCCTTTTTTGAGCCCATCTGCCCCCCCCCCCCCCCCCTCTCCCCCCCATCTCTCTCTCTTCTCGCTCATCTCTCATCACTACTTTTCCTTTTTATGACTTGGACGTCCTTTGCCTCCTCTCTGCACTCATTCACCCATGCACACTTGCACACCAATATGCACTCGTAGACACACGCCGACACATATAAGCATCGACAGACACGGATACACATGCAGATTCTGTATGCAGACACACGTATGAAACCATGCATGCATGCACATACGTATGCATACACAGTACACACACATATGAATACAGGCAAACGCACGTGAATATTATGCACAATGTTTGTCAATACACTCTCTCTCTCTCTCTCTCTCTCCCATACACAGACATACACCAGACCTGCCAACATGCACGTATTTTGCGTAGAAACCATGCAATTAGAAGTCTCAGTACGCACATACGACATTCACAATGACTAGACAAAGTGCCAATCGGCACAGGTCTCCACCAGGGCAGGTCAGGTTGTGGCCTCATGGTGGCGCTATAACAGGCTGTTGAGGAAGATTTGGGCCGGAGGTTCGTGTTGGAGGGATGCAGGTACAATGTTTTTCCATGTGTGCATACATAAGTTGTATACAGATCGATGCAGTTATAGCTAAAAACAGGAATTGGCCTGTTATAGCGCCACCCTGAGGCTGATTTTGAGGAAAACAATGTGGCATGTCGTCCTCGGCCTAGTGAAAATGTGCGTGTATAATTTAACGGAAATTGCACACTGTGTTTGTGATTTGTGGCCTTTTTTCGAAATGGACGAATCGTGTGAGCTTTGGAAGCCAATCTTAGCCAATCAGGATGGAAGATGGGAAATGGTGCCGCTCCGTGTTGATCACATGACTATGGAGATAGTGTATAGCGATTTGCGTGAAATTTGGATAAAATAATAGAAAATGTGTTTTACATATGTCGGCCTCCTGGTGGCGCTATAAAGAGCAGATGTGAAAAATTCCAGGCAAAGGTTTTTCCTTGGCCTCTAGGGAGTTGGCATACAAAGTTATCCACAGATCCGTGCAGGTAAAAACACTTTTCGGACAGTTATAGCGCCACCTTGAGTCTGAGTTGAAATTGTTCATGTGGCATTTCGTCCTCGGCCTAGTGGGAATGTGGGTGCACAATTTCACGGAAATCACGCGATGTGTTCATGATTTGCAGCATTTTGTTTGAAACTGAGCACTCCTGTGAACTTTGGAAGCCAATCTTAACCAATCAGGATGGAGTCTGAGAAATGTGAAAGACCGGTTTCGTTGAATGGCTCTAGAGAGACTGTGTACCAATTTGCGTGATGTTTGGACAAAATCTGTAGGTGTACTGTGCAAAAACTTGTTTTGCACAAAGCGGCCTCCTGGTGGCGCTATAACAGGCCGTTCTGGAAAATTTGGGGCAGAGGTTCATCGTTGGCATCCAGGGAGTGTGTTTGCAAAATTTGGCATCGAGCGGGTTAACGGTGGCCGAGATTAGCTGCTCACGGACGGACGGACACACACACACACACACACACACACACACACACACACACACACACACGGACGGACACACGGACGGACGGAGTGCAAAACATACTCTCCCCCCATGCCTTCGGCCTGGTGGAGACAATAAACACAATTTCTGGTTAAGGGTGAAAAATCGCCCCAACTATTTCTGACAGAATTTGTGTGGGGGCTGATTTGCTGGGCAGAATGGTGAAATCAGCCCTCAACGGCTTCTGAAGCTGCATCCTGACAGCCAATCAGCGTTGATGTTGTCCGGAAATGTTTTGCCCATTCTCTCCTGCAACCACACATGCGACTTCCACCCAAAACAACCCCAGGACTAAAAACACAGCATGACACGCGCAAAGAGTGGTGTTTGGGATTTTTTTTGTCCCAAAGGAATGATAATCACGTTAAGTAACGTTACTTGTAACTTGTGCATGCAATGTATCTGATGAACTATAGAAAAAGTGCCCTTCTGGGCACAGGTCTCCACCAGGAGGATAGGAGTGTGTGTGATGTTTGGCAAAATGTGTGTGTGTGTGTGTGTGTGTGTGTGTGTGTGTGTGTGTGTGTGTGTGTGTGTGTGTGTGTGTGTGTGTGTGTGTGTGTGTGTGAGGGTGTGTGTGTGTGTGTGTGTGTGTGTGTGTGTGTGTGTGTGTGTGTGTGTGTGTTCGTGTGTGTGTGTGTGACACGGCTTGGCCTGTTGTAGTGCCACCATGAGGCTGATTTGAAAACTGTCAAGTGGCATTTCTTCCTCAGCCTAGTGGGAATATGCATGCACAGTTTCACCGCAATCGGACGCTGCGTTGAGGAGTTGTGGTGAATTGTACAAAACGGGTACAAAGCGGGCTACTCCTGAAAAGTTTAGAAGCCAATCATAGGCAATGAAGGTGGATTATGAGAAATCAAACAAACCCGTCTTGATCACATGACTATGGAGATCATGTGTACCGATTTGCGTGAAATTTGGATAACATCTGAAGGAGTAATATTAGAAAATATGTTTTACATATGTCGGTCTCCTGGTGGCGCTATAAAGAGCAGATTTGAAAAATCCCAGGCAAAGGTTTTTCCTTGGCCTCTAGGGAGTTGGCATACAAAGTTATCCACAAATCCGTGCAGTTGGAGGTAAAAACACCTTTCGGCCAGTTATAGCACCACCATGAGGCTGAGTTGAAAATGTTAACGTGGCATTTCTTCCACGGCCTAGTGGGAATGTGTGTGCGCAATTTTACGGAAATCACACAATGTGTTCATGATTTGCAGCATTTTGTTTGAAACTGAGCACTCCTGCGAACTTTGGAAGCCAATCTTAGCCAATCAGGATGGAGTCTGAGAAATCTGAAGGACCCGTTTCGTTGAATGGCTCTAGAGAGACTTTGTACCAATTTGCGTGAAGTTCGGACAAAATCTGTAGGTGTACTGTCCAAAAACTTGTTTTGCACAAAGCGGCCTCCTGGTGGCGCTATAAGAGGCCAATGTGAAAATCTTGGGGCAGAGGTTCAGTTGTGGCAGTGCAAAACATACTCTCTCCCCATGCCTTCGGCCTGGTGAAGACTAAAAAAAGCAACTGGCTAGTGGAGTTAGGCATGTGGCTCACGAATCAGAACCTACTGTTATAATATATGAAATATTCGACAATTACATGCCACATTAATTCAGACGTCTTATTGACAGACACAGTGCAGACAACCTGGTAGGTAAACTCAACGATGCCGTGGAGCGACTTACTGGGAAAGTGTGTGCATGTGTTGCATCACCAACGGGTTTCTCTTAATAGCGCATTTTAATAAGACAAAAAGGCGTATTTGTCTTTTTATGGGTAAAATATAACGCCTTTTTGGGCGCATAAAATGTCTCCAAATGGCCATCCCTGCTTTAGACATTGGCAACGTGCACTAGTCTACTAAGGACAGACACATGTAACGCATGTATTCAATCTCTCAGTAGCATTCGGATGGAATAAAGTGTGGTCTGGAATATTGTTCCAGGTTGGTGGTGCATAGTAGTGAAATGCTGCTTCAGCATGTTTTGTTCCAACAATGGGGTGAACAATTAGTAGGACAGCGGCCAGCCCCATATGACTTAAAGGGTAAGACCACTTTTTGAGAGGTTTGGGTTGTTTTCTGACCTTATTATGGGCAAACTAGTCCATTCCATGAGTTATTTTGCTCCGTTGTGTTGTTTATTAGTAATCTTTTTTCACTTATTTTTTATTGATGAAATGAAAAAAGAAAAACAAGGCTGCATTATTCATATTACAAGATACATTCATTGAAATCCTCATACATTATCGCTAGGCTGAAAGAAAATATCCCACTTTTCCCATGTACTTTTCATAGAACTTATCCTTTTGTAGTCTAAGTATGAATGTTAGTTTTCCACAACATACAGTTCCTCAGTAATGTCCATCCAATGTTCTTTCGTTGGTGGGTTCTGTTGGTACCAGCATCGTGTGATCGCTTTCTTACTTGTTGCTAAGAGGATCTTGATTACATTTTTATCATGTATTAGAAACTCTTACCACCAAAGAGGTCCAGGTGTTATTTTGTGCAAAACCTCCTTATTGGCTATTTCCCCTACCATAAGCCCTAAATGAATTGAATTGAATGGGAATTGAATGGGGCTATGGGGTGTTGTGCTAATTCGCTTATTTCCATCACTCAAAATTATATATATTTTTGTATATATCCTAGTCTGTTCATAATGTAAATAATATCCCAAGCGGCACACTTTACTACTTATTTTGATGGAAATAAGCAAATTAGCATAACACCCCATAGCCCCATTCAATTCCCATTCATTGCAATGCAATTCATTGAGAGTTTATGGTAGGGGAAATAGCCAATAAGGACTTTTTGCACAAAAAAAACACCTGGACCTCTTTGGGACGTAACAACTACAAATAAAGGTAAGAAAGCATTCTAGCATGGAATTCTCCTTTAATTGAGACGCATAATAGTAATCCCTCAGATTAGGAAGGGATAGTCCCCCTCTTTCTTTAGGGAGAATCTGATTCTCTTTTTTTCCCCGTTCCAGATAAATCTAGATATCATTTTGTCCCGTTCACAAAACTGTTTGAGGCACCTCCACTGGTAGAGACTGAAAGAAATATAATATACTAGGTACAACATTCATCTTGACTGCTTCTATTCTAGAACTTAAGTCCAAGGATGACAGAGACCATCTCTCTATATCTTTTTAAATTTGTGATTATGGGTTGATAATTTGCTTCATAGAGGTCAACCTTATTCCCAGATATTTAATTGATTTCGAGTTCCAATTGAAAGGGTAACACTCTTTTGTTTCTTTTGAGGGCTATGTAATTATTTCGGTCTATTCGACCTTCATCAGGACAGAGTGCGGGACCCTTCATTGTTTTTCAAAGATAACCTTTTTAAGTATGCTTTATTGTCCTACGCACCTGTCACTAGCCTTCTGAGGTGTGCATCAGCCTTTTGCTAAAAAATATAATTTATAATCAACATTCAGAATAGATATTGGCCTACTGTATATGAGCCACATAGGTCCTTATCTTTGCCCTCCTTAGGAATTACTGTTATGATTGCTTCGCTCCATGAGGGAGGGATTACTCCCTCCTAGAGAGTAAAATTAAAAGATGACAGGAGTAAAGGCAAGATGTCTATCCGAAAAGTTTTAAACCATTCTGCTGGTAGGCCATCACTGCCTGATATTCAGTAACATTACAACACAGCCCTCAAGTTTACATTTCACCATGACATATCCTTCTTTTTCATTATATTCTTTTATAATTTCTACATTTAAAGAGTTTGGGACTAATACAGCCACACCACGCTTATTCTCCGATTTAAAAGAGCTGTAGAAAGTATTCCTAAACCCAAACTTTTTCAGTTTCTCATGTTCCGTCCGAGAGAGATGGGTTTCCTGTAAACAATATTATTTGTGCCTTTTCACGTTTCATCTTGCTAATGACTTTGCTCCGTTTAACTGGATTATTCAGCCCATTTACATTGAGAGATATCACCTTAAAATTTCTATTTGCCTTTGTACTTGGTTTTCACAGTAATAATGATGTATACAGCCCACAAAAACACAGAAAAAAGACAACAAGAACGGATGAAAACACAAAGCACCAGGTGGCTTCCAAGAAAGAAAAATGTGCCCTTGCCACCTCATGTCGTATGCCGATGGGAGGGTGGGGGGAGAAACTACACTCTATTTGGTGGTTTATTAGCAATTTAAGAAATAAAAAAGTCGCTCATTGACTTCCATTGTAACTGGGAAACAGCTCTCAAAGTAACTCTTTTAGCACATAACATAAACCAACGCAACAAAAGCTGATTCTGACAGTTTATGACATCAGGAAAACTCATGCGGTTTTATTTTCATCTTTTAAGATAGATTTATAAAGTTTAGTCGGAGATAGACTGAAGCAGTACCCCGGCGTCCCCAACTCTCGCCGGGACATCTTGCGAGGTTTCGTTTGTAAACAAGTCTCCACGCTGTTTGAGATGCACCCAGCTGCAGCCTCGCATATGAGCAGCCCCAGACACAGACATTTCTTCTAAAATGTCTTCTAAAGTGTCTCCCTCAAACACGTCCATTCTGTATGTTTTTAGTGACAAGCAGACGACATCAAATCCATTTGTTTACATCCCCTTCGTGGCTCAACGGCATTCCAATAATACGCTTCAGGAGTGGGTGTACAGTTTTGGTCTAATCAGATCGTTTTTTACTCAACGCGAACAGCAGTGATTCAGTCGGCGTAGGCATACCTACCGGATCTTCTTTCTATACAAATGAGTCAAAACAAGACAACATTTAAATTTTATATTATTTAAAAATAAAAATGCATGAGTTTTCCTGATGTCATACACTGTCAGAATCAGCTTTTGTTGCATTTCCCCGTTACAATGGTCAGTCAATGAGCGATTCTTCTTTTTTATTTCTTAAATTGCTAATAAACAACACAACAGAGCGAAATAACTCATGGAATGTACTAGTTTGCCCATAATAAGGTAAGAAAACAACCCAAACCTCTAACAAAAAGTGGTCTTACCCTGTTCTACAGTGTTCATATGGCTCCAGCCTGTTTGATAGTGATATGTAGCTGGGCCCAGAGCCACAGAGACATTTATAAACAGTAAAACAGTATAATCATTTTTCCATTAGTGCAATTTACTACATTTCTGGTGTGAACATTTCTGTATAACATCCCCCCTCCCCCAAAAAAGCCATGCGGGACCCCCACATTTTCACCTGCGGGACGCCCCTGCCACAAAAGATTGCCGCGCCCGCGCCCTTTGTGTGGGTGCTGGATTTGCCGCGTCGCGCATGGTGGTACTCATGTCAATATCCCAAGGTTGGCAGGTCTACTCTGCACACACACACACTGTCTGGGCCTGTGTGTCCTCACTGGGTCGAGTAGAAAGGTCAGAGTCATCAGCAGTCCATTATGGAACAATGGCAGGAGCTGTCCCACCCGAGACAGAGTGATGGAATCAATGGGAACAGAGGGCCAGACACCAGCAGCAAACCCACACCGCTGCTCCTTTAGCCGCGTGGGTGTGTGGGCACCAGATTATGAGGAGAGACAGTGGGTGGGTGAGTGCATGCTAAAGGGCTCGGTGTCAATGTATGAATGAACGTCTGACAACTCAGTAAATGAATTCTTTATATGGGTGTCATAGCACCCGAGTGGCCTATCGCTCTCACACAAGATTCTATTATTATATAATTTCATAATGTCATTATAATACAGGTGAAAAAATAATAAGCGCTGGTTATGGCCTGCCAGGGTTAGGGAACTGAGAATAACCCAGGCAGGGAGTGAAAGGCTCTTTTCCACACCAAGACTACAGCGATGATGATGTGAGCATTCACGCTGATGAACAATAACCTTCTGTAAACAGTATCGCCAAGCACCCCGCTGTGTGCTCCAGTTGCGTCGAAACCCAAAAGTGGACGCTGATGAATTGTACGTTGACCTGTATGTTGTGCATATAAGGTCAACGTACAAGAGAGAAGGAAAACCTGAAGGGTTTTCATGAAGTTCACGAAATTCCATCTGTTTCTGCTCTCCTCGCCTCTGTGGTGCTGAAAAAGACACAGCAGTGGCTACTTTTAAACGGTTATTCTTATTATTCATATTCTCTTTCATAAGATACAGCAAATAAAAGACAAGGTTTACCGAACCAGTTCGGACAGTCAGGACGTCCGACGAAAATAAGTGAAAGAGTTCAAAATGTTATCTCGCCTCCCTTTACGAAAATAAATACATTAAATTAAATCAACGTTGGAAGTGCATTACAATATTTTCTTCTGGTATCTACCATTTTTGACAACAGAAATGTGCTTCTTTTTTTTCCACATTGAACCCTCTAACACCCGCATTAATTTCTACTTGCAAAAAATAGATTTCAACCTTACTACTACTTTGTACTACTAGGACTGACACTAAAACATATGTTTAAAAAAATAAAGTTTGATGGAAAATTTATAATAATTATATAATAATTATATAATAATATAATAAATTAATAATTTACATTTGGGGGATATCTTTCACAATAATGAATAAAACATGTTCTAGACATTCTAATGATCACAAAAAACATATATTACAATTATTGTACCTACTTTTATTAGGGTAAAGGTCAAAAGTCTTAGGTTAAAAAATGTTCAAAATCGCACAGAGTCCAGAAATTTTTTATTTGTGTGAATTTCAGCCTCTGTGGGGGGTATTTATATGCAAATATCATGACCAATGGCATTGAAATGGCATTGCAATGAACATCACTGATGACGTTTAGGTAAAAAAAAAAGAAAAAAAAAAGAAAAAAGTAATTAAATAAAATAAAATTGTTGCTAAAAAGCAACGCTGGGTCTTAGAGGGTTAAGGTGCCTGCAAGCACAGCAAATTGGCCCTTTAGCCACGACTTCCCACCTGGACACTGTACCAGTGGTAGGCAACAGGTGGCCCATGGGACAAAACTGGGCCTGGCCTGGCAAATTATTTTATTCTTTTTTATTATCTGATTGTCCCACATACAGGATAATGTCCAAATAGAGTTGTCCCACTAGGATATCATGTCCATAATTATACTAGAGAATCTGTACCCCCTGCAGCTGAAGAATCCATGTTGAGAGAATGACAGGCAGGCAGTTTCACACTTTCTCTCCATATCTAAGAAGAGACTCGAGCTCTTATACTATGAAAGCGTTTATCTCTGTTTGAAAGGGAGTATTAAAAATGCAATGAACTAAAATGTCCTCTAAGTGTAACATTCAAGGATGTGACCTGCACAAATCGATTACACACGCTGTTCTATCTGCACCTGCTTGATTACACACAATTCTATTCAGTTTGCAGTTTTATAGCAATTAATATGTATTGTATACAAAATGGTCTGTCGCAAGTTCCAAGTTCCAAGGCCAATCTTACTTGCCGACCCCTGTATCTTAGGTTGGTTTTCTTCTACCCTCTTGGTGGCATTGCCTTGCAGACTGCAATAACCTTTTCAGATGGCAAGCCGTCTGTTTCCTTGGCAAGAACAAAAGACTGGCTTGCAACACCAATACGGCTTTGGAAATTGTCGATCTCTTCACTTTGCTCATAGTTTTATGATTTGTTCCATTTGGTCTCTGATGGTGGTTAATCGTTCTTGGGGGACTGTGCATTCAGTCTGTTGTGTTATTATTTTTATGACTTAGTCACAACGATCCATTTTCTTATGACAAACCTATTTAATAAGACGGCTGCTGTTATCTGAGAGAGGAGCGTCTCGATGCTTTGCCACAGCATTGGGACACTCAACAGCAAAAAGTGTGCCGTCAAAGCTCTGAAAACCTCGCCGTTGCTACTCGTGCAAGACCAATCATTCCGAATATTTTCTCTCTGTCCTTTCTCACACTGCATTAAAAAGAGGAAAATCAGGAAAAACTCTACCATGATTTTTGGGTCATTGTTTTTAGTAATTAATCTGGTTTATAAAAATGTACAGTATATTTCTCAGTGAATCTCTTAGTTACACCAACATTGTTCTTGTGAAGCAGTTTGTTTATTATTTTTTAAGCATGCACGAGTCTGGCCAGCTGCTCTGCAAGGCAAAAAGCTTGATAGGCAGCTCTCGCTGGGGAGTGGACAAGTCAAACACTGGACAACACTTGAAATGGACCAGAAACAAACTGCTGTATGTAAATGTGAAAGTTTTAAACTAGCAGTTGTAGATCGACATCATGTAAACAATGTATTGCCAGTACTGTGGGAGTTTTCTTCAGCTGGGCCCACGATAATCCGGTCGTCTTTAATGGGAGGAACATTACCCCCAAAATGGCCGGCGCATCGAAACATAACGTGATGCGTTGTGAGCTTGTAGATTTGCTATTTGTGAGACTTGGTGTTTTGATGGGAAATAAGTGGTCCAAGTACACTTTTAACTTAAGTCCATTTTACTCACAATAGAGGGTTTAAGTCGTTCATTTAACATCTACAGCTCCTAGTTTAAATTGTTGTTTTCAAAATGCGCAACTTCCAAACAGTCCGCTTCTTCACCTTGATAGACAAAAAAGTTAACACGTGGTGACACGCTGTCACTCAACTCTTACCCAGAGGCACTTACCTAAATTCATTGTTACAATGAGCTCAAAAGTAACTAGAATGCTGCACTTTCTTGGAGAAAATGCATGAGCCCCCCCAGGGTATGGGTTGCGTGCCTCCAGGCTCACAATACGTCCTTGTTGTTATTTTCAAATGTGTGTGTGTCTGTGTGTGTGTGAGAGAGAGAGGGATACAGAGCGAGAGCGGGGTGGGGGAGAAAGAGAAAGAGAGAGAAAGTAGCCAAATTGCGTGTTGCACAACTTTAAGCTGGAAATGCAAGTCATCATTACTGGCAGTAAAACCATTTAAAAAATAGATTTTTGGAAATTGTGAATCTACTCGTAAAAAGCAGTTTTTTTTTACATTAATAAATATTCCTGTCACCCCTAGTTGAAGCCACATTATGTAATAATAAAATAAGATACCAAATCCCAACCCCTGGAATGTGCTTCAGTTCTTAGATCACCTACAGTAAAACATGCTGCTAGCATCCAGAGGGTATAGGACATTTCTGTGCAACTTGTTAGCTTGGCTCAAAGGGTCGGTATGGAGAAAAAGAGAAGCATGCCAAACATAAACATTGTGAGGCGCTATAGGTCCAGTCCCCACATGACTTCTAACGTCCTAGCTCATAAACCTTTATTAATTTAGTTTGTTTAGTGTTTAGTCCCTCAGGTTACAGTCAGTGTCTAATTTGATATGTCATGCTGAGCATAACACAATAATAATATTGGTCCAATTTCTGAGACTTCCTGTCATACTCAAAATAATGTTTAGGTCAGTGGCGTGCACAGACATTTAGAGGGGCAGGTGCTCAAGTGAAAAAAGGGCACCTTGTGCAGCGCAGCGAAGAACCACTGACATAGAAACATAGCTTTAGATTGTGGGGGCCTAAATAATATAGTAGAAGCGTTTTTTATCAAGATTTGATCAATGTCACTATGGTCCACACACTACAAATTAAGAAAAAAAGAAAAACTTTTTATATATATTTTTTTTAAAGAGCAAATTGCCAAAAAGGGCAGGGGTGCTCTAGCACCCCTAGTGTATATCTGTGCACGCCACTGGTTTAGGTAGAGTGGCATTTTGGGAGCAGCACCAGGAGTAATATTCCTGGTTCAATCCCAGCTTGGTGTTGAAGTGTCCTTGAGCACTGCTCCCGATGAGGGTGGTACCTTGCATGGTTGCATTCACTGACGGTGTGTGAGTGAATGGGTGAATGTATTACACATTGTAAAGTGCTTTGGATAAAAGTGCTATTTGCAGACCATTTTAACATTTAGGTTGGTCATGCTCGTACATTCTCGTTAGTCGTTATAGCCCCGTATCTGTCCAGCTGAGCCATTTCTCCGCAGCGCCAGTCTTGCCACACTTTAACCCATTCTGACCGGGCACCCATTTTGGTGTTGGCATCATGTTATGCTTTATCTATTGAAAAATAGCAGATCTACAAGCTCATATCGCGCCACCGAGTGGCGCGATACGAGCTTGTAGGTCTGCTATTTTTTGAAAAATCGAAGAACGACTGACATTTTTAGAATCTGATCTCAGGTCAGAATGGGTTAATCAGACCAGTGTGTGTCCAGTGGAAAACTCGTATGAATCTGATCTCAGGTCAGATTGGGTTAACAGTGTATGGTAACTGTCCTTACAGCCGACCCCGCTACAGACATAATGACAGATGGGATCTGGGGGCTTTATAACCTCACAAGCCAGCCCGGCACAATGGTGTGCCTTAGAAAGAAGGGAGCTAATCTGTCTTCTCGTGGTCTCCGCTCATATTTCTGGAGGACGTACAGTATAGGCATAAGAGGAAAGTGTGTTGGAAAGGTGACCACGGTAGTGCCTGGCGTTTGGAGAGAGAGAGAGAACTAGAAACGATAGAAGGAATGAGAGTACCGTTTGTTTTTTTACCCTCCTTTTTGACACCCCATCTATCTCTTCTTTTTCCTCATTCTCTTTTTCGCTCTGGCCTCTATTGCTGTCTTTCAACCATTCCTCCATCCTTGACTGTTGCTGTTTGTTTGTCTAAGTCATTGCTCTCACCCTTGCTCTCTCTCTCTCTCTCTCTCCCTCCATTCCAAGTGCTCCATCTTTTACTTTCTCTGATACTGACAGGTTATACCTAAGACCATGACTAGGAGACAGACAAAGTTGTAAGGAAAATCCAATTGACTAGGGAAGGTAAAAACCGGGAAAACAGTCATACAATGTAAACAAATCGGAGGCAGCCAAGAATTATTTATCCAGAAAACAGACCAGGGTCAAAATTTGGAAAGCATTCACTAATGCTATACAAATCCAACAAGGGGCAGGCAGGTCCAATCAAACAGGCAAGGTCTAAACAGGCAGCGCAGGACAATGTAAATGAAATAACCCTGGAGTAATTGTCAGACAGATTGTAGCCAAGGAAGAATGATTAAAAGTCTATTTAATATTAAAAACCTCAACCCAAGCCAGAAGTCGGGTACCATACTCATGGCCTCAGACCTGAATTTCAAGAGGGGTGCATTAAGACAATTACAAAGTCAGCCTACCATCACCTTATGTCACGGTAGCAGAAAGTTGAACCCAAATGCAGAGCCAAACACAGGAGCAAAATTCAGATATTTATTCACAATATGGTGAATTGCAGATTGTGGAGGGTTGCATGGCAAACAAACTTGGAGGATGAGGAAAGCAGTCCAGGCAGGCAGCAGGCAGACGAGCAGGCAGTAGAATAGGTGAGCTGGGTTCTGGAGGAGAGGAGAAGAGCTTGAGTTTGCAGGAAACACAGGAGCAAATACTAGGAAATATAACTAGACTATGGCCCTCATTTATCAACGGGGTTATGGGTGTACACCAGGTGTACACCAGGTGTACACCAGGTGTACACAAGGTGTACACCCAAATGTGGGTGTACACCACGTTGATAAATGAGGGCCTAAAACTTCACTAGAACATAAACACTGGCTAGAGTCAAGCTATAGTACTACCATGAAAGGTTGAACAGTGATCTGACGATGAGTGGAGTGAAGACCAGGGTATAAATACTGTCAGGGCTGAGGAGTTGATGGCCGGCAGGTGTGTCAATTGAGTGCGATGAGGTGACCACAGACAGGTGTGCCAATGCTGGAAGCTGGGAGGAAAGCCGACGCCCACACACAGCCACAGTATGGCAACACAGAGCCACATACTGTGACAGTACCCCCCTCTTAAGGGACGGCTTCCAGACGTCCCACAATGCAGATCAGGAACACGAAGCAGGGAGGGTGGAGGGGGTCCGGAGGAGGGAGACCAGGGCAAGGGACTAGGCACATGCTGTCTGGAAACCTGGACCCCAGATAGATGGCCTGGACGCTGGTTTGAGGCAGAACTGGAGTCATCAGGGGGGCGGCCTGGACGCTGGGATGAGGCAGATGTGGAGTCATCGGGCGGTCGGCCGGGATGTTGTGACGAGGCAGATGTGGAGTCATCGGGCGGTCGCCCCGGAGGCCGTGACGAGGCAGATATGGGGTCATCGGGCGGTCGGCCCGGGGGCCGAGACGAAGCAGAACTGTGGTCATCGGGCGGTCGGCCCGGGGGCCGAGACGAGGCAGAACTGTAGTCATCGGGCGGTCGGCCCTGGGGCCGAGATGAGGCAGAAGACACCGAAGGCGATGCCAGGGAAGCCGCAGGCGGGGGCAGGGAAGCTGCCCACGGAGGCAATGCCAGGGAAGCTGCAGGCTTGGGAGGCGATGCCAGGGAAGCTGCAGGCTTGGGAGGCGACACCGGAGGTGCTGCAGTCCTGGGAGGTGACGCCGGAGGTGGCAAGGTGGGTGCTGCACACCCTGGAGGCAAGGTGGGTGCTGCACACCCTGGAGACAATGGATGCCATAACAATGGGAATATTTCCACCTTTGTGTATTTTTATATCATAAGTCCATAAAAAGCCAATTTTAATTACTTCCTTTGAACGAACACGTGATGCGTGATGACATGTCGAGTGTTGCATGAATAAAAATGAAGCTTGATTTCATTCACCTGTTGTATTCCCATCGTCCTCCAAACACAGCTGCTTCTGGTTACAGAACCACTCGCACAGAGCTGGCCGACTGTAGGACTTGTAAATAAACTCCATGCGTTGCGCGTGTAGCAGAGCTACCGTCCCATCGCCTGAAGGGATGCGACACTCTGCGACACAACCAGTGCGACACTGGTTCAGAAACGTGCATTGCACCAGGTCTTTAAACTATTAAAATGTCCTTTCATAATGCACTACTCACGTCTTCTCAATGTTTTATATTGATTAAGGTTGTCCGCGGATACATCTGGTTAGCTCTGGAACGATAGCGTGATGTAAACCAGGCGATGACCCAGGAATCTGAGATAGCCACGGCCATTCACTCGCTGTTTGTTTTGATTTTTGAAATGCTTTATCTTGGATTCTAATGCCAGATTCCGATTCTAATCAACATTGGCTTTATTTACGGCTGATTATGGCCACGTCCAGGGCTACAGACACTGGTGCCACCTACCTTTTCATTTGGTAGCGCCACCACAAATTAGGTAGCACCATTTCTTTATTAATACATGACCTTATCATGCCCCCACATCAGGCGCCATTTATTTATGTAGTGGTTTCCACCATTAAAGGTTTGAATCATAAAACCCCCTACAAAGGTCACTGAGTAAAAAACAGCAACCTGGTTATACTTCAAAACACTGTAAATGATTTCAACCCAACACAAAGTCTCTCAAAGTCAATAAAGGTAATACTTCAGTATTCAGTCAGTTTAAGGTTTTGTGTTGAAAATGAAATGCAGTCCAAACCTTAAAAAAACTTGAATAAAGGATTAATAAAGTGACAACTTTTACAATATCTCAATTACCATTATCCAAATTAATTCCTAATTATAATATTTTTTTGGAAAAAATCTTTTGCAATGTGAAATGCCACCGAATTCATGGGCCAACTTGTGAAAGCTGCATGCTTTTATTGTGAAGGCAAAGATTTCTGAATGTTCTCAGTTCTCAGAGCCTGCATATCTCCGTGTGCTAAAAATACCTGATCTATAAGCTCACAACGCGTCATGGACGCGACACTTTACTTTGTGAGCTTGTAAATCAGCTATTTTCAGCATGGAACACGTACGACGAAAAATAAATCAGGCATCATTGCGCTTCACTCACTGTGGGAGATGTCTTTTCTTGGCTGATCATCATGTATGGACAGTGGACACATACCTCCTCGATGCAAAAATAAAAGGATATTGGAACTATTTTTCGTGGCACTTTATGTTTAATCAAACAACAACAAGTTTACCTCCTCACTCAGTGTCGGCTGTCTGCGTGCATGACTGGATTAGCCTGTTGTTGCGATACTGATATACCACTGCGCTGCACTACGTGTATGCATATGCAATATGATGAAGTCTGGCTGCGCCTAGCCATGGTTCATGACTCTCGTATTCATATTAGAGTCATGAAGGAACTTCACCCTGTTTTTTGCGCTCGCTGCATTTACAAGATCGGTCGGGAGGAGGGTGGCACTCGGTGTGTTCGATATAGGTACGCTGACCGCCCTGCCAATACAGACTAATAGGCGAGTGCGCTCCCGGTGTGCAACTGTGGATTTCCCAAACGAACCCCGTTTGAAAAAAGTAGCCGGGGAGCTCGGACAAAAATGCTTTTTATTAAACAACGCGGGACGCAGCAATTCTAATCGCTGGCGCTGCTACTAATTAACACCCGTGGGACACTTTGTGAGTACTTTATATTTGAAATCTGAATGTTTATATATACGGAAATCTTGTAAATGCAGCGAGCGCAAAAAACAGGGCAAAGTTTCTGCATGACTGTCACGATAATCATCATGGCAGTCATGTTCCAGGGCTAGGCTGCGCCAGGCTATGACTGGATCATCCTGCCGTTTTGTAGATGCACACTGCGTGCTCCAGTTTAATTGTACAGCTGATAAAGATTAGTTAATTTGTGTCGGATATTGGTGGGTTTTTGTGAACGATCACGAAACACTGGGCGTCAGGCGAACGTCCAATGTTTTTATCAATGGAACCAGGCAAGCACCGCGGGATGGTTCTCTTTTTTTTCTCCACTCATCCTTCCTGCAAGTCACACCGGTACAACCTTGTTAAATTTTAACTCGCACGTTATGAAATTAAGTATCATATGCAACCTATTAAGTCGCACACTGGAGCCCTGGCCACGTTGCCAATCGCGTTTACAAAATGTATGTTTCGGGTGACTTTGATATGCAATGTTATAGATTCAACATACTGTGTATTGGGACTTTCACTTACGGTTCACAGACCTGGGGTAATCTTTTCCCCTCGAATAAGATACGGCTGAAAAGACCAAGGCACTGGCAAATGAATGAATTAATATGTGCCGGTGAATGTGTTAAGGCCTATTATTCATGAAATTATACTCCTGTTTTAGGTGATAATGTGATCTCCGAAAACGACAACATGACGTCAGACCGTGGTGGTACGTAAGCGACTCACCGCTCACACCGACACAACTCTCTGTTTAATACTAGCCACCAATGTGGTGGTCACCTTATCACCTAAAACTGGAGTATGAAGAGGCCTTTAGGTGGACGTATGCCCGGCAAAGCCGGAGGCATCAGGGAGGCCTAGTCTCTGCAGTGGTGGGCAGGAACTTTACCTCTACGCCACCCAAGCACTTTGAATTGGTTGTTATTATGTGCTATAAAAATTCTACCCTGCCTTATACTTAGCCTGTTGCTTAGGAAAACTAGCCAAAACACAAGAAATCTGGCAGGTAACAGGAAATGGACTGTTTCTCTCTTGCTGGAGAGTTACGGTCCTTGCGGAATGGACGCTTTTTTTCGGAAAACGCTGCTAAAAATCTGAAAAAAACGCAGCAGCGACCTTTAACGAGGGAATAAGCTGCAGGTGCGTCAGTGCACAGGGAAACCATGGTGAGGATAATGAGGTGAGGTGGCAAGACATGAGGGAGTGGCTGGATATGAAATGACGGGAGCCAGGAGAATAAGTGACAGGGCATAAAAACAAAATGAAAATAACTAAAAAAGTAGTAGAATTTGTGACACCATCTCTTCCTCAGTCATCATGATGTCTCTTCCTGACTCTTTCTCAAATGCATATCTCCCTGTTCTTCATCTCTGCCACCCCCCCCTCCTCTCTCTCTCTCTCTCTCTCTCTCTCTCTCTCTCTCTCTCTCAGCTCTCTCAGCTCTCTCAGACTACCTGCTCCTCCTCCTCCTCCACCTCCATTGTCTCTGGGTCTTCTGTCCCTCCCCATGTGTCTATCTCTCCCCTCACTTTTCCAAAATCACTCTTCTCCTTCCTCTCTCTCTCTCTCTCTCTCTCTCTCTCTCTCTCTCTCTCTCTACTTCCTTCCATACCTCCACCTCCACTACTGTCACCTTAATCCTCATCAGTAAATACCCTCCTTCAGCACACGCTACCACTCAGCAGGGCGGCAGCCCTACTGACTTCATATTGCATTCCTCAGTGCATACTAATAGCTTTTACCTATGATGAGCACCCAGAAATGGGTGAAAGATCCACTCACGCACTAAACTCTTCTGGTAACCCTGCTCTCAACGTCACCAGATCACAATCTATTGAATTTGTTCAGCTGTCCGTTTCTCTTTGTAGTGAGTTAGTTGGTGTGTTGTACTGGGGTGCAAGTGATAATGACCGGCCCCATTTGAGTTTAACTGTAGCAGCCTGGAAACCCCTCAAGGCAAAAAAGGCAATCATATTATGACCAAGCCTATTTCTACGTCTGGAGTATTTCAGTAAGGCACTATTGAGCTCTCTCACTGCCTATATTCAAGTCACCACAGCTCTATTACAAAATAATAGAACAATATCGACTCTACTTCTTTATTACTTCATTATCTATGTCAATTCACTATATATTGCACATGCGCAAGGATTGGAGGCAATAGATTATTTTACACACCCCCTGATATTGAAATGCACCCCTCAAAAAATTCAATAAAAAGTAAAAAAGTAAAAAAAACTTCTTTCTTCCAGGACAAATTCTACCAACAACAGAGAGATTGTTGAGTGGGAAAAGGTGGTTTTCTAAAATGTCATTCTCTCCAAGTAATTTGCAAGTCAAGGAGGACAAAGTACTGACATTTATTTTATTTTTATTATTTTTATTTTATGTTGCCCCATCACAGTAGAAAATGAGAGGATATGCCACCTTCTTAGACCCTCCTATTGCACCTCCTATTGCAGACTGTATAGTACAATGACAATGAGAGGATATGCCACCTTCTTAGACCCTCCTATTGCAGACAATGACAATGAGAGGATATGCCACCTTCTGTTATAAGCACTCATAATCTGTTATGATACAATCACGCACGCACGCACGCTGGGTCTTGTCGATTCACAAGCCAAGTGTGAAGTCAATCGGTCAAACAGTTTCTGAGATATGCAGAGGACTCACTTACACACTGACACGCAGATGCACCGAAGCACTTTGGTGCATTTACTGTATATAGATTTATAATTGATTTGAATCACTGTTCTAATGGCTTATAGTGCTTATATAAGTGGTTGTTCTTGCATAGATGTAATGCTAATATTCCCACTGTACTTTATCTTTTGAGATAGACAGACAGTTGGAGAGCAAATGGGAAAAGCATGACAAACGGTGTGTTGTGAGTTCACCAGCAGTTCACCAGGATGCACATGTCCATGTCCACCCAAAGACAACCTCACAGAATGACCCGGTGGTTCATACCTTGTGATCTGTGTTGCATGTACAATAATAACCCCCCTTCGCCTCTTACTTAACTCTGGCCACTCCAATATAAATTAACTAGAAAATAAATAATAATCTGGCTTGTGGTTAACCAGCGCAGTTCATATCACTGGTATCTATGGCAACAAGCTGCGGCTATAGTTGGCGTGCCAAATTGCCAATACAACCTTGGATGAGTTCTCTGGAGCGATTCTGCCCTGTACTGACAGCCTACAAATTAATAAATCACTATATTTATGCAGTACACACAGTACTGGCTAATAAGACACTATATGTGTTGCCATAGTAACCTTAGTCGTGGTATTTCAGTTTAGACAGTTTATGAGTAAAGAATATAATAAAGGCAAGGTCATCAGCTGCTGAAGACATCTCCTTAGACAACGCTTAACAGAGCTCATTAGACAACTTATCTTGAATCTTCTTGAATTTGCATCATTTAGAAAATATTTAGGACTGAATTTATCTTTTCTTATTATTAATAATAAGAATAATGTTGTAATTATTTTGCTTTGGCCACCAGATAATAGGCCTAAATCTGAAGAAACTACGCATTATCGGGCAAAACTAAGCAGTGCAGTGGCTTTTTTTTCCACACTAGCCCCCCCCCCCCCCCCTCCCCCCCCATCTGCAATTGGTGTAATATTGGTGTAATCTCACATGACTGGCAGCATTGCCTAGTAGCGGGGAAGTGTCTCTTCCAATTGAGTTTAACATTTTTGTTTCTCTCTCGGTCAATTTCACAATGAATCCATTGGAGGCTCTTTCTCCTATGATATGGGATGTGATTCTGGGCAAACGCCAAGCCAGATAATGGCCCGGAGCTTGAAGGAACAGTCGTTTTGAATATACATAATTTATAGTATGTCACATTAGGCCACTATGTCTGCATGGCCTCTTTTCAAGTATATTGCCCACTTTAGGGCAAGGGAATTGAAAAAGAAAGCAAATTGCTCCAGCTGATGGGTAGTTGAACAGGGGGAAATTGAAATGCAGCAGCAGATAGTCGAGACAGCTTTGGATTTGCCAGCCTTTTTCTCTCGGGGCACAGCGGGGGAATCATCTTATCCTCCCGGAATCGGCGTCGTGATCACTGGGAGTGAAATCCAAGGCTGACCCCTGCTGACCCCTGCTCGGCCTGCGTCTGGGGGCCACTTATGCTTACTCCCCGTGCCATACATCACACTGACGGCCCGAGATTGGGATATGGACCCAACAGAGAGCTGTCTGCCACCATGCCTGAGGACCGCCACGAAATACTGAGGGGTGTGTGTGTGTGTGTGTGTGTGTGTGTGTGTGTGTGTGTGTGTGTGTGTGTGCGCGCACACGCGTGCATGCATAATTTCCATGCATGCAAGGCCACTCACTACATACAATATGCCCGTATACAGTACCTGTACTTACCTCTGAGTGCATGAGACAAAGACAGTGGAATTTACGTGTGTGTGTGTGTGTGTGTGTGTGTGTGTGTGTGTGTGTGTGTGTGTGTGTGTGTGTGTGTGTGTGTGTGTGTGTGTGTGTGTGTGTGTGTGTGTGTGTGTGTGTGTGTGTGTGTGTGTGTGAACGCACACAGCATCCATCAAATTAGCAGTCTATTAGCTAAGTGCATCTATCAGCGGGGTTCTGCCATAACAGCAGCAACAGTGTGGTGAGTATTGAAGGGTTTGATCGCACACAGGGATGGCATCATTAATTAAAATGATGTTAGTCAGCCATGTCGCTGCCACTCTACTCCTTCCTTGTACAACCCGCCACTCACCTTTAGTAGTCAATGGTCAAGACATAAACAATAAATGGATAAATTGGCAGAGCCCATGCCTAACACCTAGTGTTCAAGTCGGGATATTGAACCATACATTTTAAGATAAACTAGAACTGCACTCTGTCGAGTGCCTACTTGCTTGTTGCACACTAGTAGGCCATAAATGGCCTACTAGTGCACAAGCAGAGCGTGCAAGTACTGTAGACCGCTACAAACTTTAAAATCTCATCCTCTCTGTGAAAGAACGTTTGCAATATTGAATTATTAGGTTTAGCTATTTGCTACGTACCTTGCTTTTGGAGGAAAATTAGTAGTATTTTGAAGTATGGTAATGATTACTTATGCCTGTTATGGCAGTGGTGTCAGATTACATACATGTATACATAGGGGCATTACCTTTAGTCCACCCGACACTGAAACATGTCATCGTTACGTCACCATCGATAACCAATTATACCCTGGCATTGGTACATATATTCATCACGTCATATGCTCATATGTCTATATATATAATGTCTATATGTACATGTATATGTAATTTCAGAGTTGGTTAGTGGTATAATGTGGTTACTCGGGTGGTTTGATGCGTATGTCCCTCTAATCCACCCGACACTGAAACATATCATCATTACGTCACCATCGTAAACCAATTATACCCTGGCATTGGTACATATCTTCATCACGTCATGGGACATGGGTCTGCTTCCGTATGTCCCGTGCCAGCAAATGACGTCATATATTTTGCTGCTAAGGGACATTGGTACATAATCTTCATCACGTCACGGGACATATACGCTTCGTAGCATGACTGATAACATTACTTGCACGCTCTGCTTGCGCAAGTAATAATGGGTGGCAGCAATTGGATTCTCTGTGATGTACGAGATGAAGTGAAGTGAAGACTGATGTCATAACTTCAAGTGAGACGTCTTTGGGGTTTCATATTATACACGATAATTCTAAATTATTATGTTATACCGTAAACACATATAAGCAACATTTTACAGTATAGGCAGAAACGAAACACTTTACAAAGATATAGAAAAAGCGAGAAAGAGCTCCTTCTCGTCTGGGGGTGTAGATGCAGACCCTCCTCCGTCTGCACCAGGGTATTATGTTATTGCAGTCATACATCTTGTGGAGTGAAAGTGATATTTTTCCTGCAGCCTCTCCTTCCTGTACTTATTTGTTGATGTTGATTTGTTGACAGCATCAACTCTATCCCGATCTGTTATCATCCAACTCAGATGTGTTATTTATTTTTCTTTGTTGCTGCTACCGAGAATGTGGGTCCAAGGTGGTCCACGTGTGTGTGTGTGTGTGTGTGTGTGTGTGTGTGTGTGTGTGTGTGTGTGTGTGTGTGTGTGTGTGTGTGTGTGTGTGTGTGTGTGTGTGTGTGTGTGTGTGTGTGCATAGTTCTGTTTTGGGTGACTGGCTTGGCTAAATATTTATGAATCTTTATCATCCATGAGTGCTTTTATTTCATTTTGTTTCCTACAACACTGAAAACATTGCTCTATACAAGAGCCAATAAACTTCTAAGATGATGCTAAACCAGGCTATTAAGATGCGTTTTCCATTCCTTCAGCATTTCAATTGCACAATAATTTACTCTTACACAATAGGTTTCAGCCTACTTTGAATTCATAACTTGCGCTTGACGCTCAACCTGGCACTGATCAGGCACACTTATTTATTTCCATTCCATTCCATTACACACAGAGCACACACTGCAGAAACCGTTTATAGCAACAAACAATTCCAGCGATTTCCATAAACATTTATAATTTCTACAAGCTTAGAGAATTGTTAGGGTTCATAGGGTTCTATATTGCGTGTACAGTATCTGTTGTCTGTCATGAAAAGGAAAAAACCCTCAGACAATAGGGATTGATAACCTTGTTTTATCCTTTGTTTCAACATCCAACGTGCTACATTTTTTTAAATGATTTTAAAAATAGTTTATAGTCTTCAATTTGCAGCAGCTGCTCTATACCTCTCCTCCCATTTCATTGCACAGCGAGTCACCAAAAAAAAGCCCTTAAAGGTATATTCAGTGATTTCACTTAATTCAAATATCACTTATTATTTTGTTTTGTTGTGATAATCCTCCCTACTATAGAGTGTGCTGGCCATATAAGGAGTTCCTCCCTGTCCCCAGTTAACCCCTGGGGGTCAAAAAACTCTCTATCCTGATTGGACGAAAGGCTGGGTCCCACAGCCAAAAACGAAACCTAAGGTTTTTTGAGTGAAATCACTGAATATACCTTTAAGTGACCACCAAAACAGTCTCATGCAATTGCACGCCTCACACCAGAAGACCAAATGCCCACAGGCAAAGTAAAAACAAAAAAAAACAATGCACTTAAGGAATAAGCCTGTGCAATGGCACACCTCAGACAGAGTATGCGCCTCAAAATAAGGACCTTAGACTAGGTTTTTCTTTTCTCAAGAAGTCTCCTTTTCTTTTCTAAATTATCTATTGCTCACTACTTTACTTTTGCAAATTAAGTGACACATCCACCATTTGAATACTGTGACCCTATACTCACACACTCACTTTCAGCCTAATTGCTGATATGTTAAAGTTAATTGCAGCTTTTGTTGTAATTCTTGAATTATTAGGTAGACAATTATTAAAAGAAATATACGTTTGTCAATCATTTACAACTCCGAACCCTGAGGGTGCTGGACTACTGCTAGTTTTATACTTTAACAGGTATCTAATTGCATTCACCTGATCATAATTAGTCTCTAATTACCAGGCCTGGATGAAAACCAGCAATGCTCCATGGCTCTCCAGGGTGGAGTTGAGAATCATTATTTTGCACTAGATGATTAATTGCAGTCTGCTGTACCAAAAATAAGTCACATGAAATGAAAGCATCTTTTGAGTTACGTTTCCAGATGAAAAGGGTGATTCTTTACTTTCTAATTAAGCATAAAGACGTGGGAGGGAATGCTGTAAATGCATGGTTATTGGCACGGCTGTGCTGTAATTATTTTTTCACCATTCTCCCGGAAACTTACAGTGCGTTTTAACAGCGGGCGACAGCCAGACGAATTTGCCGGAAGTGCATTATTTTTCTATGGGACCAGGCAATTACCGGCGAATGGCGGCAATAGCAGGCGAACAGGCGATAGTCGAAAAGTGGGCGGAGGAACGCCCGAAAAGATAATAATTTATCTTTTGGGGCGACATCGTCCAGCAATAGTGGGCGATTAGGCGATTCAGGCAATTAATTTCATGTGTCAGCGCCATTGGTCTCCTGCTGTTAATCTATAGCCATCTTTAAATTAATGTATAGCATCCCGAACTGTGCTGTGTCCACATTATAATTAGTTAAAAGTCATTCAAAGTTAGATTTAACATAAATAAAACATCATGATCGTTATAAATTGGGTTGGTTAATTTGTGCAATCTGATTGGTTGATATTAGTACAGTAGGTGGAGTGGTATAATAATAAACCTTATTTATATAGCACCTTTCTAACAATGTTACATTGTGCTTTTTCAATGTGCATTAAATGAAATACATTACAATAAACAGAATCGCAATAATAGAACCTAAACAAGTTGGGTGTTAAATTATTTTTCACCAACATCTTTCATAACATGATTCATCCCTGTCAACTATCCAAACTGGCCAGAAACGTGTTGCCCCACAACATGCATTCCAAGGACAGATTTAGCGCCCTAGCCAAAACAGATAATATTGTGGCAATGGTTGCCGAGCAGCCAAAAACAAGGAATGTCACAGATGGTGAACCCACAACTCGCCCTGGTGGAGACACAGCGCCTCCTGGTGGAGAAAAACTCACAGAGCGTGAAGTCACAGCGCCCCCTGGCGGAGGAAAACGCACAGAGCGTGGGGTCTCAGCGCCCCCTGGGGGAGAAAACACAGCGCCCCCTGGTGGAGGAAAACGCACAGAGCGTAGAGTCACAGCGCCCCCTGGTGGAGGAAAACTCACAGAGTGTGAAGTCACAGCGCCCCCTGGTGGAGGAAAACGCACAGAGCGTGGGGTCACAGCGCCCCCTGGTGGAGGAAAATGCATAAAGCGTGGAGTCACAGCGCCCCCTGGAGGAGAAAAACTCACAGAGCGTGAAGTCACAGCGCCCCCTGGTGGAGGAAAACGCACAGAGCGTGGAGTCACAGCGCCCCCCGGTGGAGAAAAACTCACAGAGTGCGAAGTCACAGCGTCCACTGGTGGAGAAGAAATCACAGAGCATGAAGTCACAGCATCCCCTGGTGGAGAAGAAATCACAGAGCATGAAGTCACAGCGTCCCCTGGTGGAGAAGAAATCACAGAGCTTGAAGTCACAGCGTCCATGGTGGAGAAGAAATCACAGAGCATGAAGTCACAGCGTCCCCTGGTGGAGAAGATACTGAGGCCGCCGAGAGGTCCTTCGATGACAGTCGAGTGGAAGAATTTCTAACTCCCTCACCAATACATCTCCTCTCATTCACCCCGGGCATGGTGGACCTGATAAACATTGGAATAAAGTCGACCCCCCTTACCAGACGATGTCACCGACTGACGGCGTCCCATATGTCAAGCCCAGCTCCAGATAGCCTAGAAAATACATTTGATAACTGATATGAACAGGGTCCATTATGCGCAGCAACAAACATGTATGGACCCCATGCTTCTAGAAAGCCTGGTGTTTCAATCACTGCACAGGTTGAGGTTCACAACATTTCTACTGTTATTTCAAATAGAGTGTCCAACACAAGGAGTGGTCTGCAGAGAGAATACTGTTTGGTTACTGTACCTCACAGGCATCACAGCCCCCAAAAATGTGATAACAAGCTTAACCTTGCCTTGTTTAACATCAGGTCACTAACACATAAGTCCTCCTCTGTAAATGATATAATCTGTAAAGAGAAGCTAGATATAATATTAACTTTCTAACAGAGACATGGCTTGGCTCGGATGGAGCTGTTCTCCTAGCGCCAGCCTGTCCCGCAAACTACAGTTTCATTCACTCTGTTCGCGAAGCTAAGAAAGGAGGTGGACTGGCAATAATTTTTTCAGACACGTTAAAATTCAAGGCTCTGACCCTTGGCAGCTTTACATCCTTTGAATACCAGGCCACTATACTACATGGTCAATCCTCTATGCCAATGATTAGCATTTATCGCCCGCCAAAATGCAGTAAAGCAATATTTCTAACAGAAATATCAGAACTTTTATCTATCTGCTCCACTAACTATGACAGAACTCTTATCTCAGGTGATCTTAATCTTCACCTGGATGATACTACAGATGCTGTGGCTATGGGTTTCTTAGAGTTATTGCACTCCTTTGAGTTTATCCAACATGTTGCTGGGCCTACACATAAACATGGGCACACTCTGGACCTGGTGATTTCTAGAGGGCTGAACATCACTGTGGAAAGGACTATTGAAAGGCCTGAGCTATCAGACCACTATTTGCTGTGTTTTAATATGACTGTCTCTGATCTAGAAAAAAACATCACTGAATATACCATAAAAAAGCATCTGGGCCCCCCCCCTGCCCGATACTCCCCCAGTGAATGATATGGTTCAAATTTTTTATCTTAAACTAGAGTCAGCTCTTGATATAGTGGCTCCTTTGAAAACAAAAAAGAAACATAACACCAGAGTAACACCCTGGATAAATGAGCATTCACGCTCACTGAAGCAAGAATGTCGTAGAGCTGAGCGAGCTTGGAGAAAAAACAAACTCACCATCCACCTAGAGATTCTTAAAAAGTCAACAGTCGCCTATAACAAAGCCTTGCGTCTAGCAAGGCAGGCATATTTCTCTGGCATTATTAATGAGAACAAGAAAAATGCCAGAGTCCTATTCTCTACCATTGAACGACTTTTAACCCCCCCCCCCCCAGTCCTACAAGCAGTCATTCCCGGCCTCTAAAGCTAAGTGTAATGAGTTTGCATGCTTTTTTGACAACACATTTTTTTACATTAGAGCTGATATTATGAATGGTGCTGCTGCTAGCGCAAACCTTCAAACAGCAGCTAATGGTCCCAGGGTAGATCTCTCCAGGGGGAGCCTATTATCGCAATTGATGAAGACGAACTCCGCAAAACCATATCACAGATGACATCATCCTCCTGTACATTGGATACAATTCCCACCACCTTTCTCAAAGAGGTCTTAGACAGTGTGATTGGAGATATCCTAAAAATTGTAAACAGCTCTCTACAATCAGGCGTCTTCCCAGACTCACTGAAGACTGCTGTAGTTAGGCCCCTACTCAAGAAACACAATCTTGATCCCGCTGTTTTGGGTAACTATCGACCCTTTTCAAATCTACCCTTTCTGGGCAAGGTTTTAGAAAAATGCATCTTCCATCAATTGGATGTGTTTCTACAGAACAATAATGTCCACAACAAATTCCAATCTGGCTTTAGGAAAGGTCACAGCACAGAAACAGCACTTGTAAAAGTAATGAATGATCTTAGGGTGTCTGCTGACAAGAAACATGTATCCGTTCTCTTACTTCTAGATCTAACGGCTGCATTTGACACGATTGATCATTCAATTTTAATACAGCGTCTGGAGCACTGGATAGGCCTGTCTGGTACGGCCCTGTCCTGGTTTTCCTCCTACCTAGTAACATAAGTTACTTTGTCAATCTAGCCGAGTTTGACTCAGACAAACACGACATCAGTTCTGGTATTCCACAGGGCTCGATTCTTGGCCCTCTGCTTTTCTCCTTGTACATACTGCCATTGGGCGAACTCATTACCAATCACGGAGTCAATTTTCATTTCTATGCTGATGATACCCAACTATATCTCTCTGTGGCTCCTGATGATGCTTTAGACCCGCTGCTTACCTGTCTGTCTAGCATCAAATGTTGAGTGAGAACTTTCTCAAGCTAAATGAGGATAAGACAGAAGTTCTCATAATCGGTTCTAGTGAGCAGAAATAATCAATAATAAGCAGACTTGGCAACCTGACTGTAGAAAGTAGCAGTACAGTAAAGAACCTGGGGGTTATTATTGATTCTGAATTGAATTTTAATTCACACATTAATCATGTTACCAAGATTGCCTTTTTTTCACCTTAGAAATATTGCACGAATCAGAGCCTATTTGTCCTTGGACGATGCAAAAACGCTAATCCACGCCTTTGTTTTTTCTCGGCTTGATTACTGCAATGCACTTTTTTCAGGACTGCCTAAGAAAACAACTGACAGATTACAACTTGCCCAAAATGCAGCAGCCAGAGTTTTAACTAGAACTAAGATGAGAGAACATATTACTCCAGTTTTGGCATCACTGCACTGGCTTCCGGTTGTTTTTAGGATTGATTTTAAAATTATTTTACTTGTCTATAAAGCTCTCAATGGTCTCGCACCTTCCTACCTACATGACTGCCTGCCTAAATATGTCCCAAACCGCCCCCTACGGTCTTCCACTGCTGGCCTGCTCGCTTTGCCTAAAAAAATGGCAACTAAAAAATACGGGGAAGCAGCTTTTTGCTTCTACGGGCCGTCGGCATGGAACAAGCTCCCACTGTACCTTCGTCAGGCAGCCTCTGTAGACATTTTTAAAGCTCAGCTCAAGACCCACTTCTACAACATTGCTTTTAATTGATCATTTATTTTTTATTTTTTTTGTTATTCATGTCCTCACTGTATTGCATTACGGCTTGTTTTTTTAATGTCGTTGCCTTGCTTTTCTTTTATTCTCCATTGTTCTGTAAAGCACTTTGAGCTGCATTTCATGTCATGAAAGGTGCTATACAAAAAAAGTTTTATTATTATTATTATTATTATTAATGAGTTAAATCAAAACAATACTACAACAAGGAAATTAAAACAAGAGCACAAAGGTTTATAGATACAACAAGCTGCTACGTATGTTAGGGGGGAGATTTAATAGTAGTTACTGGGCTAGCTAACCTGCATTAAGTCCTCTGGCAGGCTAGGGGTCTTGATGGTAAAGGCCTGGTCACCCTTGTTTTTTATCAATATAAATATGTATTGATTTTATCAGACATAACAGACAGGTACATCAACATGCTTCAACATTAATTAATTAACCTATCATGATGATTAGTGGACCACAATTCAGTACCACAAGTATCACAATTAACAAATAGGACACTATTAAACAATTATACAGAGCATAGCACTCGAACGGCAGGGTCAAGATGAACTGTTTGTTGCCTAACCCTCTAGATGTATCAATGATACAAACTCGTTATGCGATTTATCTTCGCTACAAGTGTGCCGATCATAAGAGTGTTGAACTGAGTACAGTAAAGCGAGAGAAACTTTGGACAGAGCTACAGTACCAAAGTTAGTGCCTCAGGTTCCATCTGAAAACAGTATACCAAGAAAAACTATTTTGCCAGAATACAATACAATTTTTTTTGGTCAAGCCCAGAAATTGTGACCCAACGTTCCCTTGGCAATGTTGCATCTGTTGCAAATATCAGAAACAGGATACGTGTTTAGAATTAGGCTGCTGTTTCAATAAAGTATAAAAACTGTGTTTCCAAAATGATTATTGAAATTATTTTTAACAAAATGTCTAAATTGTAAATAAGGGAAAAAAGTGGGCTTGTTGACCAACCTAGATTTAGGAACAACTAGTGGAGCTGAAACAGAAGACCGGCAGGTTTTAGCATCTCTCAACTAGGTAGTTAACTTACTATAGCTAGTTGCCAAACCATGAAGTTAACAATAACATCTTTAGATCAGTTCTAAAAGTGACTGTCAGCCAGTCAGCCAGAGAAGTACTGCAAAAATAGTATTATATATTGTGTTTGTTTGCCGTGTGTCAATTATGATGCAGCGCTTTCTCATTTTCTATTAATGCTCTGATTTATTTTCTATAAGAAGCCATTTAAGTGTCCATGTTATTTGCTAATTCATTTATTGATTATTCTGAACTGACCCTCCCACCTCCCTCACATTGCTAGAATTGGTCCTATAAATATGTCTGTAGAAACCGTTATACAGTGATTTGTCTAGCAGTGACATTCTGGGCCAATTGCAGGCAGTGTATTGAGCATTTGCTGAGATAGAGAGCGTTGCATTAGACAAGATGCAACGATTTTTTTATAGATCAAACAAATATTATTTAAGAGACTTTTCTCAGATGCAAAAAAGAAATACATGAAAGGACAACCCTTTGTACACCCAGATTTCTTTTCACTTGTTTCACATTGGCTGACATTGAGCCAAGACTGTTTTGGAAGTGGAATCTGAAGCTGAGAGCTGTGCCACCGATTTATCAGCTTTAAGCTGAAGGAAATTCTGGGTTATCCAACAATGTATCACTACCTACTAAGCAGGCCATAGGAGAAGCTCAGGAGTTTTTAATTGGGAGATAGAGATGTGTCATATTATTGATATTGCACAATAATAATAATAATAGCTCAAATTTATATAGCGCTTTTCTAAATACCCAAAGCGCTTTACATGGGGACACAAGGAACAGACTTTATTAAGAAAAAAAATCAAAGCAAAACATAACAGATACAGGGTTAAAAAGATAAAAGGATAAAACGAGACCTCAACTCGAACAAGAAGATATTGTACTACTTACAATTGACATGACCTAAACCATTTTGGGCAGGAACCCCTTTTGGTGTTTTAAACATTATGTTATAATTTAGCTATTGAAAAATAGCTACGAGCTTGTATTTAAAAAATGTGGCACAAATCTTTGAATATATATATTCTTTCAAAGTGAATGTTTTTAACTCGGGTCTAATTGGGCTAATAAATGAAAAATTCCTTGAAAGATAGCATGCTATAATGGAACTTATGGAAGCCATTGTTTATCGTTAATGAAATAAAAAAAGATCTTGTTTAGTGACCACAGTCAGTGTCTTTCTAAATCCATTTTTGCCTGGTCAAAATCCATAAACTGAGAAAAAAGAGAGGACAAACACCAGACCTGAGAACTACTATTGGGCAGCTGATTGGCCGCTGTGCGTAGAGCGCGACCCTCAATCACCCATTGGAATGTAAATGAATGCCTTTCAGCTCTTTTCATATCTCTTTGAGTGCTTCTGATTGTGCGCCAGGGACGATGGCGACAAGTTAACACATCTTGCCTGCCCAACATGTAATTCCTGGAAACGCCTCTGGACAGAGTAGAAAGAAATGCTAATATTTTATCATGAGCATTATTGAGGACTAATTGTATAGGTTAAAAATGGCTGAAGTTGTGCTAATGCTCCCACTACGCGTGTAGTGATGTTCTTTGGCTTTGTAGCACTGCATATACAACTTAGAAACTAAAGTGACCATTCCAAATGAAAAACATAATTTTCTGAGATTAAAGGTGGCTGCAGGCAAGCTTGAACGCATTAGGGGAATGACATGCATCCGGTTGGTTTCTCAACATGCGCACCTTGATTCACTAGTAAGTGGTGGTAATTATATACACGTAAACTTAATAAGGGTGCTCAGGTGGGCAATAGCAGAACTGGCCCGCAGATTTCAATGTGACAACTGTCACAACACACTTTCAAGCACATGCTTCTCTGCTATACAAGTGGACTTGTAGCGTGTACTTGTATCAGGCTAGGCTGTGTAGAATATTATTTTCAGACAAAAATTGCTGATGGTTGAGTTCACGGGCTGATTAGATTACTACACTGATTATTACGCAAATAAATATCCCCAATTCAGCTTCATGAGTCTTGTCGGTGCTCAGAGAGAAGGCAATAAATGACTGCACTTTGTCTTTTAGTTGACTATAAAAGATAGATGAACTGTGTTCCGACGGTTTAGTTTGACACCCCTGCTGTAGATGAACTGTATTCAAGTCGACCCCCGACTCACATACCACTAATGCCTGCCTTTTCTCCCAAATTTAGTCATTATGCCAATTAATTCTTCCCCACACAAATGTCTGTGTTGTCACTGTGCTAGGGCCTTCGTCCTACTCCTCCCGCCCACGCTCCCTGCCGACAGGTGCCGCCCCCAGGCCATAGGATTATGTGCAATGACCAATATCACCCTCCCCGCCCGGTCCTCCTCACCTTGGAAGTCACAGATGTATGATTCCCTCAAGAAAGTTGCTATTCTTTGAAGAACTTACTGGGTGGGCAGAGAACAGGGATGGCCTCTGTAGGGAGTGTGTGTGAATAAAGTTGTCCTCCCACTCACGCACACACTTAGTCTTCATTTCGCTGTGCATCCTACGAGACGCTCCCCTTTGTTGACCTTGTCTTCGGTTGGACAGTTAATGGCTTCTAAAAGCCCAGAGCTATGTATTTTCTGCTTAAACAGGGCACAAGCTGGCAGGGCGCACAGTACACTAGTCTACATGCACGCACACACACACACACACACACACACACACACACACGAGCGTGCACACACACACACACACACACACACACACACACACACACACACACACACACACACACACACACACACACACACACACACACAGTCTATTGGAGCCACCTTTGTCTTTGTCTCTTGGCCTTTATTTTTTGTCTTTGTTTTTGTTTCTATTTCTCTCTCTCTTTCTCTCTCTCTCTCTCTCTCTCTCTCTCTCTCTCTCTCTCTCTCTCTCTGTTATGGACTCTCTTTCTCTCACCCCGCTCTGTCTCTTTCACACAATACACTGAAACATACACCCTTTCTCCCTAACTAAACCATACTTTATATGTACTTAATCTCTCTCTTTCTCCAACCTCTCCTTGTTTTCCTCTCCTCTCTCTAACAATCTCTCTCCCTGAGACTGTCTACCAGTCTCACCTCCTATCCCTCCCTCCCTCCCTCCCTCCCTATCTGCCTGCCTTTTTTCTGACACAGAGGTGTGTATCGTCCAGGTCCCAGGGCTATAGCCGCTGTCACTCCTGCCTGTGTCCTTGCCTCTCCTTCCAGTCCTGATGGAGTCTACTGAACTTACCCTACATTATGTCATAGCCCCCCCCCCCCCCCCCCCCCATCTCTCTCTCTTTCTGCCCCCCCCAGTCGTTTCTCTCCCTGCGTCCGTTTTCTACTTCCTCCCTCTCTGTCTGTCCTCCTCCATCCGTCAGAGCGGCTTTTCCTGTCGTCTATTTCTGTCCTGTTCCGTCTCACTCCCTTCCTCTTTCTTCTAGACCCTCACCCTCCTCTCTCTGTCCTTCCTTTCTGTGTCTTTACTTGTCTCTCTCTATTTCTCTCTTTTATACCCCCTATTCCTCCCTTCCCTGTGTCCTTTCTCTCTCTCTCTCTCTCTCTCTCTCTCTCTCTCTCTCTCTCTCTCTCTCTCTCTCTCTCTCCTCCTCTCATCATGATCTCCTTCTCAGGGGTCCTGTTCTATTTTGGTGTTCCAACCTAGTTTTCTAATCCCCTTTTTACTCCATAACTGCTTGTAGGGACATGCAGCATGCCTCCTTCTCTCCTTCTCTCCCCTCTCATCAGCCTCTGAGGAGGATGATGAACTGAGGGCATTACCTGACTGAAACTTGGGAATTGGAACCAGGCAGGGCTCTAGTACGCAGTGAAATTTCAGAGTTCAGATTTAAAGCACTATACTTCGGGGAAAGAAGCGAAGCAGTGTGTAGCGCGGTCAGCGGCATGGCGACTGGCAATCTCTGGATTGGAGAGTGGGAGTGTTACAGAGTCACCATTTTCTAGTAATGTTCAGAGTGTCATAGAAGATAAGCCTCAGAAATGTCATTTCTTCCAAGATCAAGCTGATGTCCTCGCGTGGGAGGTGCAGAACGTGCAAGAACAAATCTATGGCACCTAAAATGGACCGCCAAGAGCAGATGGAGTAAAATGATGTCCGCCCCTGGTCCACTAAGAAGCATTAGTCCGTTGAATCCAGTTCAGTCCAGTTCATAGTCTCCAAATTACCATGCAGGTGGACGTCCACAAAATGACTGCTGCGTGGACCCCCAGACAGAGGCGGAATTGCTCGCTTTCGGTCTACCATACAGTATATGCAGTGGCACTAGGCACCAGTTTACCTTCAACAACTTTAGTGCAGAAAATAGCAGTGTAGCAAATAGCAATTGTGCCTCGTTATACACTGGTAGACCTGGTCCAAGAGGGCCGGGGGATGGTGCGATTCATAGTCCATTTGACCCTAAAATTGCAGTACAACATACCCAAAACATGCATAACAGCTGTTAATAGTGTTAACGAAGTAGGCAACTTTGTTTATATATATTATTTTGTGTAAAATGGATGTACTGTATTTAAATCAAAACAAGTACAGTAGCTTCCCATGAATAAAAAAACACCTGTGTGAACTGAGTGGTGCAACTCCCCTCTCCCCCTGCCTCTCTCTCTCTCTCTCTGTAATTAGCCCTATAGGCAACAGTGCAACATTATCTCTCTCTGTTTCTGGCACAACAGCGCCACTTTTGCCCCTACTGGTAGTCACATATAGCCACACACATAGTCACATAGGTTAACACGGACATTGTTGTTCCTTGGAGTGGTTGCACCACTCAAAAATAAAGCTACTTTGAGGGATGGACCATCCGTCAAAGTAGCATTCTTTTTTATTAAATAATTCATTTTTGAGGGGCGCTAGCCCCTCCTATACACAGGTTTAATGTTTGTCTTTAGTTCAAGTTAGCTTGGTTTGTAAACGCATTGACAATGAAGGGAGAATTTACATAATTTACGTCATTGTCTCTTTATTGTTAATGGCGTTTAATGTTTGTGTTTGCACCGTTTGTTTTACGTCAACATTACACCACCTAATCAACATGAGTTAGACTTTAATATATTAGCGCCCCTCACTTCACACGGGTGTGATTTTTAATTTACCAGGGATAGTGCACATTAATCAACATCAGCTTACACAGGTCCGAAATTCTTCACGCGTCAAAAGATAATGAATACAATCCCACGTTGTGCCAATCAAGTTTTTACCCTGCAGTGCAATCTTTCATCCGTCATTATTCATTAATTGTTTCAGATCAGGTTTGTTTTTTTTTTCAGCATTTTTCGCATTATCTTGTATTGGTTTGAGGCTACTCTGAAGAATGAAGGCTGCCGATTCAGGAAAGGCTCATTATCTAGTGTTTTCCGATTCAATTATACAATTTGCAGATTAAACCGTGCGTGCGTGCGTGCGTGCGACACTGCCTATTCCAAAATCACTTTATGTGACATGAATGTTACAACGTTGACATTGTGTTTTAGTATGCAAAACAGCCATCATTATTCTCACATACAGGGAGTACAGATGCACATGTACTGTACATACATCCATGCATCCATGTACACTGATCCTCCTGTGTACATGGATGCATGGATGTATGCACATGTGCACACTTGTGCAGTACATGCACTAATTTAGGATCTATAGGAGCACACTCTCTCACACACTCAATCTCTGGGGATATTGTGTCTACCACAGGAAGGGGGAGAGCGGGTTATTTGCGTCATAATATAAATGGACCTTGACATTATTTGTCTCCACATGTCCACCACATGTCTTAATTAGTTACCCGAAGGAAGTCTGACATAAGACTGGACCTATCTGCAGTATATGTATATGAGTGTTCTACATACCATGCCACTCATTTGCTGAGTTGGGAATGTTTGGTATGGAGAAAAAACAAAGTTCACTGTTTAAGGGCACATTTTGCAGCGTTGTACTAATTTGCCAATTAAAGTATCTGCATTACTCTCGTCTCTCTAGGTCGTCCTCAGACGAGCCCTCCATCGTCGCTTAAAAAATTATAGTTGTTTCTGATCCACACAACAGAATTTCTGAGCAGTATCAGACTGATTATTCTGCAACACATATGGCTCACAACAACAGACACCGGGAGCAAGTCACAAACTTGTTGAGCTACTTGCCAAGCGGGAACCTGCAGATGGCTTCACACTATATGAATGAAAGATGAGATTGTAATTAGTTAGGCTAACTTTACCATCATGGTAAAATGGTTGCCGCAGCACCGACATTGACTATCAGGACACAATGCCAGTTGAGAACTGAGAACATGTGCAGAAGAAGAAGAAAAGCAAATACAAGATGGACCGGTAGCAGAGTTGTTTGGCCCCTATAATAACCTAGCCTAGCCGAATTGAGAATTTCAGGAATTGAGTCTGACTGATTGTATACAAATATTCACAGCTGTGTATTTGCGATCAGCTGAAGGTAATAACATTAATCGTGGATGTGCGTCATTTGGTGTTTCTGTGTGCCAGCATAATGTTAACCATACAGGAGCTGTCCTACTAAACTAATAAATAAACTAAATAAATGAATGTAATTTCATCTGTGTTTACCATTAACAAGACAAGATGTCTGCTGTGAAAAGGGTCATGCGCTGACTTGCTGCCCTAAGTGGTACTGGTAGAACTCCATCATACTCAATCTCAGCACTTTTATTATTCAACTCATATTTGTACTTGTGTAAAAGTACTGGAGTATTTTGCTTTAAAAAGTATTCAAAAGTGCATGCTTTTAAATATACTTAAATATTCAAAAGTACAAATTACAAAGCACAGTAGTTGTTTTTAATCTCAATCCATTGCCATTATAAGTGCATCTCCTGATCCATTCATGGTTGATTGTTGTCAAATCATACTGTACTTTGGCGTTGTGCCTTCACTCAATGTAAGTGGGGTGCTAATACAAGCAGCACTCGTGCCAGAAAGATTTAAAAAAGCTGAAAATCTGTATGCTCAATCTACAATCAACGTTGTATTAAATACTTTACTTACTACAGTTGTGTTTATAGGCCGACACCGTAGTTTGTTTAACAAGTTAGATTAACCCATTCTGAACGGGCACCCATTTTGGTGTTAGCATCATGTCGTGCTTTAGCTATTTAAAAATAGCAGATCTACAAGCTCATATCGCGCCACCGAGTGGCGCGATACGAGCTTGTAGGTCTGCTATTTTTGAAAAATCGAAGAACGACTGACATTTTTAAAATCTGATCTCAGGTCAGAATGGGTTAATCAGACCAGTGTGTGTCCGGTGGAAAACTCGTATGAATCTGATCTCAGTGGGGTTAAGGACGTGACATCCAGGGAAAACGGATGGTACAACAGCAGTAGCCATTCACTCATTCCTGTTGCAGCAGAGTACATCCACAGTTTGTCGCACTTTACAGTAGGCTAGATGTTGCGATGACGTCATGTTTCTTATTTAACTTCACCTTGTGCTTTTATCCAACAAAAGGTACGTATACAACGTGCGGCTGTTGCAGAATCATGGCTGACAAACGGGTTGCGATTGAGCGAAGTTGATGTTGTGTTTCATAGTCTGTTGAGATATTGCTAAATTTCACTTCAAAATGGTAGCAATTGTGTTTGTGAATTGTGCCTATGATTTGTCGTATAGGACGATGTTGCAAGCTACAAGCTCACAATGCGTCCACCAGAATTGTGAATGTGTAGGTCTGCTATGATTCATGCCCGCCTGGAAAGACATGCTCAGAACACACAGCTGTGAAGTGGAATACTAAAAAAATCTATATTCATGATTGCCCCCTATGCGGTCCACCACTGGCTGCGCTATAGTGCACTAAGTGCAGCAAGCAAGTGTGACCCAGGGCTTCCCAACCCTCGGAAAGCAGCCATAACAACAACACGCCAGGCTTTGGCGGTGGAATCACTGCCGTCATTTTATTGTTGTCACCGGTCGGTCATTCACTCGTTAAACTTCTCCCTCAAGCAGCGGCGGCGGTTGCAGCTCGGCAGAGCTTAGCGGCCCACATGGCGGTGCTCGGCGCCCCGGCCGTCCTCACTTAAATCAGCTGTAACATGATGTCCTCTGCTTCACCTCCAGCACCCTGGAGGGAACATACTCAACACAGAATAAACGGACAAAGACAGATATAGACATAGACATTGAAAAAGAGAGAGCATGGAGAGGACTTTGAGTGAGAGAGAGAGAGAGAGAGAGGTGGTAGAAGAGTGCTGCTGGAGAGGAGTGAAAGATATGTGGAAAACCTTGTACAGGAAAAGCAGTCATTGGGAGCTGTGGTGGAAAGGTCAGGGGGAGGACAGGAGAGGACGAGCGAGAAGAGACGACAGGATAGGAGACGGGGCCCAGGCCGTAGCGTAACGGTCTGGGCACCGGACTGGTGATCCAGTCGCGGTGTGCCGCGGGTTCGACTCCCGAACCCGACACGGCCTTTACCGCATGTCATCCCCCCATCTCTCTCCCGTTTCCTGTCAGCCTACTATCTGTCCCTTAAAAAATCAATAAAAGGCGTAAGCCGCTAAAAAATATCTTAAAAAAAAAAAAAAAAGGATAGGAGACGGGTGTGAACAGTGATGAAGAATAAAGGAACAGTGAAGGACCTGAGATGTTTGATGTCAATTATGGAAAAATTGAGCTGCAGACATCGTAAATCGTTAGGATTGTATCATTTCCCCAATGCAAGCAACGCCTAACTGCTCTGCTCCCTGTGTGCTGTATAGGCCTACTAATTGATTCCTATGAAAACCTGCAAAACCTGTCCATATTATTGGCATCAGTCCAATATCGTACATGTATTGCATCGTCAACCATGTCTCGTGATACGTACAATATCGTATCACTGTTAAAATGTATCGTCACACCCCTGCTATCAATTGTAAATTGTTACAAAATTGTTATCTCTTATACCAGCCAGATTTTCTTGTAAATTCAGAAGTAGATTCATCCAAAATGAGCTCTGTTGACATTTCGTAAATCATGCCCAAAGAACATCAGGGAAAGGAACGTAGTGAGAGAGATGTGAGAGAGGAGAGGAGAGGAGGAGGAGGAGAGGAGGAGGAGGAGAGGAGAGGAGAGGAGAGGAGAGGAGAGGAGAGGAGAGGAGAGGAGAGGAGAGGAGAGGAGAGGAGAGGAGAGGAGAGGAGAGGAGAGGAGAGGAGAGGAGAGGAGAGGAGAGGAGAGGAGAGGAGAGGAGAGGAGAGGAGGCAAGGACAAGACAACAAGAGAGACATGAGAGAAGAAAAGAGAAAAAGACACAATGAGGAAAGAAATCCCAGTGTGGCGCCCAGCCCACATAGCTGTCCCCAGATCTCCCATTATAATGAACAGTTGTGCCCAGTTCTCAGAGTCTCTGTGATGTCTGTCTGGTGATGAACCAGACGGACAAATATGGACAGATGCCACATATCCACCAATGACACAGAGAGAGACATCCATGGATATCTGCTAGACTGATGATAATGTTCAGAGTCTAGCCGCATGCAGACCCACAGTGGAACCAGTCCTTTCTTAATTAGCCAGCCAGCAGCTTGGACGAAGAGCTGCTCTTTCACTGAAGGAATGCCATGGAGTTGGTTGCACAGTAGCAGGGGAATTGAGTACGTCTGTGAGTGAGAGTGCGCGCATTTGTTCGTGGCGCGCATGTAGTTGCGAGGATTATTAATAATCTGTATAGATCAATGTGCTGGAAGAATGTGTGTGTGTGTGTGTGTGTGTGTGTGTGTGTGTGTGTGTGTGTGTGTGTGGGTGTGTGGGTGTGTGTGTGTGTGTGTGTGTGTGTGTGTGTGTGTGTGTGTGTGTGTGTGTGTGTGTGTGTGTGTCTCTGTGTCAGTGTGTTAATCCCTGGGCCGTACACCGGATGATTATGGGAATCTAGTTAGACCACAGACTTCAGTAACAGAGGCCCATTCACCAGTCAGACATCCTTCCCAGTAGTCCCTTGGGGGAGCCTTCTCCACTCACACAGCAGGAGAGGGAAAGATAGAGAGAGAGAGGGGGGGGGGGTGGAAACTGGACACAGGAAGCTATTGGAATTTGCATAGAGATGGGTTGGGCAAGCCCCATCCTTCCTGACTATCTGGCCATTTTACTGTTTGACCAGTGACTGACAGACCCACTGGTTTGCAGGCTGGCTGGCTGGCTGGCTGGCTGAATGACTCATTTTGACTTGAGTTGCTCACTGACTGACTGGACACAACAGATGTTGGTGGAGGTTGAGTTAGGAGGGGGGGGGTGGAGTTTAGAGGGGGGGGGGGGGGGGGGACATTGCGTGAGAGAGACAGCTGTACTTTGTCTTTGTTCCAAAGCCATTGTCTGATTTGGGAGAGAGGGAGAGGAAATTAGGAGGAAAAGACAAACAGAAATCAGGGGAGAAGAGGAGAGGGACGGAGAATGTACTGTGGTGTTAATGTATCAATCTTATCTTGAAGCTTTGGCAAACTGGTGTTGTTTTAAATGTACATTGTACATTGGATTGAATAGAGAAGCAACCCAGCATTCTGTGTAGGAGAGAAGAGAGGAATGACTGAGACAAAGGGCGAGAGGGAGGTTACAATGCTGCTTAACATCTCGTTATAACTGCTCGGTGCTCATTGGACATCAAGGACCATCAAAAGCAATGAATACTAGAAGAGAGATCTCTAAACCACTCCAATACGAGTAGTCAGTGATGCTATTAGCTATTCACTGTAGCTGTATTTTATGGTTATCGATTATTCTCTATGAAATAGTAAAACAGATTTAATTCTCTTGTTATTGCGATCACAGTTGAAAGTTGAAAAGGGGTGAACTCATAAGAGGAGGACGTGGACTGAGTAGGATTGAGAATAGCATGAAACTGATAGGAGAGAGAAGGAGGTTTATTCATCATCACTCAGTGACACAAGTACATGTAGCAAAATGTTGTGTGTTATGCTCCGCAGACTGTGCTAACCATAACAAAATATAACCTGTGGTTTGCGGGATTGGCCGCACGCACGCTTAAGATATAAAACTGTGTATATAAAAAAAGGTAATAAAGGTTAAGAAAATAATAATAATAATAATAATTAAATAATAATTTTGAAACTGGGATAGGCAGAATAGACAGTAAATAATATATAGCCTACCTCATTTACAAGTACAATATGTACAAAGCACAATATGTGCATGGTTTTGTTTAGTGCAGTGTACGCTTTGCTGGGAGAAAAGGTGTGTTTACAGATTCGAGGCGTTTGGCAGTTTTGTTTGTCATCGTACAGGGCTCTGATAGCCTCAGGCAGAAATCTCTCGCTGTGTCTTTTCATGGTGACCTTGTGACACCGCAGGCACTGCTGTGTCAACATCTGCGCAACAGTCCATTTTTTTCAGAATATATTTTCTCTGGGGTTATTTTTTTTACACCGCCTTCTGCAGGACTTGCACATCCTGGGAGGAGATCTGTACCAGACGTTGATGGATTCTAACAGGAATCAGGATGCTCTGAGTTTGTTGCAGAGTAGAACGACTTTAGGACTTTTTTTATGCCTTCTCTGTCGCAGTACATTGTGATGACCTGTCCCTTGGATTGTGTGTGGTGTTGGTTTTGATTTGACAATAATTGTGTTTTCTGTTCCTGTGTAAGAGCCTAAGAGGAGAGAGCCAGCCTGCTGGGTCTTGGGGATCAGACACACCTGGTCCCAATCATCCCCTTGGGTATAAAAGCAGGCTGACCGAGGCCATTCTCTCTCTCTCTCTCTCTCTCTCTCTCTCTCTCTCTCTCTCTCTCTCTCTCTCTCTCTCTCTCTCTCTCTCTCTCTCTCTCTCGCTCTCTCTGAGAACAGTCTTTTTTTGTTAAAAAATAAAATAACGTTAAGTCTCCCTTTGGAGTAGGAACATCTGCAATACCGCTGGGTGACCTACCTTCAAGTGGTGCTGTTGAGCTTCACACTGTGTATAGTACAGAACAGTACAGTACAGTGAGTAATGTATACAGTACAGTACAGTACAGAGTAGAGAACACTGTATGGTGCAGTACAGACTACAGTACAGTAACTACCACAATAAGTAGTTGCACTGCTCAGTTCACAGTACACGGGTGTGATTTTATTGAAGGGATATAACCCCTTGAGATGCAGCATCTCATTTTCAAGGGGGACCCATGAAACGTGAACAAGATACATATAGGGTAGCATTGCGTCGCAGCCAGTTTGACAGCTAGCATGGTGGGTCCTGTGGTGTTAAAAGCTCAATAGAGCACCGAAGTCCTGACGTAACTCGCTCATCCCTTCGATTCCCCTGGTTCGCGGAAGTGATTTCTCTATGGAGAATAACCTGGGGTGATCTTAATATCGTCTACTATAAGCGTTGTGGTCCAAAAATAAACAAGCTGTCTCGGCGTTATTGTCGGGAAGGTGTCTCTGTATCGTTTGCAACAGTCAGTCACTCATATATGATACAGTCTGCTTCTAGCGAAAATTTAACTAATTCAGCAGCAGTAACATTAGCGTTTTCTCTCAGTCAGTTGATTCTTCATATCCATATGAGTGAAGCGGCCGGGGTGACATGTTTATTTTTCAAACACAGTTGTTATATGAGGCGATCTCAAATCGCCTCAATGGGGATTTCAATGCAACTAAACAAATACATGAACCTGGGGACAGACGCCCTCTACTGAAAGTGACGTCAGACTTCGGTGCTCTATAAACAACAGCATAACATAGCCCCTTCCCCTTTCCCTTTGTTGTCGAGGTGGGAGAGGGTGGCATGCATAACCTGGGAGATCGTTCTGTCTGTCGATCTGTTGGGTGGGTGTTGGGTGGCTGGGGAAGCGTTATTTGGCATGGGACAATAGTAAACCTCTTGAAGCATGTGGGCACAGTCTGGGCCAGAGAGCTTGAATATGGTGGTGAACACTGGAGCCAGGAGATCACTGCAGGTCTTAACGATTCACCTGGAAATGTAGTCTTTGCCAGGTGCTTTCTGCTGCAGGGGTGAATCTCATCCCATTCTGGGAGTTGTCTTTTTGTGACCACAAAAAAAATAAGTAACGTAGTTACTATTTAGTGTAAGTAACGCTGTTACTTTTTGAGATTAATAACTAGTAAAGCTTATCTAAGTATAACTTACTAATTCAAAGTAACTTGCCCAAGACTGCTGTCAACAAAAATATGGGATGGCCATATAGCTGAACTTGTATGATGAGAAAGACACTAACATCCATCTATCTCCAACCGCTTATCCGTAGTCGGGTCGCGGGGGCAACAGCTCCACCAGAGAATCCAGACTTCCCTCTCCAGAGCAACATTAGTGACTTCCTCCTGGGGGATCCCGAGGCGTTCCAAGGCCAGTGTGGTGATGTAATCCCTCCATCTGGTCCTTGGTCTGCCCCGGGGTCTCCTGCCAGTGGGACGTGCCTCGAGGACCTCCCTAGGGAGACACTCGAGAGGCATCCTAACCAGATGCCCGAACCACCTAAGCTGGCTCCTTTCCAACCTATAAATGCATATGACACTAAAGTATCCCCATTATGCAAGTAAATAGAATAACATTTCATATACAGTATATTGTGGGTTAATATAGGCCTATATAAAGAGGTTATTTATAAGTGATTTATAAGTGATGCTAGTGGATCCTATAGTGGTCCACAGTAGTATAGGTTCATTCATATTATAGCCTACATTAATGTTGAATGGTCTAATATAGGACTCAGTCTGATAAAAATGAATATTATATTAGAGAGTAGATGTTAAAATGAACCCCAGAATTGTTTTCAAGTGAATTACCCCTTTAAGATGTTGTCTCTGCCTACATCTTACGTACAACTTACTCAGTCCCCCCATAACCCCCCCCCCCCACACACACACACACACACACACACACACACACACACACACACACACACACACACACACCTTTTATGCCATATAACGAAAGTTCTCTTATTATCTATTGTTCTAATTCTCTTCACCACAAGTTATAGACCCACAGTTGTCATGGGAACGTCAAACTCTTGCTTCATATCCTTTTGTTGTTCACCAAAAGATGTTTGGAATGGTCTTATTTAAGATTTTGAGAGCAGGGAGAATGGTTGGTATAAGGTTGATAATGTACCAATCCTGAGGAAATTCATGGACTCATCCATTATTTTACTAAGTGCATTATTAAATACAGTACTTGAAATGAGACTGGATCCTAACAGAACTATGCCCGCAGATATTGTGTGCAATTTATATAGACTAGATTTCCATATAATTATGTTGAAATAGCAACTAATGTTGTTGCCTACTGTGTATGGACTAGTAAAAAGTATTGTTGTGGCTTCCCATTGCTGGGTGCAGGTTAATCTGCCAGATTGATTTGATGTTCTGTCCATTATCTGATGTGTGGCTTGAGAAGCACTTGTATAGCAGCCAAGATTTATACTGCCATGAAAACCGGCGAATGATATTATGGTAATCCAAATGGGATTTTTCCCAACTGTGTGAGCAGGAGTTGGTTGATAACACTGCAGGTGCTGGTGGGACTTGCCTTATACACAGCCATTCTGTAAACGGTCAAAGGCTTTCTCTCCCAGATAAACTCCAATGTGTAATTCTATCTCACCATCCACAGCGAATCTGTTTAGTAGCTGATTTATCTCCATACATGTGTGATATATTACATTTCTTCCATGCTTCTTTAACCTGTTTATAGCCCTGATAATAGTCTGATAGTCTCGCATAGCCAGACAACTATTCCACAATCTCCGAATGCTATAGAGTCTGGGACTGTACCTCCTGAAATCCGAGTACTCAATACATGAATATATTTGAAATGATCTTTTCAAGCTTATTTTTGTAATTCCTTTTCTGCTAAGCAGCAAGCTATATAGCCTATCTCTGATGTCGGGAAGAAACCACCTAACTCCAAAATGTTTCAGGATATGAAATATGTATATTCTTCATATATTGCAACATGGCGGTTGCAATCATGCGAGGCACCAACCAGCACATCAGGAGCCATTAGGGGTTCAGTGTCTTGCTCAAGGACACTTGAGAACACTAACTCTGGGGGAGCCCGGGTTCGAACTGGCAACCTCGTGGTTGCCATCCAGCCACTCTACCCCTGAGCGTGTGTGTGACTTTATATATTGTCAATGACTTGCATGAAAGGGGGAGAGCTGGTGGAGTTAGCTGCTTTAGCAAACAGTTTGAGGGTCCAATGGAGTTTTGTCCCAAGCGGTTTTTTTATTGGTTCAATATTTTCGAAACAACACACAGACTTAAAGGGTGTTCAATGGCAATGCAAAAAAAAATCAAAAACCTCACAAATGTAGTTATGAAGTTTCCTCCCGACAGTAACTAATTATGTTTAGATGATTTCTATTTATATTAGGATAAATCTGCACGACTGTAAAGACGAAACGGAAGTGGGTAGGAGGCTCCACTTCCGCTTTATATTTGACCTGTGACTGCTCTTCCGTTGTTACAGACTGTATGATGGAAGCATTTGAAAGTCTGGCAACTAATGGTCTGATAACATCAACCTTTAGTTGATCAACCTTCAGAGTGATATGCATTATCACCTTCTCGGTCCTGATCAGTCACCCAGGAGGAATAAGGGCTGGTATGTGAATCAAAGAACATTCACCAAACAAAATGTACACCATTTGGATCCGGGCCAGCCTAGCGGTCCAGGCACCTAGGCTGGTAATCCAGCCTGACAGTGTGTTGCGGGTCCGAGGCCCGATCCCGACGACCTTTGCGGCGTGTCGTCCCCCCATCTCTCTCCCCATTCCCTGTCTACATACTGTATATCTATCAATAAAGGCAAAAAGCACAAAAAATATCTTGTATATAAATAAATGTACACCATTTGGAAGAAGGTTGTAAAAGAGTAGATCGCACACCAAAGTAGGTACAAAAACTAATTTATTCATCTCACGGCCACCATTTGGAAGAAAACAGACAATAATGATAATTGAATGAAACTCATTATGAATTACAATTAGTGCTTTCAGTTAGTCTACAAAGTGCATTACTTTGACAGACAGAACCTCGAAATATTTATATATATATATAAAAAAAAAAAAAACCTAATTATGTCGCATTTTATTTCATGTAATTTACTAATGAAATTAATTAAAATCAAATAAAGAAGATATTCTGTGTGCGTGCGTGCTTGCCTGCCTGCCTGTGTGCGTGCGTGCGTGCGTATATATGTGCATTTGGGTCCATTTATACACTCAGAGTTGAATTAAAACAGGCTTGTACTGTGGGAAAGATAAAAGAGGTGGTGAAGGAGATCAAGGGAAAGAGTGAGTGGTGGGGAGCTCAGAGAGAGAGATGAGGAGGGAGGAAGAGACAGCGGATTTACAGAAGAGAACGAGAAAGAAATGGGCAAGAATAGATGGAGGGAGAGGATAGAGAGAGAGAGAGAGAGAGATGAGAGAGGTGGAGAAAGAGAGAGCAGAGGGAGGGAGAGACTGGAGACGTGGTGAAGATGGGGGGGGGTTGAACTAAGGCAGTGCGCAGCAAAATCCCATAAAATAAAAATTGTCCCATTTTACACTCTGAGTTAAACTAATAGTCAGGATTTTTCTGTGTAGAAACCTGAGAGGCCTTTTCTTCTAACCCTCCCCCCTACTGCCACAGCTAGCGGAAAAACAGGCAGCCTGTATGGAGGCAGCAGAACTCTGGACAGCTGGAGGGACAGAAAGAAACCACTAAGATTCTCCTAAAGGGAAAAAGTCACCCAGGCACTCAATAAATGCCGTATACACGCACGCACGCACGCCATGCACACATTCACGCACGCATTTTTCCTTCTTGAAATGGAGAAAAAACTGGATTAAACTGGTTACCACAGAATTATAATTCACTCCTAAAACGGCGTGCGTGGCGTGCGTGCGTGCTGTATTTTCAGCATGACCAATGTATTAACCCATTCACAAACATTCACACATAGATGATAGAGGCAACCTTGCTATAAACAACCTTGCTAGACACCGTCCTGTGCTCGTTTGGGTTTCAGTGTCTGGCTCAAGGACACTTGAGCCAGGAGAAGCCGGGGTTCGAACCGGGAAACCTTTTCCGATTCCAAAGCGCCTAACTCTACCATACTGAGCCCACTGACATCCATGAATACTGCTGATGGTGGAAGAGTTCCCAAAGATAGGGGGAGATATTGAGTCACTGAGGGTAAGGGAGTGAGGAGTATTTTAAGTTGATTCTTTGTGAAGTTCTTGGAGGACTGGTGTGACATGGTCTCTGGACCGGGTACTGGTGGTGAGCAAGCGAGCAGCTGAGTTCTGAATGAGCGTTTCAGCCGTGAAGAAAGACAGAGAGGGTCTTAGGTCAATATTCCTCAAGTGGAAAAAGGCAGTAAGTGTTTGGGGGAGATGGAATGCCAATGATGATAATTTATGATTTATTGCTGTTGAGTTTTTTGTAAATTAATCCATGTTTTTACATCTGTGAGGCAGGCGGTGAGGGTAGGATGGGTGGCTGCAGTGAACGTCCTGGTAGAGAGAGTTGTGTGTCATCAGCGTGGCAGTAAAAATGGTGGCAGCGGATCTGTCAGAGTGGTTTAACCCATTCTGACCGGGCACCCATTTTGGTGTTGGCATCATGTTATGCTTTAGCTATTGAAAAATAGCAGATCTACAAGCTCATATCGCGCCACCGAGTGGCGCGATACGAGCTTGTAGGTCTGCTATTTTTTGAAAAATCGAAGAACGACTGACATTTTTAGAATCTGATCTCAGGTCAGAATGGGTCAATCAGACCAATGTGTGTCCAGTGGAAACCTCGTATGAATCTGATCTCAGATCAGAATGGGATAGTATAGAGGATGAAGGGGAGGCGACCAAGCACTGAGCCTTGGGGTACACCCTGGGTGGCCAGGGCAGTGGAGGGGTTGAATTGTTGATGGGACATTTTTGATGAATGCCACTTATAGGAAAGGCCTATACCAGCTATGCCAAGGGAGGACTTCATGGAGACTTCGGATGAGGATATAGTGGTTGATGAAAGGCAGTGCTGACGTCAAGGAGGATGAGGATGGAGAGAGGAAAACCGGAGTCAGCAGAGTATAGAGAATGTCTTTGGTACAGTTTTGGTACTGTGTGGAACGGATTGGGAGGGCTTTTTGAGTTTGAGTTGGGAAGCAGACATTCATTCTACGAGAGGAATGGGTGATTGAACGTGGGCCAGCAGGTATTGGAGGAGAGAAATGGGTGATTGAACATGGGCCAGCAGGTATTGGAGGAGAGGAATGGGTGATTGAACGTGGGCCAGCAGGTATTGGAGGAGAGAAATGGGTGATTGAACATGGGCCAGCAGGTATTGGAGGAGAGAAATGGGTGATTGAACATGGGCCAGCAGGTATTGGAGGAGAGGAATGGGTGATTGAACATGGGCCAGCAGGTATTGGAGGAGAGAAATGGGTGATTGAACATGGGCCAGCAGGTATTGGAGGAGAGGAATGGGTGATTGAACATGGGCCAGCAGGTATTGGAGGAGAGGAATGGGTGATTGAACGTGGGCCAGCAGGTATTGGAGGAGAGAAATGGTTGATTGAACATGGGCCAGCACGTATTGGTAGAGAGAAATGGGTGATTGAACATGGGCCAGCAGGTATTGGAGGAGAGAAATGGGTGATTGAACATGGGCCAGCAGGTATTGGAGGAGAGGAATGGGTGATTGAACATGGGCCAGCAGGTATTGGAGGAGAGAAATGGGTGATTGAACGTGGGCCAGCAGGTATTGGAGGAGAGAAATGGGTGATTGAACATGGGCCAGCAGGTATTGGAGGAGAGAAATGGGTGATTGAACATGGGCCAGCAGGTATTGGAGGAGAGGAATGGGTGATTGAACATGGGCCAGCAGGTATTGGAGGAGAGAAATGGGTGATTGAACATGGGCCAGCAGGTATTGGAGGAGAGGAATGGGTGATTGAACATGGGCCAGCAGGTATTGGAGGAGAGGAATGGGTGATTGAACGTGGGCCAGCAGGTATTGGAGGAGAGAAATGGTTGATTGAACATGGGCCAGCACGTATTGGTAGAGAGAAATGGGTGATTGAACATGGGCCAGCAGGTATTGGAGGAGAGAAATGGGTGATTGAACATGGGCCAGCAGGTATTGGAGGAGAGGAATGGGTGATTGAACATGGGCCAGCAGGTATTGGAGGAGAGAAATGGGTGATTGAACGTGGGCCAGCAGGTATTGGAGGAGAGAAATGGGTGATTGAACATGGGCCAGCAGGTATTGGAGGAGAGAAATGGGTGATTGAACATGGGCCAGCAGGTATTGGAGGAGAGGAATGGGTGATTGAACATGGGCCAGCAGGTATTGGAGGAGAGAAATGGGTGATTGAACATGGGCCAGCAGGTATTGGAGGAGAGGAATGGGTGATTGAACATGGGCCAGCAGGTATTGGAGGAGAGGAATGGGTGATTGAACGTGGGCCAGCAGGTATTGGAGGAGAGAAATGGTTGATTGAACATGGGCCAGCACGTATTGGTAGAGAGAAATGGGTGATTGAACATGGGCCAGCAGGTATTGGAGGAGAGAAATGGGTGATTGAACATGGGCCAGCAGGTATTGGAGGAGAGGAATGGGTGATTGAACATGGGCCAGCAGGTATTGGAGGAGAGAAATGGGTGATTGAACATGGGCCAGCAGGTATTGGAGGAGAGGAATGGGTGATTGAACGTGGGCCAGCAGGTATTGGAGGAGAGAAATGGTTGATTGAACATGGGCCAGCACGTATTGGTAGAGAGAAATGGGTGATTGAACATGGGCCAGCAGGTATTGGAGGAGAGAAATGGGTGATTGAACATGGGCCAGCAGGTATTGGAGGAGAGGAATGGGTGATTGAACATGGGCCAGCAGGTATTGGAGGAGAGAAATGGGTGATTGAACATGGGCCAGCAGGTATTGGAGGAGAGGAATGGGTGATTGAACATGGGCCAGCAGGTATTGGAGGAGAGGAATGGGTGATTGAACATGGGCCAGCAGGTATTGGAGGAGAGAAATGGGTGATTGAACATGGGCCAGCAGGTATTGGAGGAGAGGAATGGGTGATTGAACATGGGCCAGCAGGTATTGGAGGAGAGGAATGGGTGATTGAACATGGGCCAGCAGGTATTGGAGGAGAGAAATGGGTGATTGAACATGGGCCAGCAGGGATTGGAGGAGAGGAATGGGTGATTGAACATGGGCCAGCAGGTATTGGAGGAGAGAAATGGGTGATTGAACATGGGCCAGCAGGTATTGGATGAGAGGAATGGGTGATTGAACATGGGCCAGCAGGTATTGGAGGAGAGGAATGGGTGATTGAACATGGGCCAGCAGGTATTGGAGGAGAGAAATGGGTGATTGAACATGGGCCAGCAGGTATTGGAGGAGAGGAATGGGTGATTGAACATGGGCCAGCAGGTATTGGAGGAGAGGAATGGGTGATTGAACATGGGCCAGCAGGTATTGGAGGAGAGGAATGGGTGATTGAACATGGGCCAGCAGGTATTGGAGGAGAGGAATGGGTGATTGAACATGGGCCAGCAGGTATTGGAGGAGAGAAATGGGTGATTGAACATGGGCCAGCAGGTATTGGAGGAGAGAAATGGGTGATTGAACATGGGCCAGCAGGTATTGGAGGAGAGAAATGGGTGATTGAACATGGGCCAGCAGGTATTGGAGGAGAGAAATGGGTGATTGAACATGGGCCAGCAGGTATTGGAGGAGAGAAATGGGTGATTGAACATGGGCCAGCAGGTATTGGAGGAGAGGAATGGGTGATTGAACATGGGCCAGCAGGTATTGGAGGAGAGGAATGGGTGATTGAACATGGGCCAGCAGGTATTGGAGGAGTTGTTGTTTCTTAGTTTGGTGGTGATGGCAGCAACCAGTGGGATGGGAGCTGGTTTATCCCATTCAGATTCATACGAGGTTTCCGCCGGACACACACTGGTCTGATGAACCCATTCTGACCTGAGATCAGATTCTAAAAATGTCAGTCGCTCTTCGATTTTTCAAAAATAGCAGACCTACAAGCTCGTATCGCGCTTTAAATAGCTAAAGCATAACATGATGCCGACACCAAAATGGGTGCCCGGTCAGAATGGGTTATGGGAGGTTGTGTGTGCGTGAAATGCAGAATGTGTGCATGATGTTTTGTGTGCTGCACAGACACAAACCACACTTATACAGCACACTTCTTGCAGTGTTTTCCTAGTCCTAATACATGGTGATAGACTGTAGAGAGGGTATTGGATAACAGGTCATTTAGCACAGAACTGTCTAAGTCTATACTGTAGGAGGAGAGTGAAACTGAACTGATCTGAATAGTCATTCTTGTACATTCTCTCTTTGGCCTAGTGGGGATGTGCGCGCAACATTTCATGGTAATATCACGTTGTGTTCATGCATGATTTGAGGCATTTTGTTCAAAACAGACCAATTCTTCAACCTTTGGAAGGCAATCTTAGCCTATCGGGATGAAATATTAATATATTAATAATATATGTACCAATTTGCATGTATGGATAAAATCTGTAGGAGTAATATAAAATATCACACCGTGTGAAGTGAGGTGCACTCTTATATCATACATCATCATACATCACATTCCGTGCTCGACCAATCAAATCATCACAAATCCGGCCAATCACTTTTAGCGTCTTCACTTTTCTGCCCTCACTTTTATCGTCAATAAATTATGTACTTTGCTCAGCCAATCAAATCATCGCTATGGCCAATCACAAGCCAATGTTTGTGTTTACACAAACCCTGAAAGTTGGGCATAGGAGGGGCTAGTGCACCTCAAAGAAATTGTTTTGCAAAATTTACCTCGCTATAACAATTTACAATTTAGGCATTTAGCAGACGCTCTTAATCCAGAGCGACTTACATTAAGCAAGAACAAAAAAGCATGGGAATACATCACATAAAAGCATTTATCATGAAACATGCGTAAGCTAAGAAAGTAACAGTGGAATATCTATATAATGAAACTATACATATAAACTATACATATATACTACTATGCTATACATATGTACTATGTACTATGACTACATACAATGCAATTATAGTGCTGTCTACATAACATGCTATAAGTCTGTATCAAATGCTATCTAAGTCTACAGAAATGCTATCTAAGGGGGTAGGGGTAAGTGCTATGGGCCATGATGGATTCTGAAAAGGTGGGTTTTCAGACTACGGCGGAAGATTGGGAGTGATGCTGCAGTTCTGACTGCAATGGGAAGTGCATTCCACAGTTTTGGAGCCAGAAGGGATAAGAGTTTGGGACGTGTGGAGCGTTGTCCCGGCGTTTTTAGTGAGGGTACTTCCAGCTTCCCTGCGTTGGCTGATCTGAGTGCGCGGGAGGGTTTGTAGGGTTCAATCATACTTGCAAGATATGGGGGAGCCATACCTTTGGTTGCTTTGAATGCCAGGCCGTTCTGGAAAGTTTGGGGCGAAGGTTCGCAATTGGCATTCAGGGAGTGCACAGTTTTGCAGCCAACTGTGCCGGAGATTAGCTGTACACAGACGGACGAACGGATGGGGTGCAAAACTCCTTCCCCTTGCCTTCGGCTTGGTGGAGACAATTATATAGTTGTTCGTTTTGCTGGGGACCCCTTGGCCCCTGGGGGTCCCCAGTCACCAGTTTGAGAACCACTGCTCTGAGGCCAAGTGATTTATGGATGAGGTTAACCACTGTGGCATCGATATGGGCCTGTTCATTTTTTATTCACTCAGTTGATTAAAATAAGGTTCAAGATGATCATAGCATATTTAACCTGACAAAAAATACATTGTCTCTGAGAGGCTGACTAGCTAATATTACAGAAACTGAACATAATCTTATAGAATCCCACACACACGTGCACGCGCTCACGAACACAAACACACACACACACACACACACACACACACACACGTGCGCGCGCGCGCACACACACACACACACACACACACACACACACACACACACACACACACACACACTAATCACAGATTTTCTTTACACATCCTCCACCTACTCTCAACTCTGTTTATGTTTCAACCAACACAAGACTAAAATACAGGACGCGAGAAAAGACTTTCAAGGAAGATTGAATCATCTCTCTCTCTCGCCTGGATGCCATAGTCATAACAGTGAGGTATTCTAATGTAGGGCAAAGGGCAAAGGCACAGCATGGACACCATGAAATATTAACTGTTACATTTTATCTGTCTACCGTACAACTCCCCTCTACTGATCCTGATGACCAATCAAGGACACGTGCAGTAATACACCAACCAATGAACACAACTGCTCATACACATTTCAATTGTACAAGTAAGACGCGCAAACGCGGGAAGCGAACGCAGCTCGTAAATGGCAATAACAACAATTAGAATAAAATACATACTTTTTTAAGGTTTTCTTTTTAAAGTTCTCTTTTTTATGTTTAAGATTTTATTTTTAAGTTAAGTTTTTTGAAGTTAAGTGTTTTTAAAGTTTTTTTTTAAGTTAAGTTTTTTTGTTTTTTTAAGATTTTATTTTTAAGTTAAGTTTTTTGAAGTTAAGTGTTTTTAAAGTTTTTTTTTAAGTTAAGTTTTTTCTTTTTCATTTTAAGTTAAGTTTTTTTTTGTTACGTTTTTTTTAAGTTAAGTTGTGTGTGTGTGTGTGTGTGTGTGAGTGCGTGCGTGCGTGTGTGTGTTTTGTGTGATACAGCTGCGCCCTCTGGTGGCGGGCGGGTGGTGTAACAGCGGGACAGACAGACAGACACACACACACACGGACACACAGACATGATCTGCAGGGTCTCATAGTTAGTGCTCAGTGCGTTCGCAATCAACAGGTGCATGTTGGGTATGAGACACTCGGACAGATGCATGCACGCGTCCTCTGCGATGCGCGTGACGTCGAGGTCGAGATGGGCGAAGGACAGTTGCACACACTCACTTACACCCACGTTTTTGTGAATTTATACATGGATGTCCAAAATTGTTAATTGCGACTGCAGGTCGCAATTACTGTGTGTCACACCAGGCAAGCCCCCAGGTCACCGTGACATCAGCCACCATATATGGTGCCCAGGTCATCGTGACGTCACGTGACATCATCAGGGATGGAGATCCCTGATGTAATCCATATATGGAGATCCCTGATGTCATCAATATTGGCCAGCAACTCTACATCTGACCTCAAACCTCAAACCCTTAGATCTCCATATATGGAGCTATGTTGATCCTTCCCCATCCATCCTTCCTCTTCGATGTCTCCCTTTTGACTGATACCTGGCCATTTAAACTCTAGACGGGCCTGCCCCAAAGTTATTAGTGCAGCTGTGCCCGGCAGCCGGCGAAAACTAGAGTTATTTCCTGTTAAAAACTAGAGTTCTTAACAGGCCCGAAGTCTTACTGGTACTCCTGTGGCGTGGCTCAGGAGATAGACTGGCTGACTGAATCAGAAGGCTCCCCCTACTCAATGTGCACTTGACCCTGACTGCTGCCGACGAGCAGGTCTGTGCAGGTTATATTTCATGATGGTTACGTGTGAATGGTTGAAGGTGAGGAATGCAGTCATGTAAAGCTTGTTGAGTTGTCCGACTAACTATAAAGCGCTATATAAATGCAGGACCATTTACCACTGCAATAGGCGCTTGAGCATCGAGTGCCCCCACAGACTGTCTCTACATAATACAGATAACGATCAGTGAAACATTGGGCTGTATTTTGCGTGTCTTAAGTACCAGGTCTTATTACCTATAACTTGAGTAAACTAAAGACCTGGAGGCGTGATCAATGCCACTGGCCACTCAGAATAGCCCAATGGCATTGATCACGCCTCCAGGTCTTTAGTTTACTCAAGTTAGGTAATAAGACCTGGTACTTAAGACACGCAAAATACAGCCCATTGTCTACTAAGTCTGGTTTGAGATGTTGTTGCACAGCCTCAATAGAAGAGTTCTAGACTAAAGAACCTGTTCAGTTGCATGTCCTATTGTTCTTGAAAATGTGCTTGTGACGTAATTTTACATATTTAAAGTGCATTTAAAATGCAACCAACAAAACATATTTAATATTCTTTTTTCAAAGAAAATATAACTGCATTTTAAAGGACCTATATTCCTATAACATAAAATTCAACTTTTTCCATTTATTTTGTGTTTTTGGGGCTTCCATGTGTGTTTTCTATCCCCATAAATAACCAATTCTGAACAATCAGGCTTTCATATCATAATGGGTGCTTTAATGGAAATTGCTCTCAGGAACAGCTCAACTGATTTTGTCCTCATCATGATGTCATCAATGTCACCCTATACTTTGCATAATTCCTCCTCTTCTTCAGTCTTCAGTTCCAAATTTGCATTTCCACTTTGTTTACAATGTCCACCATTGTTGATTTTCCAAGCTGGCATGGAATGGAAACAAGCCTGATCTTATCTAGCATCAGTATTATAATGACTCAAATATTAAATAATCTGCATATCAGCATGATGCATGTTATTTGCGCTTTAATTTAAAAACATATAACATGTGGCCAAGTAATACATTTTGATGTATTTATCTATAGGAAATAACACACATACAGGATACATAATTATGTAAAATACAC